>NC_133137.1:46321422-46632768 GCF_048418815.1 Hemitrygon akajei | reverse complement strand
GGTGCCACAGACAGGCGACAGAGGACAAAATGTGTTGCCACACACAGGAGACAGAGGACCAAATGTGTTGCCACAGACCGGCGACAGAGGACAAAATGTGTTGCCACAGACAGGAGACAGAGTACAAAACGTGTTGCCACAGACAGGCAACAGAGGACAAAACGTCTTGCCACAGACTGGAGACAGAGGACCAAATGTGTTGCCACAGACAGGAGACAGAGGACAAAACGTGTTGCCACAGACAGGCGACAGAGGACAAAACGTGTTGCCACAGACAGGAGACAGAGTACAAAACGTGTTGCCACAGACAGACGACGGAGGACAAAATGTGTTGCCACACACAGGAGACAGAGGACCAAATGTGTTGCCACAGACAGGCGACAGAGGACAAAATGTGTTGCCACAGACAGGAGACAGAGTACAAAACGTGTTGCCACAGACAGGCAACAGAGGACAAAACGTCTTGCCACAGACTGGAGACAGAGGACCAAATGTGTTGCCACAGACAGGAGACAGAGGACAAAACGTGTTGCCACAGACAGGCGACAGAGGACAAAACGTGTTGCCACAGACAGGAGACAGAGTACAAAACGTGTTGCCACAGACAGGCAACAGAGGACAAAACGTCTTGCCACAGACTGGAGACAGAGGACCAAATGTGTTGCCACAGACAGGAGACAGAGGACAAAACGTCTTGCCACAGACAGGCGACAGAGGTCAAAACGTGTTGCCACACACTGGAGACAGAGTACAAAATGTGTTGCCACAGACAGTCGACAGAGTACAAAACGTGTTGCCACAGACAGGAGACAGAGGACCAAATGTGTTGCCACAGACAGGCGACAGAGGACAAAATGTATTGCCACACACAAGAGACAGAGTACAAAACGTGTTGCCACAGACAGGCAACAGAGGACAAAACATGTTGCCACAGACAGGAGACAGAGGACAAAACGGGTTGCCACAGACAGGCGGCAGAGGACAAAACGTGTTGCCACAGACAGTCGACAGACTACAAAACATGTTGCCACAGACAGGAGACAGAGGACCAAATGTGTTGCCACAGACAGGAGACAGAGGACAAAACGCGTTGCCACAGACAGGAGACAGAGTACAAAACGTGTTGCCACAGACAGGAGACAGAGGACCAAATGTGTTGCCACAGACAGGCGACAGAGGACAAAACGTGTTGCCACAGACAGGAGACAGAGTACAAAACGTTTTGCCACAGACAGGAGACAGAGGACCAAATGTGTTGCCACAGACAGGCGACAGAGGACAAAACGTGTTGCCACAGACAGGAGACAGAGGACAAAACATGTTGCCACTGACAGGAGACAGAGTACAAAACGTGTTGCCACAGACAGGAGACAGAGTACAAAATGTGTTGCCACAGACAGGCGACAGAGGTCAAAACGTGTTGCCACAGACAGGAGACAGAGTACAAAACATGTTGCCACAGACAGGCGACAGAGGACAAAATGTGTCGCCACAGACATGCGACAGAGGACAAAACGTGTTGCCACAGACAGGAGACAGAGTACAAAATGTGTTGCCACAGACAGGCGACAGAGGTCAAAACGTGTTGCCACAGACAGGAGACAGAGTACACAATGTGTTGCCACAGACAGGCGACAGAGGACAAAACGTGTTGCCACAGACAGGAGACAGAGTACAAAACGTGTTGCCACAGACAGGCGACAGAGGACAAAATGTGTTGCCACAGACAGGCGACAGAGGACAAAACGTGTTGCCACAGACAGGAGATAGAGTACAAAACGTGTTGCCACAGACAGGCGACAGAGTACAAAACGTGGTGCCACAGACAGGCGACAGAGGACAAAACGTGTTGCCACACACAGGAGACAGAGGACCAAATGTGTTGCCACAGACAGGCGACAGAGGACAAAACGTGTTGCCACAGACAGGAGACAGAGTACAAAACGTGTTGCCACAGACAGGTGACAGAGTACAAAACCTGTTGCCTCAGACAGGAGACAGAGTACAAAACGTGTTGCCACAGACAGGCAACAGAGGACAAAATGTGTTGCCACAGACAGGCGACAGAGGACAAAACGTGTTGCCACAGACAGGAGATAGAGTACAAAACGTGTTGCCACAGACAGGCGACAGAGTACAAAACATGGTGCCACAGACAGGCGACAGAGGACAAAATGTGTTGCCACACACAGGAGACAGAGGACCAAATGTGTTGCCACAGACAGGCGACAGAGGACAAAATGTGTTGCCACAGACAGGAGACAGAGTACAAAACGTGTTGCCACAGACAGGCAACAGAGGACAAAACGTCTTGCCACAGACTGGAGACAGAGGACCAAATGTGTTGCCACAGACAGGAGACAGAGGACAAAACGTGTTGCCACAGACAGGCGACAGAGGACAAAACGTGTTGCCACAGACAGGAGACAGAGTACAAAACGTGTTGCCACAGACAGGCAACAGAGGACAAAACGTCTTGCCACAGACTGGAGACAGAGGACCAAATGTGTTGCCACAGACAGGAGACAGAGGACAAAACGTCTTGCCACAGACAGGCGACAGAGGACAAAACGTGTTGCCACACACTGGAGACAGAGTACAAAATGTGTTGCCACAGACAGTCGACAGAGTACAAAACGTGTTGCCACAGACAGGAGACAGAGGACCAAATGTGTTGCCACAGACAGGAGACAGAGGACAAAACGTGTTGCCACAGACAGGAGACAGAGTACAAAACGTGTTGCCACAGACAGGAGACAGAGGACCAAATGTGTTGCCACAGACAGGCGACAGAGGACAAAACGTGTTGCCACAGACAGGAGACAGAGTACAAAACGTTTTGCCACAGACAGGAGACAGAGGACCAAATGTGTTGCCACAGACAGGCGACAGAGGACAAAACGTGTTGCCACAGACAGAAGACAGAGGACAAAACATGTTGCCACTGACAGGAGACAGAGTACAAAACGTGTTGCCACAGACAGGAGACAGAGTACAAAATGTGTTGCCACAGACAGGCGACAGAGGTCAAAACGTGTTGCCACAGACAGGAGACAGAGTACAAAACATGTTGCCACAGACAGGCGACAGAGGACAAAATGTGTCGCCACAGACATGCGACAGAGGACAAAACGTGTTGCCACAGACAGGAGACAGAGTACAAAATGTGTTGCCACAGACAGGCGACAGAGGTCAAAACGTGTTGCCACAGACAGGAGACAGAGTACAAAACATGTTGCCACAGACAGGCGACGGAGTACAAAACGTGGTGCCACACACAGGAGACAGAGTACAAAACGTGTTGCCACAGACAGGAGACAGAGTACACAATGTGTTGCCACAGACAGGCGACAGAGGACAAAACGTGTTGCCACAGACAGGAGACAGAGTACAAAACGTGTTGCCACAGACAGGCGACAGAGGACAAAATGTGTTGCCACAGACAGGCGACAGAGGACAAAACGTGTTGCCACAGACAGGAGATAGAGTACAAAAAGGTGTTGCCACAGACAGGCGACAGAGGACAAAACGTGTTGCCACAGACAGGCGACAGAGGACAAAACGTGTTGCCACAGACAGGAGATAGAGTACAAAACGTGTTGCCACAGACAGGCGACAGAGTACAAAACGTGGTGCCACACACAGGAGACAGAGTACAAAACATGGTGCCACAGACAGGCGACAGAGGACAAAATGTGTTGCCACACACAGGAGACAGAGGACCAAATGTGTTGCCACAGACAGGCGACAGAGGACAAAATTTGTTGCCACAGACAGGAGACAGAGTACAAAACGTGTTGCCACACACAGGAGACAGAGTACAAAACATGTTGCCACAGACAGGCGACAGAGGACAAAACATGGTGCCACAGACAGGCGACAGAGGACAAAATGTGTTGCCACACACAGGAGACAGAGGACCAAATGTGTTGCCACAGACCGGCGACAGAGGACAAAATGTGTTGCCACAGACAGGAGACAGAGTACAAAACGTGTTGCCACAGACAGGCAACAGAGGACAAAACGTCTTGCCACAGACTGGAGACAGAGGACCAAATGTGTTGCCACAGACAGGAGACAGAGGACAAAACGTGTTGCCACAGACAGGCGACAGAGGACAAAACGTGTTGCCACAGACAGGAGACAGAGTACAAAACGTGTTGCCACAGACAGACGACGGAGGACAAAATGTGTTGCCACACACAGGAGACAGAGGACCAAATGTGTTGCCACAGACAGGCGACAGAGGACAAAATGTGTTGCCACAGACAGGAGACAGAGTACAAAACGTGTTGCCACAGACAGGCAACGGAGGACAAAACGTCTTGCCACAGACTGGAGACAGAGGACCAAATGTGTTGCCACAGACAGGAGACAGAGGACAAAACGTGTTGCCACAGACAGGCGACAGAGGACAAAACGTGTTGCCACAGACAGGAGACAGAGTACAAAACGTGTTGCCACAGACAGGCAACAGAGGACAAAACGTCTTGCCACAGACTGGAGACAGAGGACCAAATGTGTTGCCACAGACAGGAGACAGAGGACAAAACGTCTTGCCACAGACAGGCGACAGAGGTCAAAACGTGTTGCCACACACTGGAGACAGAGTACAAAATGTGTTGCCACAGACAGTCGACAGAGTACAAAACGTGTTGCCACAGACAGGAGACAGAGGACCAAATGTGTTGCCACAGACAGGCGACAGAGGACAAAATGTATTGCCACACACAAGAGACAGAGTACAAAACGTGTTGCCACAGACAGGCAACAGAGGACAAAACATGTTGCCACAGACAGGAGACAGAGGACAAAACGGGTTGCCACAGACAGGCGGCAGAGGACAAAACGTGTTGCCACAGACAGTCGACAGACTACAAAACATGTTGCCACAGACAGGAGACAGAGGACCAAATGTGTTGCCACAGACAGGAGACAGAGGACAAAACGCGTTGCCACAGACAGGAGACAGAGTACAAAACGTGTTGCCACAGACAGGAGACAGAGGACCAAATGTGTTGCCACAGACAGGCGACAGAGGACAAAACATGTTGCCACAGACAGGAGACAGAGTACAAAACGTTTTGCCACAGACAGGAGACAGAGGACCAAATGTGTTGCCACAGACAGGCGACAGAGGACAAAACGTGTTGCCACAGACAGGAGACAGAGGACAAAACATGTTGCCACTGACAGGAGACAGAGTACAAAACGTGTTGCCACAGACAGGAGACAGAGTACAAAATGTGTTGCCACAGACAGGCGACAGAGGACAAAATGTGTCGCCACAGACATGCGACAGAGGACAAAACGTGTTGCCACAGACAGGAGACAGAGTACAAAATGTGTTGCCACAGACAGGCGACAGAGGTCAAAACGTGTTGCCACAGACAGGAGACAGAGTACACAATGTGTTGCCACAGACAGGCGACAGAGGACAAAACGTGTTGCCACAGACAGGAGACAGAGTACAAAACGTGTTGCCACAGACAGGCGACAGAGGACAAAATGTGTTGCCACAGACAGGCGACAGAGGACAAAACGTGTTGCCACAGACAGGAGATAGAGTACAAAACGTGTTGCCACAGACAGGCGACAGAGTACAAAACGTGGTGCCACAGACAGGCGACAGAGGACAAAACGTGTTGCCACACACAGGAGACAGAGGACCAAATGTGTTGCCACAGACAGGCGACAGAGGACAAAACGTGTTGCCACAGACAGGAGACAGAGTACAAAACGTGTTGCCACAGACAGGTGACAGAGTACAAAACCTGTTGCCTCAGACAGGAGACAGAGTACAAAACGTGTTGCCACAGACAGGCAACAGAGGACAAAATGTGTTGCCACAGACAGGCGACAGAGGACAAAACGTGTTGCCACAGACAGGAGATAGAGTACAAAACGTGTTGCCACAGACAGGCGACAGAGTACAAAACATGGTGCCACAGACAGGCGACAGAGGACAAAATGTGTTGCCACACACAGGAGACAGAGGACCAAATGTGTTGCCACAGACAGGCGACAGAGGACAAAATGTGTTGCCACAGACAGGAGACAGAGTACAAAACGTGTTGCCACAGACAGGCAACAGAGGACAAAACGTCTTGCCACAGACTGGAGACAGAGGACCAAATGTGTTGCCACAGACAGGAGACAGAGGACAAAACGTGTTGCCACAGACAGGCGACAGAGGACAAAACGTGTTGCCACAGACAGGAGACAGAGTACAAAACGTGTTGCCACAGACAGGCAACAGAGGACAAAACGTCTTGCCACAGACTGGAGACAGAGGACCAAATGTGTTGCCACAGACAGGAGACAGAGGACAAAACGTCTTGCCACAGACAGGCGACAGAGGACAAAACGTGTTGCCACACACTGGAGACAGAGTACAAAATGTGTTGCCACAGACAGTCGACAGAGTACAAAACGTGTTGCCACAGACAGGAGACAGAGGACCAAATGTGTTGCCACAGACAGGAGACAGAGGACAAAACGTGTTGCCACAGACAGGAGACAGAGTACAAAACGTGTTGCCACAGACAGGAGACAGAGGACCAAATGTGTTGCCACAGACAGGCGACACAGGACAAAACGTGTTGCCACAGACAGGAGACAGAGTACAAAACGTTTTGCCACAGACAGGAGACAGAGGACCAAATGTGTTGCCACAGACAGGCGACAGAGGACAAAACGTGTTGCCACAGACAGGAGACAGAGGACAAAACATGTTGCCACTGACAGGAGACAGAGTACAAAACGTGTTGCCACAGACAGGAGACAGAGTACAAAATGTGTTGCCACAGACAGGCGACAGAGGTCAAAACGTGTTGCCACAGACAGGAGACAGAGTACAAAACATGTTGCCACAGACAGGCGACAGAGGACAAAATGTGTCGCCACAGACATGCGACAGAGGACAAAACGTGTTGCCACAGACAGGAGACAGAGTACAAAATGTGTTGCCACAGACAGGCGACAGAGGTCAAAACGTGTTGCCACAGACAGGAGACAGAGTACAAAACATGTTGCCACAGACAGGCGACGGAGTACAAAACGTGGTGCCACACACAGGAGACAGAGTACAAAACGTGTTGCCACAGACAGGAGACAGAGTACACAATGTGTTGCCACAGACAGGCGACAGAGGACAAAACGTGTTGCCACAGACAGGAGACAGAGTACAAAACGTGTTGCCACAGACAGGCGACAGAGGACAAAATGTGTTGCCACAGACAGGCGACAGAGGACAAAACGTGTTGCCACAGACAGGAGATAGAGTACAAAAAGGTGTTGCCACAGACAGGCGACAGAGGACAAAACGTGTTGCCACAGACAGGCGACAGAGGACAAAACGTGTTGCCACAGACAGGAGATAGAGTACAAAACGTGTTGCCACAGACAGGCGACAGAGTACAAAACGTGGTGCCACACACAGGAGACAGAGTACAAAACATGGTGCCACAGACAGGCGACAGAGGACAAAATGTGTTGCCACACACAGGAGACAGAGGACCAAATGTGTTGCCACAGACAGGCGACAGAGGACAAAATGTGTTGCCACAGACAGGAGACAGAGTACAAAACGTGTTGCCACACACAGGAGACAGAGTACAAAACATGTTGCCACAGACAGGCGACAGAGGACAAAACATGGTGCCACAGACAGGCGACAGAGGACAAAACGTGTTGCCACACACAGGAGACAGAGGACCAAATGTGTTGCCACAGACAGGCGACAGAGGACAAAACGTGTTGCCTCAGACAGGAGACAGAGTACAAAACGTGTTGCCACAGACAGGCGACAGAGTACAAAACCTGTTGCCTCAGACAGGAGACAGAGTACAAAACGTGTTGCCACAGACAGGCAACAGAGGACAAAATGTATTGCCACAGACAGGCGACAGAGGACAAAACGTGTTGCCACACACAGGAGACAGAGTACAAAACATGGTGCCACAGACAGGCGACAGAGGACAAAATGTGTTGCCACACACAGGAGACAGAGGACCAAATGTGTTGCCACAGACAGGCGACAGAGGACAAAATGTGTTGCCACAGACAGGAGACAGAGTACAAAACGTGTTGCCACAGACAGGCAACAGAGGACAAAACGTCTTGCCACAGACTGGAGACAGAGGACCAAATGTGTTGCCACAGACAGGAGACAGAGGACAAAACGTGTTGCCACAGACAGGCGACAGAGGACAAAACGTGTTGCCACAGACAGGAGACAGAGTACAAAACGTGTTGCCACAGACAGGCAACAGAGGACAAAACGTCTTGCCACAGACTGGAGACAGAGGACCAAATGTGTTGCCACAGACAGGAGACAGAGGACAAAACGTCTTGCCACAGACAGGCGACAGAGGACAAAACGTGTTGCCACAGACTGGAGACAGAGTACAAAATGTGTTGCCACAGACAGGCAACAGAGGACAAAACGTGTTGCCACAGATGAGACAGAGTACAAAACGTGTCGCCACAGACAGGCAACAGAGGACAAAATGTATTGCCACACACAAGAGACAGAGTACAAAACGTGTTGCCACAGACAGGAGACAGAGGACAAAACGTGTTGCCACAGACAGGCGGCAGAGGACAAAACGTGTTGCCACAGACAGTCGACAGAGTACAAAACATGTTGCCACAGACAGGAGACAGAGCACCAACTGTGTTGCCACAGACAGGAGACAGAGGACAAAACGTGTTGCCACAGACAGGTGACAGAGTACAAAACGTGTTGCCACAGACAGGAGACAGAGGACCAAATGTGTTGCCACAGACAGGCGACAGAGGACAAAACGTGTTGCCACAGACAGGAGACAGAGTACAAAACGTTTTGCCACAGACAGGAGACAGAGGACCAAATGTGTTGCCACAGACAGGCGACAGAGGACAAAACGTGTTGCCACAGACAGGAGACAGAGGACAAAACATGTTGCCACTGACAGGAGACAGAGTACAAAACGTGTTGCCACAGACAGGAGACAGAGTACAAAATGTGTTGCCACAGACAGGCGACAGAGGTCAAAACGTGTTGCCACAGACAGGAGACAGAGTACAAAACATGTTGCCACAGACAGGCGACAGAGGACAAAATGTGTCGCCACAGACATGCGACAGAGGACAAAACGTGTTGCCACAGACAGGAGACAGAGTACAAAACGTGTTGCCACAGACAGGCAACAGAGGTCAAAATGTGTTGCCACAGACAGGCGACAGAGGACAAAACGTGTTGCCACAGACAGGAGATAGAGTACAAAACGTGTTGCCACAGACAGGCGACAGAGTACAAAACATGGTGCCACAGACAGGCGACAGAGGACAAAATGTGTTGCCACACACAGGAGACAGAGGACCAAATGTGTTGCCACAGACAGGCGACAGAGGACAAAATGTGTTGCCACAGACAGGAGACAGAGTACAAAACGTGTTGCCACAGACAGGCAACAGAGGACAAAACGTCTTGCCACAGACTGGAGACAGAGGACCAAATGTGTTGCCACAGACAGGAGACAGAGGACAAAACGTGTTGCCACAGACAGGCGACAGAGGACAAAACGTGTTGCCACAGACAGGAGACAGAGTACAAAACGTGTTGCCACAGACAGGAAACAGAGGACAAAACGTCTTGCCACAGACTGGAGACAGAGTACAAAACGTTTTGCCACAGACAGGAGACAGAGGACCAAATGTGTTGCCACAGACAGGCGACAGAGGACAAAACGTGTTGCCACAGACAGGAGACAGAGGACAAAACATGTTGCCACTGACAGGAGACAGAGTACAAAATGTGTTGCCACAGACAGGCGACAGAGGTCAAAACGTGTTGCCACAGACAGGAGACAGAGTACAAAACATGTTGCCACAGACAGGCGACAGAGGACAAAATGTGTCGCCACAGACATGCGACAGAGGACAAAACGTGTTGCCACAGACAGGAGACAGAGTACAAAACTTGTTGCCACAGACAGGCAACAGAGGACAAAATGTGTTGCCACAGACAGGCGACAGAGGACAAAACGTGTTGCCACAGACAGGAGATAGAGTACAAAACGTGTTGCCACAGACAGGCGACAGAGTACAAAACATGGTGCCACAGACAGGCGACAGAGGACAAAATGTGTTGCCACACACAGGAGACAGAGGACCAAATGTGTTGCCACAGACAGGCGACAGAGGACAAAATGTGTTGCCACAGACAGGAGACAGAGTACAAAACGTGTTGCCACAGACAGGCAACAGAGGACAAAACGTCTTGCCACAGACTGGAGACAGAGGACCAAATGTGTTGCCACAGACAGGAGACAGAGGACAAAACGTGTTGCCACAGACAGGCGACAGAGGACAAAACGTGTTGCCACAGACAGGAGACAGATTACAAAACGTGTTGCCACAGACAGGCAACAGAGGACAAAACGTCTTGCCACAGACTGGAGACAGAGGACCAAATGTGTTGCCACAGACAGGAGACAGAGGACAAAACGTCTTGCCACAGACAGGCGACAGAGGACAAAACGTGTTGCCACACACTGGAGACAGAGTACAAAATGTGTTGCCACAGACAGTCGACAGAGTACAAAACGTGTTGCCACAGACAGGAGACAGAGGACCAAATGTGTTGCCACAGACAGGCGACAGAGGACAAAATGTATTGCCACACACAAGAGACAGAGTACAAAACGTGTTGCCACAGACAGGCAACAGAGGACAAAACATGTTGCCACAGACAGGAGACAGAGGACAAAACGGGTTGCCACAGACAGGCGGCAGAGGACAAAACGTGTTGCCACAGACAGTCGACAGACTACAAAACATGTTGCCACAGACAGGAGACAGAGGACCAAATGTGTTGCCACAGACAGGAGACAGAGGACAAAACGTGTTGCCACAGACAGGAGACAGAGTACAAAACGTGTTGCCACAGACAGGAGACAGAGGACCAAATGTGTTGCCACAGACAGGCGACAGAGGACAAAACGTGTTGCCACAGACAGGAGACAGAGTACAAAACGTTTTGCCACAGACAGGAGACAGAGGACCAAATGTGTTGCCACAGACAGGCGACAGAGGACAAAACGTGTTGCCACAGACAGGAGACAGAGGACAAAACATGTTGCCACTGACAGGAGACAGAGTACAAAACGTGTTGCCACAGACAGGAGACAGAGTACAAAATGTGTTGCCACAGACAGGCGACAGAGGTCAAAACGTGTTGCCACAGACAGGAGACAGAGTACAAAACATGTTGCCACAGACAGGCGACAGAGGACAAAATGTGTCGCCACAGACATGCGACAGAGGACAAAACGTGTTGCCACAGACAGGAGACAGAGTACAAAATGTGTTGCCACAGACAGGCGACAGAGGTCAAAACGTGTTGCCACAGACAGGAGACAGAGGACAAAACGTGTTGCCACAGACAGGAGATAGAGTACAAAACGTGTTGCCACAGACAGGCGACAGAGTACAAAACGTGTTGCCACAGACAGGCAACAGAGGACAAAACATGTTGCCACAGACAGGAGACAGAGGACAAAACGGGTTGCCACAGACAGGCGGCAGAGGACAAAACGTGTTGCCACAGACAGTCGACAGACTACAAAACATGTTGCCACAGACAGGAGACAGAGGACCAAATGTGTTGCCACAGACAGGAGACAGAGGACAAAACGTGTTGCCACAGACAGGAGACAGAGTACAAAACGTGTTGCCACAGACAGGAGACAGAGGACCAAATGTGTTGCCACAGACAGGCGACAGAGGACAAAACGTGTTGCCACAGACAGGAGACAGAGTACAAAACGTTTTGCCACAGACAGGAGACAGAGGACCAAATGTGTTGCCACAGACAGGCGACAGAGGACAAAACGTGTTGCCACAGACAGGAGACAGAGGACAAAACATGTTGCCACTGACAGGAGACAGAGTACAAAACGTGTTGCCACAGACAGGAGACAGAGTACAAAATGTGTTGCCACAGACAGGCGACAGAGGTCAAAACGTGTTGCCACAGACAGGAGACAGAGTACAAAACATGTTGCCACAGACAGGCGACAGAGGACAAAATGTGTCGCCACAGACATGCGACAGAGGACAAAACGTGTTGCCACAGACAGGAGACAGAGTACAAAATGTGTTGCCACAGACAGGCGACAGAGGTCAAAACGTGTTGCCACAGACAGGAGACAGAGTACAAAACATGTTGCCACAGACAGGCGACGGAGTACAAAACGTGGTGCCACACACAGGAGACAGAGTACAAAACGTGTTGCCACAGACAGGAGACAGAGTACACAATGTGTTGCCACAGACTGGCGACAGAGGACAAAACGTGTTGCCACAGACAGGAGACAGAGTACAAAACGTGTAGCCACAGACAGGCGACAGAGGACAAAATGTGTTGCCACAGACAGGCGACAGAGGACAAAACGTGTTGCCACAGACAGGAGATAGAGTACAAAAAGGTGTTGCCACAGACAGGCGACAGAGGACAAAACATGTTGCCACAGACAGGAGACAGAGGACCAAATGTGTTGCCACAGACAGGCGACAGAGGACAAAACGTGTTGCCACAGACAGGAGACAGAGTACAAAACGTTTTGCCACAGACAGGAGACAGAGGACCAAATGTGTTGCCACAGACAGGCGACAGAGGACAAAACGTGTTGCCACAGACAGGAGACAGAGGACAAAACATGTTGCCACTGACAGGAGACAGAGTACAAAACGTGTTGCCACAGACAGGAGACAGAGTACAAAATGTGTTGCCACAGACAGGCGACAGAGGTCAAAACGTGTTGCCACAGACAGGAGACAGAGTACAAAACATGTTGCCACAGACAGGCGACAGAGGACAAAATGTGTCGCCACAGACATGCGACAGAGGACAAAACGTGTTGCCACAGACAGGAGACAGAGTACAAAATGTGTTGCCACAGACAGGCGACAGAGGTCAAAACGTGTTGCCACAGACAGGAGACAGAGTACACAATGTGTTGCCACAGACAGGCGACAGAGGACAAAACGTGTTGCCACAGACAGGAGACAGAGTACAAAACGTGTTGCCACAGACAGGCGACAGAGGACAAAATGTGTTGCCACAGACAGGCGACAGAGGACAAAACGTGTTGCCACAGACAGGAGATAGAGTACAAAACGTGTTGCCACAGACAGGCGACAGAGTACAAAACGTGGTGCCACAGACAGGCGACAGAGGACAAAACGTGTTGCCACACACAGGAGACAGAGGACCAAATGTGTTGCCACAGACAGGCGACAGAGGACAAAACGTGTTGCCACAGACAGGAGACAGAGTACAAAACGTGTTGCCACAGACAGGTGACAGAGTACAAAACCTGTTGCCTCAGACAGGAGACAGAGTACAAAACGTGTTGCCACAGACAGGCAACAGAGGACAAAATGTGTTGCCACAGACAGGCGACAGAGGACAAAACGTGTTGCCACAGACAGGAGATAGAGTACAAAACGTGTTGCCACAGACAGGCGACAGAGTACAAAACATGGTGCCACAGACAGGCGACAGAGGACAAAATGTGTTGCCACACACAGGAGACAGAGGACCAAATGTGTTGCCACAGACAGGCGACAGAGGACAAAATGTGTTGCCACAGACAGGAGACAGAGTACAAAACGTGTTGCCACAGACAGGCAACAGAGGACAAAACGTCTTGCCACAGACTGGAGACAGAGGACCAAATGTGTTGCCACAGACAGGAGACAGAGGACAAAACGTGTTGCCACAGACAGGCGACAGAGGACAAAACGTGTTGCCACAGACAGGAGACAGAGTACAAAACGTGTTGCCACAGACAGGCAACAGAGGACAAAACGTCTTGCCACAGACTGGAGACAGAGGACCAAATGTGTTGCCACAGACAGGAGACAGAGGACAAAACGTCTTGCCACAGACAGGCGACAGAGGACAAAACGTGTTGCCACACACTGGAGACAGAGTACAAAATGTGTTGCCACAGACAGTCGACAGAGTACAAAACGTGTTGCCACAGACAGGAGACAGAGGACCAAATGTGTTGCCACAGACAGGAGACAGAGGACAAAACGTGTTGCCACAGACAGGAGACAGAGTACAAAACGTGTTGCCACAGACAGGAGACAGAGGACCAAATGTGTTGCCACAGACAGGCGACACAGGACAAAACGTGTTGCCACAGACAGGAGACAGAGTACAAAACGTTTTGCCACAGACAGGAGACAGAGGACCAAATGTGTTGCCACAGACAGGCGACAGAGGACAAAACGTGTTGCCACAGACAGGAGACAGAGGACAAAACATGTTGCCACTGACAGGAGACAGAGTACAAAACGTGTTGCCACAGACAGGAGACAGAGTACAAAATGTGTTGCCACAGACAGGCGACAGAGGTCAAAACGTGTTGCCACAGACAGGAGACAGAGTACAAAACATGTTGCCACAGACAGGCGACAGAGGACAAAATGTGTCGCCACAGACATGCGACAGAGGACAAAACGTGTTGCCACAGACAGGAGACAGAGTACAAAATGTGTTGCCACAGACAGGCGACAGAGGTCAAAACGTGTTGCCACAGACAGGAGACAGAGTACAAAACATGTTGCCACAGACAGGCGACGGAGTACAAAACGTGGTGCCACACACAGGAGACAGAGTACAAAACGTGTTGCCACAGACAGGAGACAGAGTACACAATGTGTTGCCACAGACAGGCGACAGAGGACAAAACGTGTTGCCACAGACAGGAGACAGAGTACAAAACGTGTTGCCACAGACAGGCGACAGAGGACAAAATGTGTTGCCACAGACAGGCGACAGAGGACAAAACGTGTTGCCACAGACAGGAGATAGAGTACAAAAAGGTGTTGCCACAGACAGGCGACAGAGGACAAAACGTGTTGCCACAGACAGGCGACAGAGGACAAAACGTGTTGCCACAGACAGGAGATAGAGTACAAAACGTGTTGCCACAGACAGGCGACAGAGTACAAAACGTGGTGCCACACACAGGAGACAGAGTACAAAACATGGTGCCACAGACAGGCGACAGAGGACAAAATGTGTTGCCACACACAGGAGACAGAGGACCAAATGTGTTGCCACAGACAGGCGACAGAGGACAAAATGTGTTGCCACAGACAGGAGACAGAGTACAAAACGTGTTGCCACACACAGGAGACAGAGTACAAAACATGTTGCCACAGACAGGCGACAGAGGACAAAACAAGGTGCCACAGACAGGCGACAGAGGACAAAACGTGTTGCCACACACAGGAGACAGAGGACCAAATGTGTTGCCACAGACAGGCGACAGAGGACAAAACGTGTTGCCTCAGACAGGAGACAGAGTACAAAACGTGTTGCCACAGACAGGCGACAGAGTACAAAACCTGTTGCCTCAGACAGGAGACAGAGTACAAAACGTGTTGCCACAGACAGGCAACAGAGGACAAAATGTATTGCCACAGACAGGCGACAGAGGACAAAACGTGTTGCCACACACAGGAGACAGAGTACAAAACATGGTGCCACAGACAGGCGACAGAGGACAAAATGTGTTGCCACACACAGGAGACAGAGGACCAAATGTGTTGCCACAGACAGGCGACAGAGGACAAAATGTGTTGCCACAGACAGGAGACAGAGTACAAAACGTGTTGCCACAGACAGGCAACAGAGGACAAAACGTGTTGCCACAGACAGGCGACAGAGGACAAAACGTGTTGCCACAGACAGGAGACAGAGTACAAAACGTGTTGCCACAGACAGGCAACAGAGGACAAAACGTCTTGCCACAGACTGGAGACAGAGGACCAAATGTGTTGCCACAGACAGGAGACAGAGGACAAAACGTCTTGCCACAGACAGGCGACAGAGGACAAAACGTGTTGCCACAGACTGGAGACAGAGTACAAAATGTGTTGCCACAGACAGGCAACAGAGGACAAAACGTGTTGCCACAGATGAGACAGAGTACAAAACGTGTCGCCACAGACAGGCAACAGAGGACAAAATGTATTGCCACACACAAGAGACAGAGTACAAAACGTGTTGCCACAGACAGGAGACAGAGGACAAAACGTGTTGCCACAGACAGGCGGCAGAGGACAAAACGTGTTGCCACAGACAGTCGACAGAGTACAAAACATGTTGCCACAGACAGGAGACAGAGCACCAACTGTGTTGCCACAGACAGGAGACAGAGGACAAAACGTGTTGCCACAGACAGGTGACAGAGTACAAAACGTGTTGCCACAGACAGGAGACAGAGGACCAAATGTGTTGCCACAGACAGGCGACAGAGGACAAAACGTGTTGCCACAGACAGGAGACAGAGTACAAAACGTTTTGCCACAGACAGGAGACAGAGGACCAAATGTGTTGCCACAGACAGGCGACAGAGGACAAAACGTGTTGCCACAGACAGGAGACAGAGGACAAAACATGTTGCCACTGACAGGAGACAGAGTACAAAACGTGTTGCCACAGACAGGAGACAGAGTACAAAATGTGTTGCCACAGACAGGCGACAGAGGTCAAAACGTGTTGCCACAGACAGGAGACAGAGTACAAAACATGTTGCCACAGACAGGCGACAGAGGACAAAATGTGTCGCCACAGACATGCGACAGAGGACAAAACGTGTTGCCACAGACAGGAGACAGAGTACAAAACGTGTTGCCACAGACAGGCAACAGAGGACAAAATGTGTTGCCACAGACAGGCGACAGAGGACAAAACGTGTTGCCACAGACAGGAGATAGAGTACAAAACGTGTTGCCACAGACAGGCGACAGAGTACAAAACATGGTGCCACAGACAGGCGACAGAGGACAAAATGTGTTGCCACACACAGGAGACAGAGGACCAAATGTGTTGCCACAGACAGGCGACAGAGGACAAAATGTGTTGCCACAGACAGGAGACAGAGTACAAAACGTGTTGCCACAGACAGGCAACAGAGGACAAAACGTCTTGCCACAGACTGGAGACAGAGGACCAAATGTGTTGCCACAGACAGGAGACAGAGGACAAAACGTGTTGCCACAGACAGGCGACAGAGGACAAAACGTGTTGCCACAGACAGGAGACAGAGTACAAAACGTGTTGCCACAGACAGGAAACAGAGGACAAAACGTCTTGCCACAGACTGGAGACAGAGTACAAAACGTTTTGCCACAGACAGGAGACAGAGGACCAAATGTGTTGCCACAGACAGGCGACAGAGGACAAAACGTGTTGCCACAGACAGGAGACAGAGGACAAAACATGTTGCCACTGACAGGAGACAGAGTACAAAATGTGTTGCCACAGACAGGCGACAGAGGTCAAAACGTGTTGCCACAGACAGGAGACAGAGTACAAAACATGTTGCCACAGACAGGCGACAGAGGACAAAATGTGTCGCCACAGACATGCGACAGAGGACAAAACGTGTTGCCACAGACAGGAGACAGAGTACAAAACTTGTTGCCACAGACAGGCGACGGAGTACAAAACGTGGTGCCACACACAGGAGACAGAGTACAAAACGTGTTGCCACAGACAGGAGACAGAGTACACAATGTGTTGCCACAGACTGGCGACAGAGGACAAAACGTGTTGCCACAGACAGGAGACAGAGTACAAAACGTGTAGCCACAGACAGGCGACAGAGGACAAAATGTGTTGCCACAGACAGGCGACAGAGGACAAAACGTGTTGCCACAGACAGGAGATAGAGTACAAAAAGGTGTTGCCACAGACAGGCGACAGAGGACAAAACATGTTGCCACAGACAGGAGACAGAGTACAAAACGTGTTGCCACAGACAGGAGACAGAGTACAAAATGTGTTGCCACAGACAGGCGACAGAGGTCAAAACGTGTTGCCACAGACAGGAGACAGAGTACAAAACATGTTGCCACAGACAGGCGACAGAGGACAAAATGTGTCGCCACAGACATGCGACAGAGGACAAAACGTGTTGCCACAGACAGGAGACAGAGTACAAAACGTGTTGCCACAGACAGGCAACAGAGGACAAAATGTGTTGCCACAGACAGGCGACAGAGGACAAAACGTGTTGCCACAGACAGGAGATAGAGTACAAAACGTGTTGCCACAGACAGGCGACAGAGTACAAAACATGGTGCCACAGACAGGCGACAGAGGACAAAATGTGTTGCCACACACAGGAGACAGAGGACCAAATGTGTTGCCACAGACAGGCGACAGAGGACAAAATGTGTTGCCACAGACAGGAGACAGAGTACAAAACGTGTTGCCACAGACAGGCAACAGAGGACAAAACGTCTTGCCACAGACTGGAGACAGAGGACCAAATGTGTTGCCACAGACAGGAGACAGAGGACAAAACGTGTTGCCACAGACAGGCGACAGAGGACAAAACGTGTTGCCACAGACAGGAGACAGAGTACAAAACGTGTTGCCACAGACAGGAAACAGAGGACAAAACGTCTTGCCACAGACTGGAGACAGAGTACAAAACGTTTTGCCACAGACAGGAGACAGAGGACCAAATGTGTTGCCACAGACAGGCGACAGAGGACAAAACGTGTTGCCACAGACAGGAGACAGAGGACAAAACATGTTGCCACTGACAGGAGACAGAGTACAAAATGTGTTGCCACAGACAGGCGACAGAGGTCAAAACGTGTTGCCACAGACAGGAGACAGAGTACAAAACATGTTGCCACAGACAGGCGACAGAGGACAAAATGTGTCGCCACAGACATGCGACAGAGGACAAAACGTGTTGCCACAGACAGGAGACAGAGTACAAAACTTGTTGCCACAGACAGGCGACGGAGTACAAAACGTGGTGCCACACACAGGAGACAGAGTACAAAACGTGTTGCCACAGACAGGAGACAGAGTACACAATGTGTTGCCACAGACTGGCGACAGAGGACAAAACGTGTTGCCACAGACAGGAGACAGAGTACAAAACGTGTAGCCACAGACAGGCGACAGAGGACAAAATGTGTTGCCACAGACAGGCGACAGAGGACAAAACGTGTTGCCACAGACAGGAGATAGAGTACAAAAAGGTGTTGCCACAGACAGGCGACAGAGGACAAAACATGTTGCCACAGACAGGAGACAGAGTACAAAACGTGTTGCCACAGACAGGAGACAGAGTACACAATGTGTTGCCACAGACAGGCGACAGAGGACAAAACGTGTTGCCACAGACAGGAGACAGAGTACAAAACGTGTTGCCACAGACAGGCGACAGAGGACAAAATGTGTTGCCACAGACAGGCGACAGAGGACAAAACGTGTTGCCACAGACAGGAGATAGAGTACAAAACGTGTTGCCACAGACAGGCGACAGAGTACAAAACGTGGTGCCACAGACAGGCGACAGAGGACAAAACGTGTTGCCACACACAGGAGACAGAGGACCAAATGTGTTGCCACAGACAGGCGACAGAGGACAAAACGTGTTGCCACAGACAGGAGACAGAGTACAAAACGTGTTGCCACAGACAGGTGACAGAGTACAAAACCTGTTGCCTCAGACAAGAGACAGAGTACAAAACGTGTTCCCACAGACAGGCAACAGAGGACAAAATGTGTTGCCACAGACAGGCGACAGAGGACAAAACGTGTTGCCACAGACAGGAGATAGAGTACAAAACGTGTTGCCACAGACAGGCGACAGAGTACAAAACATGGTGCCACAGACAGGCAACAGAGGACAAAACGTCTTGCCACAGACTGGAGACAGAGGACCAAATGTGTTGCCACAGACAGGAGACAGAGGACAAAACGTGTTGCCACAGACAGGCGACAGAGGACAAAACGTGTTGCCACAGACAGGAGACAGAGTACAAAACGTGTTGCCACAGACAGGCAACAGAGGACAAAACGTCTTGCCACAGACTGGAGACAGAGGACCAAATGTGTTGCCACAGACAGGCGACAGAGGACAAAACGTGTTGCCACACACTGGAGACAGAGTACAAAATGTGTTGCCACAGACAGTCGACAGAGTACAAAACGTGTTGCCACAGACAGGAGACAGAGGACCAAATGTGTTGCCACAGACAGGCGACAGAGGACAAAATGTATTGCCACACACAAGAGACAGAGTACAAAACGTGTTGCCACAGACAGGCAACAGAGGACAAAACATGTTGCCACAGACAGGAGACAGAGGACAAAACGGGTTGCCACAGACAGGCGGCAGAGGACAAAACGTGTTGCCACAGACAGTCGACAGACTACAAAACATGTTGCCACAGACAGGAGACAGAGGACCAAATGTGTTGCCACAGACAGGAGACAGAGGACAAAACGTGTTGCCACAGACAGGAGACAGAGTACAAAACGTGTTGCCACAGACAGGAGACAGAGGACCAAATGTGTTGCCACAGACAGGCGACAGAGGACAAAACGTGTTGCCACAGACAGGAGACAGAGTACAAAACGTTTTGCCACAGACAGGAGACAGAGGACCAAATGTGTTGCCACAGACAGGCGACAGAGGACAAAACGTGTTGCCACAGACAGGAGACAGAGGACAAAACATGTTGCCACTGACAGGAGACAGAGTACAAAACGTGTTGCCACAGACAGGAGACAGAGTACAAAATGTGTTGCCACAGACAGGCGACAGAGGTCAAAACGTGTTGCCACAGACAGGAGACAGAGTACAAAACATGTTGCCACAGACAGGCGACAGAGGACAAAATGTGTCGCCACAGACATGCGACAGAGGACAAAACGTGTTGCCACAGACAGGAGACAGAGTACAAAATGTGTTGCCACAGACAGGCGACAGAGGTCAAAACGTGTTGCCACAGACAGGAGACAGAGTACAAAACATGTTGCCACAGACAGGCGACGGAGTACAAAACGTGGTGCCACACACAGGAGACAGAGTACAAAACGTGTTGCCACAGACAGGAGACAGAGTACACAATGTGTTGCCACAGACAGGCGACAGAGGACAAAACGTGTTGCCACAGACAGGAGACAGAGTACAAAACGTGTTGCCACAGACAGGCGACAGAGGACAAAATGTGTTGCCACAGACAGGCGACAGAGGACAAAACGTGTTGCCACAGACAGGAGATAGAGTACAAAAAGGTGTTGCCACAGACAGGCGACAGAGGACAAAACGTGTTGCCACAGACAGGCAACAGAGGACAAAACGTGTTGCCACAGACAGGAGATAGAGTACAAAACGTGTTGCCACAGACAGGCGACAGAGCACAAAACATGGTGCCACACACAGGAGACAGAGTACAAAACATGGTGCCACAGACAGGCGACAGAGGACAAAATGTGTTGCCACACACAGGAGACAGAGGACCAAATGTGTTGCCACAGACAGGCGACAGAGGACAAAATGTGTTGCCACAGACAGGAGACAGAGTACAAAACGTGTTGCCACACACAGGAGACAGAGGACCAAATGTGTTGCCACAGACAGGCGACAGAGGACAAAACATGGTGCCACAGACAGGCGACAGAGGACAAAACGTGTTGCCACACACAGGAGACAGAGGACCAAATGTGTTGCCACAGACAGGCGACAGAGGACAAAACGTGTTGCCACAGACAGGAGACAGAGTACAAAACATGTTGCCACAGACAGGCGACAGAGGACAAAATGTGTCGCCACAGACATGCGACAGAGGACAAAACGTGTTGCCACAGACAGGAGACAGAGTACAAAACTTGTTGCCACAGACAGGCAACAGAGGACAAAATGTGTTGCCACAGACAGGCGACAGAGGACAAAACGTGTTGCCACAGACAGGAGATAGAGTACAAAACGTGTTGCCACAGACAGGCGACAGAGTACAAAACATGGTGCCACAGACAGGCGACAGAGGACAAAATGTGTTGCCACACACAGGAGACAGAGGACCAAATGTGTTGCCACAGACAGGCGACAGAGGACAAAATGTGTTGCCACAGACAGGAGACAGAGTACAAAACGTGTTGCCACAGACAGGCAACAGAGGACAAAACGTCTTGCCACAGACTGGAGACAGAGGACCAAATGTGTTGCCACAGACAGGAGACAGAGGACAAAACGTGTTGCCACAGACAGGCGACAGAGGACAAAACGTGTTGCCACAGACAGGAGACAGATTACAAAACGTGTTGCCACAGACAGGCAACAGAGGACAAAACGTCTTGCCACAGACTGGAGACAGAGGACCAAATGTGTTGCCACAGACAGGAGACAGAGGACAAAACGTCTTGCCACAGACAGGCGACAGAGGACAAAACGTGTTGCCACACACTGGAGACAGAGTACAAAATGTGTTGCCACAGACAGTCGACAGAGTACAAAACGTGTTGCCACAGACAGGAGACAGAGGACCAAATGTGTTGCCACAGACAGGCGACAGAGGACAAAATGTATTGCCACACACAAGAGACAGAGTACAAAACGTGTTGCCACAGACAGGCAACAGAGGACAAAACATGTTGCCACAGACAGGAGACAGAGGACAAAACGGGTTGCCACAGACAGGCGGCAGAGGACAAAACGTGTTGCCACAGACAGTCGACAGACTACAAAACATGTTGCCACAGACAGGAGACAGAGGACCAAATGTGTTGCCACAGACAGGAGACAGAGGACAAAACGTGTTGCCACAGACAGGAGACAGAGTACAAAACGTGTTGCCACAGACAGGAGACAGAGGACCAAATGTGTTGCCACAGACAGGCGACAGAGGACAAAACGTGTTGCCACAGACAGGAGACAGAGTACAAAACGTTTTGCCACAGACAGGAGACAGAGGACCAAATGTGTTGCCACAGACAGGCGACAGAGGACAAAACGTGTTGCCACAGACAGGAGACAGAGGACAAAACATGTTGCCACTGACAGGAGACAGAGTACAAAACGTGTTGCCACAGACAGGAGACAGAGTACAAAATGTGTTGCCACAGACAGGCGACAGAGGTCAAAACGTGTTGCCACAGACAGGAGACAGAGTACAAAACATGTTGCCACAGACAGGCGACAGAGGACAAAATGTGTCGCCACAGACATGCGACAGAGGACAAAACGTGTTGCCACAGACAGGAGACAGAGTACAAAATGTGTTGCCACAGACAGGCGACAGAGGTCAAAACGTGTTGCCACAGACAGGAGACAGAGTACAAAACATGTTGCCACAGACAGGCGACGGAGTACAAAACGTGGTGCCACACACAGGAGACAGAGTACAAAACGTGTTGCCACAGACAGGAGACAGAGTACACAATGTGTTGCCACAGACTGGCGACAGAGGACAAAACGTGTTGCCACAGACAGGAGACAGAGTACAAAACGTGTAGCCACAGACAGGCGACAGAGGACAAAATGTGTTGCCACAGACAGGCGACAGAGGACAAAACGTGTTGCCACAGACAGGAGATAGAGTACAAAAAGGTGTTGCCACAGACAGGCGACAGAGGACAAAACATGTTGCCACAGACAGGAGACAGAGGACCAAATGTGTTGCCACAGACAGGCGACAGAGGACAAAACGTGTTGCCACAGACAGGAGACAGAGTACAAAACGTTTTGCCACAGACAGGAGACAGAGGACCAAATGTGTTGCCACAGACAGGCGACAGAGGACAAAACGTGTTGCCACAGACAGGAGACAGAGGACAAAACATGTTGCCACTGACAGGAGACAGAGTACAAAACGTGTTGCCACAGACAGGAGACAGAGTACAAAATGTGTTGCCACAGACAGGCGACAGAGGTCAAAACGTGTTGCCACAGACAGGAGACAGAGTACAAAACATGTTGCCACAGACAGGCGACAGAGGACAAAATGTGTCGCCACAGACATGCGACAGAGGACAAAACGTGTTGCCACAGACAGGAGACAGAGTACAAAATGTGTTGCCACAGACAGGCGACAGAGGTCAAAACGTGTTGCCACAGACAGGAGACAGAGTACACAATGTGTTGCCACAGACAGGCGACAGAGGACAAAACGTGTTGCCACAGACAGGAGACAGAGTACAAAACGTGTTGCCACAGACAGGCGACAGAGGACAAAATGTGTTGCCACAGACAGGCGACAGAGGACAAAACGTGTTGCCACAGACAGGAGATAGAGTACAAAACGTGTTGCCACAGACAGGCGACAGAGTACAAAACGTGGTGCCACAGACAGGCGACAGAGGACAAAACGTGTTGCCACACACAGGAGACAGAGGACCAAATGTGTTGCCACAGACAGGCGACAGAGGACAAAACGTGTTGCCACAGACAGGAGACAGAGTACAAAACGTGTTGCCACAGACAGGTGACAGAGTACAAAACCTGTTGCCTCAGACAGGAGACAGAGTACAAAACGTGTTGCCACAGACAGGCAACAGAGGACAAAATGTGTTGCCACAGACAGGCGACAGAGGACAAAACGTGTTGCCACAGACAGGAGATAGAGTACAAAACGTGTTGCCACAGACAGGCGACAGAGTACAAAACATGGTGCCACAGACAGGCGACAGAGGACAAAATGTGTTGCCACACACAGGAGACAGAGGACCAAATGTGTTGCCACAGACAGGCGACAGAGGACAAAATGTGTTGCCACAGACAGGAGACAGAGTACAAAACGTGTTGCCACAGACAGGCAACAGAGGACAAAACGTCTTGCCACAGACTGGAGACAGAGGACCAAATGTGTTGCCACAGACAGGAGACAGAGGACAAAACGTGTTGCCACAGACAGGCGACAGAGGACAAAACGTGTTGCCACAGACAGGAGACAGAGTACAAAACGTGTTGCCACAGACAGGCAACAGAGGACAAAACGTCTTGCCACAGACTGGAGACAGAGGACCAAATGTGTTGCCACAGACAGGAGACAGAGGACAAAACGTCTTGCCACAGACAGGCGACAGAGGACAAAACGTGTTGCCACACACTGGAGACAGAGTACAAAATGTGTTGCCACAGACAGTCGACAGAGTACAAAACGTGTTGCCACAGACAGGAGACAGAGGA
The DNA here is from genome assembly GCF_048418815.1 of Hemitrygon akajei. NCBI lineage: Eukaryota > Metazoa > Chordata > Chondrichthyes > Myliobatiformes > Dasyatidae > Hemitrygon > Hemitrygon akajei. Next base: position 46,607,758 of record NC_133137.1, on the reverse strand, counting down.
CCAAATGTGTTGCCACAGACAGGAGACAGAGGACAAAACGTGTTGCCACAGACAGGAGACAGAGTACAAAACGTGTTGCCACAGACAGGAGACAGAGGACCAAATGTGTTGCCACAGACAGGCGACACAGGACAAAACGTGTTGCCACAGACAGGAGACAGAGTACAAAACGTTTTGCCACAGACAGGAGACAGAGGACCAAATGTGTTGCCACAGACAGGCGACAGAGGACAAAACGTGTTGCCACAGACAGGAGACAGAGGACAAAACATGTTGCCACTGACAGGAGACAGAGTACAAAACGTGTTGCCACAGACAGGAGACAGAGTACAAAATGTGTTGCCACAGACAGGCGACAGAGGTCAAAACGTGTTGCCACAGACAGGAGACAGAGTACAAAACATGTTGCCACAGACAGGCGACAGAGGACAAAATGTGTCGCCACAGACATGCGACAGAGGACAAAACGTGTTGCCACAGACAGGAGACAGAGTACAAAATGTGTTGCCACAGACAGCCGACAGAGGTCAAAACGTGTTGCCACAGACAGGAGACAGAGTACAAAACATGTTGCCACAGACAGGCGACGGAGTACAAAACGTGGTGCCACACACAGGAGACAGAGTACAAAACGTGTTGCCACAGACAGGAGACAGAGTACACAATGTGTTGCCACAGACAGGCGACAGAGGACAAAACGTGTTGCCACAGACAGGAGACAGAGTACAAAACGTGTTGCCACAGACAGGCGACAGAGGACAAAATGTGTTGCCACAGACAGGCGACAGAGGACAAAACGTGTTGCCACAGACAGGAGATAGAGTACAAAAAGGTGTTGCCACAGACAGGCGACAGAGGACAAAACGTGTTGCCACAGACAGGCGACAGAGGACAAAACGTGTTGCCACAGACAGGAGATAGAGTACAAAACGTGTTGCCACAGACAGGCGACAGAGTACAAAACGTGGTGCCACACACAGGAGACAGAGTACAAAACATGGTGCCACAGACAGGCGACAGAGGACAAAATGTGTTGCCACACACAGGAGACAGAGGACCAAATGTGTTGCCACAGACAGGCGACAGAGGACAAAATGTGTTGCCACAGACAGGAGACAGAGTACAAAACGTGTTGCCACACACAGGAGACAGAGTACAAAACATGTTGCCACAGACAGGCGACAGAGGACAAAACATGGTGCCACAGACAGGCGACAGAGGACAAAACGTGTTGCCACACACAGGAGACAGAGGACCAAATGTGTTGCCACAGACAGGCGACAGAGGACAAAACGTGTTGCCTCAGACAGGAGACAGAGTACAAAACGTGTTGCCACAGACAGGCGACAGAGTACAAAACCTGTTGCCTCAGACAGGAGACAGAGTACAAAACGTGTTGCCACAGACAGGCAACAGAGGACAAAATGTATTGCCACAGACAGGCGACAGAGGACAAAACGTGTTGCCACACACAGGAGACAGAGTACAAAACATGGTGCCACAGACAGGCGACAGAGGACAAAATGTGTTGCCACACACAGGAGACAGAGGACCAAATGTGTTGCCACAGACAGGCGACAGAGGACAAAATGTGTTGCCACAGACAGGAGACAGAGTACAAAACGTGTTGCCACAGACAGGCAACAGAGGACAAAACGTGTTGCCACAGACAGGCGACAGAGGACAAAACGTGTTGCCACAGACAGGAGACAGAGTACAAAACGTGTTGCCACAGACAGGCAACAGAGGACAAAACGTCTTGCCACAGACTGGAGACAGAGGACCAAATGTGTTGCCACAGACAGGAGACAGAGGACAAAACGTCTTGCCACAGACAGGCGACAGAGGACAAAACGTGTTGCCACAGACTGGAGACAGAGTACAAAATGTGTTGCCACAGACAGGCAACAGAGGACAAAACGTGTTGCCACAGATGAGACAGAGTACAAAACGTGTCGCCACAGACAGGCAACAGAGGACAAAATGTATTGCCACACACAAGAGACAGAGTACAAAACGTGTTGCCACAGACAGGAGACAGAGGACAAAACGTGTTGCCACAGACAGGCGGCAGAGGACAAAACGTGTTGCCACAGACAGTCGACAGAGTACAAAACATGTTGCCACAGACAGGAGACAGAGCACCAACTGTGTTGCCACAGACAGGAGACAGAGGACAAAACGTGTTGCCACAGACAGGTGACAGAGTACAAAACGTGTTGCCACAGACAGGAGACAGAGGACCAAATGTGTTGCCACAGACAGGCGACAGAGGACAAAACGTGTTGCCACAGACAGGAGACAGAGTACAAAACGTTTTGCCACAGACAGGAGACAGAGGACCAAATGTGTTGCCACAGACAGGCGACAGAGGACAAAACGTGTTGCCACAGACAGGAGACAGAGGACAAAACATGTTGCCACTGACAGGAGACAGAGTACAAAACGTGTTGCCACAGACAGGAGACAGAGTACAAAATGTGTTGCCACAGACAGGCGACAGAGGTCAAAACGTGTTGCCACAGACAGGAGACAGAGTACAAAACATGTTGCCACAGACAGGCGACAGAGGACAAAATGTGTCGCCACAGACATGCGACAGAGGACAAAACGTGTTGCCACAGACAGGAGACAGAGTACAAAACGTGTTGCCACAGACAGGCAACAGAGGACAAAATGTGTTGCCACAGACAGGCGACAGAGGACAAAACGTGTTGCCACAGACAGGAGATAGAGTACAAAACGTGTTGCCACAGACAGGCGACAGAGTACAAAACATGGTGCCACAGACAGGCGACAGAGGACAAAATGTGTTGCCACACACAGGAGACAGAGGACCAAATGTGTTGCCACAGACAGGCGACAGAGGACAAAATGTGTTGCCACAGACAGGAGACAGAGTACAAAACGTGTTGCCACAGACAGGCAACAGAGGACAAAACGTCTTGCCACAGACTGGAGACAGAGGACCAAATGTGTTGCCACAGACAGGAGACAGAGGACAAAACGTGTTGCCACAGACAGGCGACAGAGGACAAAACGTGTTGCCACAGACAGGAGACAGAGTACAAAACGTGTTGCCACAGACAGGAAACAGAGGACAAAACGTCTTGCCACAGACTGGAGACAGAGTACAAAACGTTTTGCCACAGACAGGAGACAGAGGACCAAATGTGTTGCCACAGACAGGCGACAGAGGACAAAACGTGTTGCCACAGACAGGAGACAGAGGACAAAACATGTTGCCACTGACAGGAGACAGAGTACAAAATGTGTTGCCACAGACAGGCGACAGAGGTCAAAACGTGTTGCCACAGACAGGAGACAGAGTACAAAACATGTTGCCACAGACAGGCGACAGAGGACAAAATGTGTCGCCACAGACATGCGACAGAGGACAAAACGTGTTGCCACAGACAGGAGACAGAGTACAAAACTTGTTGCCACAGACAGGCAACAGAGGACAAAATGTGTTGCCACAGACAGGCGACAGAGGACAAAACGTGTTGCCACAGACAGGAGATAGAGTACAAAACGTGTTGCCACAGACAGGCGACAGAGTACAAAACATGGTGCCACAGACAGGCGACAGAGGACAAAATGTGTTGCCACACACAGGAGACAGAGGACCAAATGTGTTGCCACAGACAGGCGACAGAGGACAAAATGTGTTGCCACAGACAGGAGACAGAGTACAAAACGTGTTGCCACAGACAGGCAACAGAGGACAAAACGTCTTGCCACAGACTGGAGACAGAGGACCAAATGTGTTGCCACAGACAGGAGACAGAGGACAAAACGTGTTGCCACAGACAGGCGACAGAGGACAAAACGTGTTGCCACAGACAGGAGACAGAGTACAAAACGTGTTGCCACATACAGGCAACAGAGGACAAAACGTCTTGCCACAGACTGGAGACAGAGGACCAAATGTGTTGCCACAGACAGGAGACAGAGGACAAAACGTCTTGCCACAGACAGGCGACAGAGGACAAAACGTGTTGCCACACACTGGAGACAGAGTACAAAATGTGTTGCCACAGACAGTCGACAGAGTACAAAACGTGTTGCCACAGACAGGAGACAGAGGACCAAATGTGTTGCCACAGACAGGCGACAGAGGACAAAATGTATTGCCACACACAAGAGACAGAGTACAAAACGTGTTGCCACAGACAGGCAACAGAGGACAAAACATGTTGCCACAGACAGGAGACAGAGGACAAAACGGGTTGCCACAGACAGGCGGCAGAGGACAAAACGTGTTGCCACAGACAGTCGACAGACTACAAAACATGTTGCCACAGACAGGAGACAGAGGACCAAATGTGTTGCCACAGACAGGAGACAGAGGACAAAACGTGTTGCCACAGACAGGAGACAGAGTACAAAACGTGTTGCCACAGACAGGAGACAGAGGACCAAATGTGTTGCCACAGACAGGCGACAGAGGACAAAACGTGTTGCCACAGACAGGAGACAGAGTACAAAACGTTTTGCCACAGACAGGAGACAGAGGACCAAATGTGTTGCCACAGACAGGCGACAGAGGACAAAACGTGTTGCCACAGACAGGAGACAGAGGACAAAACATGTTGCCACTGACAGGAGACAGAGTACAAAACGTGTTGCCACAGACAGGAGACAGAGTACAAAATGTGTTGCCACAGACAGGCGACAGAGGTCAAAACGTGTTGCCACAGACAGGAGACAGAGTACAAAACATGTTGCCACAGACAGGCGACAGAGGACAAAATGTGTCGCCACAGACATGCGACAGAGGACAAAACGTGTTGCCACAGACAGGAGACAGAGTACAAAATGTGTTGCCACAGACAGGCGACAGAGGTCAAAACGTGTTGCCACAGACAGGAGACAGAGTACAAAACATGTTGCCACAGACAGGCGACGGAGTACAAAACGTGGTGCCACACACAGGAGACAGAGTACAAAACGTGTTGCCACAGACAGGAGACAGAGTACACAATGTGTTGCCACAGACTGGCGACAGAGGACAAAACGTGTTGCCACAGACAGGAGACAGAGTACAAAACGTGTAGCCACAGACAGGCGACAGAGGACAAAATGTGTTGCCACAGACAGGCGACAGAGGACAAAACGTGTTGCCACAGACAGGAGATAGAGTACAAAAAGGTGTTGCCACAGACAGGCGACAGAGGACAAAACATGTTGCCACAGACAGGAGACAGAGTACAAAACGTGTTGCCACAGACAGGAGACAGAGTACACAATGTGTTGCCACAGACAGGCGACAGAGGACAAAACGTGTTGCCACAGACAGGAGACAGAGTACAAAACGTGTTGCCACAGACAGGCGACAGAGGACAAAATGTGTTGCCACAGACAGGCGACAGAGGACAAAACGTGTTGCCACAGACAGGAGATAGAGTACAAAACGTGTTGCCACAGACAGGCGACAGAGTACAAAACGTGGTGCCACAGACAGGCGACAGAGGACAAAACGTGTTGCCACACACAGGAGACAGAGGACCAAATCTGTTGCCACAGACAGGCGACAGAGGACAAAACGTGTTGCCACAGACAGGAGACAGAGTACAAAACGTGTTGCCACAGACAGGTGACAGAGTACAAAACCTGTTGCCTCAGACAAGAGACAGAGTACAAAACGTGTTGCCACAGACAGGCAACAGAGGACAAAATGTGTTGCCACAGACAGGCGACAGAGGACAAAACGTGTTGCCACAGACAGGAGATAGAGTACAAAACGTGTTGCCACAGACAGGCGACAGAGTACAAAACATGGTGCCACAGACAGGCAACAGAGGACAAAACGTCTTGCCACAGACTGGAGACAGAGGACCAAATGTGTTGCCACAGACAGGAGACAGAGGACAAAACGTGTTGCCACAGACAGGCGACAGAGGACAAAACGTGTTGCCACAGACAGGAGACAGAGTACAAAACGTGTTGCCACAGACAGGCAACAGAGGACAAAACGTCTTGCCACAGACTGGAGACAGAGGACCAAATGTGTTGCCACAGACAGGCGACAGAGGACAAAACGTGTTGCCACACACTGGAGACAGAGTACAAAATGTGTTGCCACAGACAGTCGACAGAGTACAAAACGTGTTGCCACAGACAGGAGACAGAGGACCAAATGTGTTGCCACAGACAGGCGACAGAGGACAAAATGTATTGCCACACACAAGAGACAGAGTACAAAACGTGTTGCCACAGACAGGCAACAGAGGACAAAACATGTTGCCACAGACAGGAGACAGAGGACAAAACGGGTTGCCACAGACAGGCGGCAGAGGACAAAACGTGTTGCCACAGACAGTCGACAGACTACAAAACATGTTGCCACAGACAGGAGACAGAGGACCAAATGTGTTGCCACAGACAGGAGACAGAGGACAAAACGTGTTGCCACAGACAGGAGACAGAGTACAAAACGTGTTGCCACAGACAGGAGACAGAGGACCAAATGTGTTGCCACAGACAGGCGACAGAGGACAAAACGTGTTGCCACAGACAGGAGACAGAGTACAAAACGTTTTGCCACAGACAGGAGACAGAGGACCAAATGTGTTGCCACAGACAGGCGACAGAGGACAAAACGTGTTGCCACAGACAGGAGACAGAGGACAAAACATGTTGCCACTGACAGGAGACAGAGTACAAAACGTGTTGCCACAGACAGGAGACAGAGTACAAAATGTGTTGCCACAGACAGGCGACAGAGGTCAAAACGTGTTGCCACAGACAGGAGACAGAGTACAAAACATGTTGCCACAGACAGGCGACAGAGGACAAAATGTGTCGCCACAGACATGCGACAGAGGACAAAACGTGTTGCCACAGACAGGAGACAGAGTACAAAATGTGTTGCCACAGACAGGCGACAGAGGTCAAAACGTGTTGCCACAGACAGGAGACAGAGTACAAAACATGTTGCCACAGACAGGCGACGGAGTACAAAACGTGGTGCCACACACAGGAGACAGAGTACAAAACGTGTTGCCACAGACAGGAGACAGAGTACACAATGTGTTGCCACAGACAGGCGACAGAGGACAAAACGTGTTGCCACAGACAGGAGACAGAGTACAAAACGTGTTGCCACAGACAGGCGACAGAGGACAAAATGTGTTGCCACAGACAGGCGACAGAGGACAAAACGTGTTGCCACAGACAGGAGATAGAGTACAAAAAGGTGTTGCCACAGACAGGCGACAGAGGACAAAACGTGTTGCCACAGACAGGCAACAGAGGACAAAACGTGTTGCCACAGACAGGAGATAGAGTACAAAACGTGTTGCCACAGACAGGCGACAGAGCACAAAACATGGTGCCACACACAGGAGACAGAGTACAAAACATGGTGCCACAGACAGGCGACAGAGGACAAAATGTGTTGCCACACACAGGAGACAGAGGACCAAATGTGTTGCCACAGACAGGCGACAGAGGACAAAATGTGTTGCCACAGACAGGAGACAGAGTACAAAACGTGTTGCCACACACAGGAGACAGAGGACCAAATGTGTTGCCACAGACAGGCGACAGAGGACAAAACATGGTGCCACAGACAGGCGACAGAGGACAAAACGTGTTGCCACACACAGGAGACAGAGGACCAAATGTGTTGCCACAGACAGGAGACAGAGTACAAAACGTGTTGCCACAGACAGGCAACAGAGGACAAAACGTCTTGCCACAGACTGGAGACAGAGGACCAAATGTGTTGCCACAGACAGGAGACAGAGGACAAAACGTGTTGCCACAGACAGGCGACAGAGGACAAAACGTGTTGCCACAGACAGGAGACAGAGTACAAAACGTGTTGCCACAGACAGGCAACAGAGGACAAAACGTCTTGCCACAGACTGGAGACAGAGGACCAAATGTGTTGCCACAGACAGGAGACAGAGGACAAAACGTCTTGCCACAGACAGGCGACAGAGGACAAAACGTGTTGCCACAGACTGGAGACAGAGTACAAAATGTGTTGCCACAGACAGGCAACAGAGGACAAAACGTGTTGCCACAGATGAGACAGAGTACAAAACGTGTCGCCACAGACAGGCAACAGAGGACAAAATGTATTGCCACACACAAGAGACAGAGTACAAAACGTGTTGCCACAGACAGGAGACAGAGGACAAAACGTGTTGCCACAGACAGGCGGCAGAGGACAAAACGTGTTGCCACAGACAGTCGACAGAGTACAAAACATGTTGCCACAGACAGGAGACAGAGGACCAAATGTGTTGCCACAGACAGGCGACAGAGGACAAAACGTGTTGCCACAGACAGGAGACAGAGTACAAAACGTTTTGCCACAGACAGGAGACAGAGGACCAAATGTGTTGCCACAGACAGGCGACAGAGGACAAAACGTGTTGCCACAGACAGGAGACAGAGGACAAAACATGTTGCCACTGACAGGAGACAGAGTACAAAACGTTTTGCCACAGACAGGAGACAGAGTACAAAATGTGTTGCCACAGACAGGCGACAGAGGTCAAAACGTGTTGCCACAGACAGGAGACAGAGTACAAAACATGTTGCCACAGACAGGCGACAGAGGACAAAATGTGTCGCCACAGACATGCGACAGAGGACAAAACGTGTTGCCACAGACAGGAGACAGAGTACAAAACGTGTTGCCACAGACAGGCAACAGAGGACAAAATGTGTTGCCACAGACAGGCGACAGAGGACAAAACGTGTTGCCACAGACAGGAGATAGAGTACAAAACGTGTTGCCACAGACAGGCGACAGAGTACAAAACATGGTGCCACAGACAGGCGACAGAGGACAAAATGTGTTGCCACACACAGGAGACAGAGGACCAAATGTGTTGCCACAGACAGGCGACAGAGGACAAAATGTGTTGCCACAGACAGGAGACAGAGTACAAAACGTGTTGCCACAGACAGGCAACAGAGGACAAAACGTCTTGCCACAGACTGGAGACAGAGGACCAAATGTGTTGCCACAGACAGGAGACAGAGGACAAAACGTGTTGCCACAGACAGGCGACAGAGGACCAAATGTGTTGCCACAGACAGGAGACAGAGGACAAAACGTGTTGCCACAGACAGGCAACAGAGGACAAAACGTCTTGCCACAGACTGGAGACAGAGGACCAAATGTGTTGCCACAGACAGGAGACAGAGGACAAAACGTCTTGCCACAGACAGGCGACAGAGGACAAAACGTGTTGCCACACACTGGAGACAGAGTACAAAATGTGTTGCCACAGTCAGTCGACAGAGTACAAAACGTGTTGCCACAGACAGGAGACAGAGGACCAAATGTGTTGCCACAGACAGGCGACAGAGGACAAAATGTATTGCCACACACAAGAGACAGAGTACAAAACGTGTTGACACAGACAGGCAACAGAGGACAAAACATGTTGCCACAGACAGGAGACAGAGGACAAAACGGGTTGCCACAGACAGGCGGCAGAGGACAAAACGTGTTGCCACAGACAGTCGACAGACTACAAAACATGTTGCCACAGACAGGAGACAGAGGACCAAATGTGTTGCCACAGACAGGAGACAGAGGACAAAACGTGTTGCCACAGACAGGAGACAGAGTACAAAACGTGTTGCCACAGACAGGAGACAGAGGACCAAATGTGTTGCCACAGACAGGCGACAGAGGACAAAACGTGTTGCCACAGACAGGAGACAGAGTACAAAACGTTTTGCCACAGACAGGAGACAGAGGACCAAATGTGTTGTCACAGACAGGCGACAGAGGACAAAACGTGTTGCCACAGACAGGAGACAGAGGACAAAACATGTTGCCACTGACAGGAGACAGAGTACAAAACGTGTTGCCACAGACAGGAGACAGAGTACAAAATGTGTTGCCACAGACAGGCGACAGAGGTCAAAACGTGTTGCCACAGACAGGAGACAGAGTACAAAACATGTTGCCACAGACAGGCGACAGAGGACAAAATGTGTCGCCACAGACATGCGACAGAGGACAAAACGTGTTGCCACAGACAGGAGACAGAGTACAAAATGTGTTGCCACACACAGGCGACTGAGGTCAAAACGTGTTGCCACAGTCAGGAGACAGAGTACAAAACATGTTGCCACAGACAGGCGACGGAGTACAAAACGTGGTGCCACACACAGGAGACAGAGTACAAAACGTGTTGCCACAGACAGGAGACAGAGTACACAATGTGTTGCCACAGACAGGCGACAGAGGACAAAACGTGTTGCCACAGACAGGAGACAGAGTACAAAACGTGTAGCCACAGACAGGCGACAGAGGACAAAATGTGTTGCCACAGACAGGCGACAGAGGACAAAACGTGTTGCCACACACAGGCGACAGAGGACAAAACGTGTTGCCACAGACAGGAGATAGAGTACAAAACGTGTTGCCACAGACAGGCGACAGAGTACAAAACGTGGTGCCACACACAGGAGACAGAGTACAAAACATGGTGCCACAGACAGGCGACAGAGGACAAAATGTGTTGCCACACACAGGAGACAGAGGACCAAATGTGTTGCCACAGACAGGCGACAGAGGACAAAATGTGTTGCCACAGTCAGGAGACAGAGTACAAAACGTGTTGCCACACACAGGAGACAGAGGACCAAATGTGTTGCCACAGACAGGCGACAGAGGACAAAACATGGTGCCACAGACAGGCGACAGAGGACAAAACGTGTTGCCACACACAGGAGACAGAGGACCAAATGTGTTGCCACAGACAGGCGACAGAGGACAAAACGTGTTGCCACAGACAGGAGACAGAGTACAAAACGTGTTGCCACAGACAGGCGACAGAGTACAAAACCTGTTGCCTCAGACAGGAGACAGAGTACAAAACGTGTTGCCACAGACAGGCAACAGAGGACAAAATGTATTGCCACAGACAGGAGACAGAGTACAAAACGTGTTGCCACAGACAGGCAACAGAGGACAAAACGTCTTGCCACAGACTGGAGACAGAGGACCAAATGTGTTGCCACAGACAGGAGACAGAGGACAAAACGTGTTGCCACAGACAGGCGACAGAGGACAAAACGTGTTGCCACAGACAGGAGACAGAGTACAAAACGTGTTGCCACAGACAGGCAACAGAGGACAAAACGTCTTGCCACAGACTGGAGACAGAGGACCAAATGTGTTGCCACAGACAGGAGACAGAGGACAAAACGTCTTGCCACAGACAGGCGACAGAGGACAAAACGTGTTGCCACAGACTGGAGACAGAGTACAAAATGTGTTGCCACAGACAGGCAACAGAGGACAAAACGTGTTGCCACAGATGAGACAGAGTTCAAAACGTGTCGCCACAGACAGGCAACAGAGGACAAAATGTATTGCCACACACAAGAGACAGAGTACAAAACGTGTTGCCACAGACAGGAGACAGAGGACAAAACGTGTTGCCACAGACAGGCGGCAGAGGACAAAACGTGTTGCCACAGACAGTCGACAGAGTACAAAACATGTTGCCACAGACAGGAGACAGAGGACCAAATGTGTTGCCACAGACAGGAGACAGAGGACAAAACGTGTTGCCACAGACAGGAGACAGAGTACAAAACGTGTTGCCACAGACAGGAGACAGAGGACCAAATGTGTTGCCACAGACAGGCGACAGAGGACAAAACGTGTTGCCACAGACAGGAGACAGAGTACAAAACGTTTTGCCACAGACAGGAGACAGAGGACCAAATGTGTTGCCACAGACAGGCGACAGAGGACAAAACGTGTTGCCACAGACAGGAGACAGAGGACAAAACATGTTGCCACTGACAGGAGACAGAGTACAAAACGTGTTGCCACAGACAGGAGACAGAGTACAAAATGTGTTGCCACAGACAGGCGACAGAGGTCAAAACGTGTTGCCACAGACAGGAGACAGAGTACAAAACATGTTGCCACAGACAGGCGACAGAGGACAAAATGTGTCGCCACAGACATGCGACAGAGGACAAAACGTGTTGCCACAGACAGGAGACAGAGTACAAAATGTGTTGCCACAGACAGGCGACAGAGGTCAAAACGTGTTGCCACAGAGAGAGTACAAAACATGTTGCCACAGACAGGCGACAGAGGACAAAACGTGTTGCCACAGACAGGCGACAGAGTACAAAAAGTGGTGCCACACACAGGAGACAGAGGACCAAATGTGTTGCCACAGACAGGAGACAGAGGACCAAACGTGTTGCCACACAGAGGAGACAGAGGAAAAAACGTTTTGCCACAGACAGGCGACAGAGGACAAAACGTGTTGCCACGCACAGGAAATGATGAATAAAACAGTTGGCCATAGACAACACTCACCGCAACCCTCACCAGCCACTAGCCTAATTTCACCCAGTAGGAAACCTCAGAAACACGTGTGATTCTCCAGATGCTGGAAATCTGGTGCATTATACACACACAACATAGTGAAGTAACTCAGCAGGTCAGGCATCTTCTATAGACAGTAATAAACAGTCAATGTTTCAGGCGAAGACCCTTCACTAGAACTGAAATGGAAAGGGTCAGAAGCCAGAATAGGAAGGTGGGGTTGGGCTGGAGGTGAAAGAGTGCAAGCCGGCATGTGAAAGGTGAAAGCAGTTTGATGGGGTATGGGTGGAAGTAAGAATGTGGGAGCTGATAGGTGGAAGAGGTAAAAGACTGAAGAAGAAGGAATCTGATAGGAGAGCGCAGTTGATCACCGAAAAAAGGGTAAGGATCTCAGCAGGAGTTTGCTAGATGGCATCAAAGACATCAATTCCCTGGAAAGGCTGGAGAACCTAGAGAAGAATATTAAATGTCTGATATGTTAAATAAGGAGAAATAGTTTCACGTTTTATAATCAGAGGACACCAATTTTGGAACCAGGACAGAACAGAATGATTAATATCAGGATCAGTACTTGGAGCTATGATGTGGTGGCCATTACAGAGACTTGGATGGCTCAGAACAGGAATGGTTACTTCAAGTGTCGGGCTTTAGATGTTTCAGAAAGGACAGGGAGGGAGGCAAAAGAGGTGGGTCCGTGGCACTATTGATCAGAGATAGTGTCATGGCTGCAGAAAAGGTGGATTTCATGGAGGGATTGTCTGCAGTCTCTGTGGGTGGAGGTTAGGAACAGGAAGGGGTCAATAACTCCATTGGGTGTTTTTTATAGGCCGCCCAATAGTAACAGGGATATCGAGGAGCAGATAGAGAAACAGATCCTGAAAATAACAGAGTTGTCATGATGGGAGATTTTAATTTCCCAAATATCGATTGACATCTCCTTAAAGCAAGGGGTTTAGATGGGGTGGAGTTTATTAGGTGTGTTCAGGAAGGTTTTTTGACACAATATGTAGATAAGCCTACAAGAGGAGAGACTGTACTTGATTTGGTATTGGGAAATGAACCTGGTCAGCTGTCAAATCTCTCAGTGGGAGAGCATTTTGGAGATAGTGATCACAATTCTATCTCCTTTACAAGAACATTGGAGAGCGATAGGAACAGACAAGTTAGAAAACGTGTTTAATTGGAGTAAGGGGAATTATGAGGCTGTCAGACAGGGAATTGGAAGCTTAAATTGGGAACAGATGTTCTCAGGGAAAAGTATGGAGGAAATGTGACAAATGTTCAAGGGATATTTGTGTGGAGTTCTGCATAGGTACATTCCAATGAGAAGGGAAGTTATGGTAGGGTACAGGAACCATGGTATACAAAAGCTGTAATAAATCTAGTCAAGAAGAAAAGAAAAGCTTACGAAAGGTTCAGAGAGCTAGGAAATGTTAGAGATCTAAAAGATTATAAGGCTAATAGGAAGAAGCTTAAAAAGGAAACTAGGAGAGCTAGTAGGGGCCATGAGAAGGCCTTGGCGGGCAGGAATAAGGAAAACCCCAAGGCATTCTATAAGTATGTGAAGAGCAAGAGGATAATACGTGAAAGAATAGGACCGATCATGTGTGACAGTGGGAAACAGTGTATGGAACCAGAGGAAGCAGCAGAGGTACTTAATGAATACTTTACTTCAGTATTTACTATGGAAAAGGATCTTAGTGATTGTAGTGATGACTTGCAGCAGATTGAAAAGCTTGAGCATGTAGATATTAAGAAAGAGGATGTGCTGGAGCTTTTGGAAAGCATCTAGCTGGGTAAGTCACCGGGACTGGACAAGATATACCCCAGGCTACTGTGGAGGAGAGAGAGGAGATTGCTGAGCCTCTGGTGATGATCTTTACATCATCAATGGGGATGGAAGAGGTTCTGGATGTTGTTCCCTTAGTCAAGAAAGGAAGTAGAGAAAGCCCAGGAAATTATAAACCAATGAGTCTTACTTCAGTGGTTGGTAAGTTGATGGAGAAGATTCTGAGAGGCAGGATTTATGAACATTTGGAGAGGTATAATACGATTAGGAATAGTCAGTATCACTTTATCAAAGACAGGTCGAGCCTCACGAGCCTGATTGAATTATTTGAGGATGTGACTAAACACATTGATGAAGGTAGAGCAGTAGATGTAGTGTATATGCATTTCAGCAAGGCATTTGATAAGGTACACCATGCAAGGCTTATTGAGAAAGTAAGGAGGCATGGGATCCAAGGGGACATTGCTTTATGGATCCAGAACTGGCTTGTCAACAGAAGGCAAAGACTGGTTATAGACGGGTCATATTCTGCATGGAGGTCGGTGACCAGTGGTGTGCCTCAGGGATCAGTTCTGGGACCCCTTCTCTTCGTGACTTTTATAAATGACCTGGATGAGGAAGTAGAGGGATGGGTTAGTAAGTTTGCTGATGACACAAAGGTTGGGGGTGTTGTGGATAGTGTGGAGGGCTGTCAGAGGTTACAACGGGATATCAATAGGATGCAAAACAGCGCTGAGAAGTGGCAGATGGGGTTCAACCAGATAAGTGTGAAGTCGCTGTTTTTGGTAGGTCAAATATGATGGCAAAATATAGCATTAATGGTAAGACTCTTGGCAGTGTGGAGGATCAGAGGGATCTTGGGGTCCGAGTCTATAGGACACTCAAAGCTGCTACGCAGGTTGACTCCGTGGTTAAGAAGACATATGGTGCACTGGCCTTCATCAACCATGTGATTGAGTTTAGGAGGCAAGAGGTAATGTTGCAGCTATATAGGACCCTGGCCAGACCCCACTTGGAGTACTGTGCTCAGTTCTGGTCACCTCACTACAGGAAGGATGTGGAAACAATAGAAAGTGTGCAGAGGAGATTTATAGGGATGTTGCCTGGATTGGGGAGCATGCCCTATGAGAATAGGTTGAGTGAATTTGGCGTTTTCTCCTTGGAGTGATGGATGATTAGAGGTGACATGATAAAGGTGTACAAGATGATGAGAGGCATTGATCGTGTGGATAGTCAGAGGCTTTTTTCCAGGGCTGAAATGGTTGCCACAAGAGGACATGGGTTTAAGGTGCTTGGAAGTAGGTACAGAGGAGATGTCAGGGGTAAGTCTTTTACTCAGAGAGTGGTGAGTGTGTGGAATGAGTTGCAGGCGACGGTGGTGGAGGCGAATACGATAGGATCTTTTAAGAGACTTTTAGATAGGTACATGGAGCTTGGAAAAATAGAGGGCTATGGTTAACCCTAGATAATTTCTAAAGTAAGTACATGTTCGGCACAGCATTGTGGGCCGAAGGGCCTGTATTGTGCTGTAGGTTTTCTATGTTTCTAACTTTCTTTATCAGGTAACTTCACTGACCTCAACTCTGAACTGATTCCACAATCTATGAGCTTACTTTCAAGGACTCTACCAATCATGTTCTCAGTATTATTTATTTGTTATTAATTGTGTTTTTTGTATTTGCACAGTTTGTCTTTTGCACGTTGGTTGTTTGTCTGTCTTTGTGTGTAGTTTTTCATTGATTCTATTTTTGCCATTGATTCAACTGTGGATGCCACAAGAAAATGAATCTCAGGGTAGAATGTGGTGACATGAGTGTTCTATGATAATAATCTTACGTTCAACTTTGAATTTTGAACTGATCTTTGCAGAATAACTCCAGCTTCTTCTTGATTCCATTTCATTGGACATTTGCTTTGTTTTCTCTGTTTCTGATTAGGCTTGTCATCGCGAGTGGACACAGTAGACACAGTGGAGACAGTACCTCCTCGACAGTGTTGTATGATTCCCTAAGGAATGAGTACTTCCCAATCGAAGGTTTGATTACGAATGGCCACCTTGTCCAGGTTGAGTTCACCTCTGATGAAATGCTGACAGCAGGTGGTTTCAACATTCGATACGAAGGTATTTCATAATCTTCCAGTTTAAATCCTATGTTAATAGGGTAAGGAAGGAATCCAGCAAATGGGAGAAAAGTTTCTCTCTGCCTTCCACCAACCCTTCATTACATCTGGGGAGATGGGTGCAAAAGTGGATGGTGTAGTGTAGTGTAGTGTAAGAGATGGGATTCAGAGTCATCCCAAGGTTTCAATAGGTACATTTAATGTCAGAGAAATGTATACAATATACATCCTGAAATTCTTTTTCCTCACAAACATCCACGAAAATAAAGGAGTACCCCAAAGAATGAATGCCAGTTAAATGTTAGAACCCCAAAGCCGTCCTCAGCTCCCTCCTCCCACACACAAGCAGCAGCAAAGCAATGATCCCCCCTCCCCCACCAGCAAAAGAAGCATCAGCGCCCGCCACCGAGCACTCAAGCGTGCAGCAAAGCAACAGCAAAGACACAGACTTGCAGTTTCTCAAAGACTACTGGTTCTTCTGGTATTCAACATACCACAGGCTCTCTCCCTCCCTAATAAGGGAAAAAGAGGTGTCTCCATTTCACGACGGGGGGGAGATATAACAACTTGCTGATTTACAATGTTAGAAGTCCGTTGTGTCACTTTTTCCGAGCTCTGTGCCCAAAGAACTTGGGTCTCTGTGCACACAACCAGCAGCCAGCTCACTGCTTACGATCTTCCATCTCCCATGACACACCAATTTCCTGCCTGCCTCCAGAGCCACAAAATCCCAAAACCCTGAAGGCATGCTAGTCTTCTGGGTCACATCCTTTCTACATCGAAAAGCGGCCAGTCGTGAGACTCCGAGAGTGGGTCCCATTCCTGCAAAGAACCAAAGTCAGCATATAACTCCAGGTCAGGGTCTTCAGAAGAACCCTGAAAGGGAAAAATTGAGATATTAAAGGTAGAAGTAGAGCTGTTTCCAAAGATGCAAGCAAAGGAGTCGCCATTAGGTGCCATCATCTCCTAAGCTTCACCCCCCTGTTGGAATAACAGTGTGAAAATATTACTACAATGTCACTAAGTCTTGAAAAATGAAATAAATGTATTTGAAACCATTGTAGTATAACTTGTAGAGGTCCTGATCAAGGGTTTTGGCCCAAAACTTTGTCTGTTTATTCCACTCTATAGATGCTTTCTGACTTGCTGAGTTCCTCCAGCATTTCGTGTGTGTTACTACAGATTTACAGCATCTGCAGAATCTCTTGTGTTCTAAATTAACATACTGCCCAGAGAGGGCAGAAAACTTGGTCTGGAACAAAGGTGACACATCCAACAGTACAGCACTGTGATTCTTTGCTCGTTTAATTTCTTGATCTGCAGAGACCAATACCAGGACCTCTGCCTGACACCATTCCTCATCAGAAGGAATTCTATCAGCATGAAAATTTGGAGCTGATCATGAGGTTCAGATAGGACAAAAGTTTGTTCCCTCTGATATTCCAGCTGACATTTATTCCTCAATCAATTACTTATTCCTTGATTAATATGACTGAAAAGCAGATCATTACACTGCTGCATTTGGAAGCTAACTGTGCATAAATTACCAGGCTCACTTCTTTTGCTGCCGAGGAGACTTCTGTTCTGTGCCACTCAAGTATTCTTGGACATTTTGAATTTGTGCAGGTGCTATTAATGGGCAAGTCGTCCTTTTCCTGTGCTTTTTATTTGAGATTCTTGATAATTGTAACTATTCTTCTCTTAAACTAAGTAAGACACCAAAAACTTTGACAAACTGCTATAGATGCACCATGGAAAGAATCGTAATGGGTTGCATCAACTCCAGCAGAAAGTGGTGGATGCAGTCCAGTCCATCACAGGCAAAGCCCTCCCCACCACTGAGTGCACTTACACGAAGCACTGCCACAAGAAAGCAGCATCCATCATCAAAGTTTCCCACCATCCATGCCATGCCCTTGTCTCACTACTTCCATTGGGCATGAGGTACAGGAGCCTCAGGTTCCTCACCACCAGGTTCAGCAACAGTTACTACCCTTCAACCATCAGACTCCTGAACCAGCCTGGATAACTTCACTCACCTCAGCACTGAACCGATTCCACAACCTACAGACTCACTTTCAAGAAGTCTTTGCAACTCTTATTTTCCATACAGTTTTTATTTGTAGTTTGTTTTCTTTTGCACAATGGTCTTAGTTGGTTTATGTCCTATATGTAACATTCTATTGTATTTTTCCCTGTATTTGACTGCAAGAAAATGTATCTCATGGTAATAATACTTATTTTGGTAATGAATTTACTTTGAATGTGTCGTGCTTTGCATTTGCTCAGCCTTTGAGCGTGGACACTGCTTTGAGCCATACATGCAGAATGGGAACTTCACAACAACTAATCCCTCGTATAGTGTCGGGGCAGTGGTGGAGTTCTCCTGTGATCCTGGTTACACCATGGAACATGGCTCACCCGTCATTGAGTGCATCGACATCAGGGAACCCTACTGGAATGGGACAGAACCACTCTGTAGAGGTAAGTGGAAGCCCCCATGTGTTTACCATCATGCTGCTTCCGCCTATGACATAGTGATTAGACTCACAGCAAGCAAACATAAGCATGGATTAGCTCGGCTGAAGGTCCTGGTCTCAGATTATATGACTCTACACGTTACTCAACAAATAATTTGTATATGGCGAGGATGAAAACTGGAAAGATGCTAACATGGATAGAAGATGGACTGACTGGCAGGAGGCAAAGCGTATGACTAAAGGGGGTCTATTGGGAATGGCTGCCAATGACTAGTGGCGTTCTGCAGGGTTTGGTTTTGAGACTGTTTCTTTTGACGTTGTATGTCAATGATTAAGATGATAGAACAGTGTCGGCCCGATACATCGACGGGCCTGCTAAGTTCCTCCAGCATTTTGTGTGTGTTGCGCGGATGACAGAATTGACAGCTTTGTGGCCAAGTTTGAAATGAGTTGTGATTGAAGGCTCTGGGCTAGTATTCACTCAAATTCAGAAGAATGAGGGGGATTTCATTGAAACCTATTGAATATTGAAAGGACTAGATAGAGTGGATGGAGTGAGGATGTTTCTTATAGTGGGTGAGTCTAGGACCAGAGGGCACAGCCTCAGAATTGGAGGACATCTATTTAGAACAGAGATGAGAAGATATTTCTTTAGCCAGAGGGTGGTGAATCTGTGGAATTCATTGGCACAGATGGCTGTGGAGGCCAAGTTGTTGGGTATATTAAATTGGTGATTCTTGGTTAGTCAGGTGTCAAAGGTTACAAGGAGAATGGATTTGAGAGGGATAATAAATCAGCCATGATGGAATGACAGTGTAGACTCTCCAAGTAGCCTAATTCATCTCCTATATCTTATTGATCTATAGTCTTATAATCTTCTTCAGCACATGTGTAAGTCAGAATGAAATGATTCTTGCTTCAGATTCAATGTAATATAAAAAGCACAACTAATAGAAGAGCAATCCTATAAACACAATGTTTGAATGTGGCTGTATATACATAAGACTAGCATATATACAAAGAGTCATTCTATGTACATAAAGTGACATTGGGGCAGTGTCACTTAGGTGTATTCGACTTTGTAAGCAGCTTTGTATTATCGGGTTGTCTGTGAATTGGTTGGTCGGTGGATGAGTCCGTTCTCAGTTCTAGTTCCACTCTCCTCTGCCTTTCTTTAGCTCTGTGTGGTGGAGAACTGAGCACCCAGAGCGGAGTCATTCTCTCACCAAACTGGCCACAGCCGTACGATGAAGGGGAAGACTGCATCTGGAGGATTCACGTTGGCGAGGACAAGCGTATACTGCTTGATGTTCAGCTGTGAGTATTTCCTGCAATGAGCTCACCTATCATAAGTAAGGAAGCCTCAAAGCAGTTTGGTGCCATTGGGAGAATTATCCTGTGGCATCACCACTGCATTATGTGGAAATGTGACCGGTGTTACAGTGACCATATAAACTTAGTAGTAATATTGACTCTGACCAAGGAACAAATATTATTCCTCCCAGCTCTTCCTCAAAGTGCTGCAATGACATCTGTTTATAAAGATATGGGATTTAGCATCCATTGGTGGACCCAATGAGGTGTTAAATGTGTCAGAATTGGAGAAGCACAGATATCTGGGAAGGTTTATAAACCAGGGGAGATGACAGCAAAAAAAAACAAGACACTGGAGGAATATAGCAGGTCAGCCAGTATCCACAGAGGGAAATAGACAATTCAGATGAAGGGCCTCAGCCTGAAACTTCCACTGTCCACTTCCCTCCACAGATGCTGCCTGTCTTACTGAGTTCCTCCAGCAACTTGATTTTTTCACTCCCGATTCCACCATCTGCAGCCCCTAGAGTTTACATTTTTCTACTCAGCAAAGATTACAGAATAATGTCATAATGCATTTGAAAATATAGAATTTCAGGTTCCCTCGGGTAAGAAGGCTGTATTGGAAATTGTTGAAATGAGTTCTTCAGCTATAATTGTTTTGTTAGATGATTGTTGCTTCTGATAATTAAAATGGAAATCAGAAAAAAATTGCAGATGCTTGAAATCTGAGGTAAAAAAAACAGAAAACGCAGGAAAAACTCAGTGGGTCAGGCAGTATCTGTGGAAAGAAACAGAATGAACAAAAGGTCTTTGACTCTGTTGCTGTCTGGCCTGCTGAGTGTTTGCTGTATTTTCAGTTTTTATTTCTGCCCTGTGTTGTGTTTCACTGGCTATTCAGTCTAACAGGAAGCTGTAGCACAGCAATCTATCACTGTTCATGAGGGTTTCCATTCACTCAGAATCTGCAAAGATCACTCCCACTGAAAGATCATACTGAGGCCAGCTGTCACAGTTCCAAATGTATACACGGCATTTTCAAAAAATTTACTCTCATTTTCCTGCAGGTATTAGAAACCAAAGAACAGAGGCAGAAAATTGGAAATAAAAAATAGACTAGCATCAGGGTGTTTGCTGGTGTTTGCCTCCTCAACATCAGTACTCAAAATTGGAAACAAAATATGGTGAGTTCCAGAGAAGGACAGACACACAGATTATTGCACACAGAAAGACAGATTTCGACCTGGTTGGTCATTCAGCCTGATGATGAAGAAGCCAGGTTGTTAGGAAGTCACTTCACTCAGCTGAATTCACCTGTCAATCTGTGCCGTATCATCCCAAAATTCATAGAAATATAGAAACATAGAAAACCTACAGCACAATACAGGCCCTTTGGCCTACAAAGCTGTGCTGAACATGTCCTTACCTTAGAAATTGCCTAGGGTTACCCAAAGCCTTCTATTTTTCTAAGCTCCATGAGTCTCGTTAAAGACCCTATCGCATCTGCCTCTACCATCGTTGCCAGCAGCCCATTCCACACACTCACCACTCTCTGCATAAAAACCTTACCCCTAATATCTCCTCTGTACCTACTTCCAAGCACCTTAAAACTGTGACCTCTCATGCTAGCCATTTCAGCCCTGGGATAAAACCTCTGACTATTCACACAATCAATGCCTCTCATAATCTTACACACCTATAACAGGTCGCCTCTCATCCTCCGTCGCTCCAAGGAAAAAACACCAAGTTCACTCAACCTATTCTCATAAGGCATGCTCCCCAATCCAGGCAACATCTTTGGAAATCTCCTTTGCACCCTTTCTAAGGTCTCCACATCCTTCCTGTAGTGAGGCGACCAGTACTGAGCACAGTACTCCAAGTGGGTTCTGACCTGGCTCCTGTACAGCTGCAACATTATCTCTTGGTTCCTAAACTCAAAGCCACGGTCGATGAAGGCCAATGCACCGTATGCCTTCTTAACCACAGAGTCAACCTGCTTTGAGTGTCCTATGGACTCGGACCCCAAGATCCCTCTGATCCTCCACACTTACCATTAATACTATATTCTGCCATCATATTTGACCTACAAAAATGAACCACTTCACAATTACCTGGATTGAACTCCATCTGCCATTTCTCAGCCCAGTTTTGCATCCTGTCAATGTCCCACTATAACCTCTGACAGCCCTCTGCACTAACCACAACACCCCCAACCTTTATGTCATCAGAAAATTTACTAACCCATCCCTCCCATTTCTTCATCCAGGTCATTTATAAAAATCACAAAGAACAGGGCTCCCAGAACAGATCCCTGAGGCACACCATTGGTGACAGGCCTCAATGCAGAATATGACCCATTTACAACCACTCTTTGCCTTCTGTGGGCAAACCAGTTCTGGATCCACAATGCAATGTCCCCTTGGATCTCATGCCTCATTACTTTCTCAATAAGCCTTGCATGGGGTATCTTATCAAATGCCTTGCTGAAATCCATATACACTACATCTACTGCTCTACTTTCATTGATGTGTTTCGTCACATCCTCAAAAAATTCAATCAGGATCGTAAAGCACAACCTGCCTTTGCTTTACATTTGCTTTCCAAATGTTCATAAATCCTGCCTCTCAGGATCTTCTCCATCAACTTACCAACTGCTGAAGTAAGACTCACTGGTCTATAATTTCCTGGGCTATCCCTACTCCCGTTCTTGAATAATGGAACAACATCCACAGCGCTCCAATCCTCCGGAACCTGTCCTGATGATGCAAAGATCATCGCCAGAGGCTCAGCAATCTCCACCCCGCTTCCCATAGTAACCTGGGGTACATCTCATCCAGTTCCAGTAACTTATCCAACTTGATGCTTTCCAAAAGCTCCAGCACATCCTCTTTTTTAATATCTATATGCTCAAGCTTTTCAGTCCACTGCAAGTCATCCCTACAATTGCCAAGATTCTTTTCCATAGTGAATAGTGAAGCAAAGTATTCATTAAATACCTCAGTTGTCTCCACTGGTTCCATACACACTTTGCCACTGTCACACTGAATTGGTCCTATTCTCTCACATCTTAACCTCTTGTTCTTCACATACTTGCAGAATGCCTTGGGATTTTTCTTAATCCTGTTCACAAAGGCCTTCTCATGACCCCTTCTGGCTCTCCTTATTTCATTCTTAAGGTCCTTCCTGATAGTCTATAATCTTCTTGATCTCAATCATTGCCTAGTTTTTTGAACCTTTTGTAAGATCTTCTTTTATTCTTGTCTAGATTTACAATAGCCTTTGTACACCACGGTTCCTGTACCCTATCATCCTTTCCCTGTCTCATTGGAACGTATCTATTCAGAACCCCACACAAATATCCTCTGAACATCTGCAACATTTCTTCTGTACATTTCCCTGAGAACATCTGTTCCCAGTTTATGCTTCCAAGTTCCTGCCTGATAGCCTCTTATTCTCCCTTACTACAATTAAACACTTTCCTAAATTGTCTGTTCCTATCCCTCTGCAACGCTATGGTAAAGGAGATAGAATTGTGATCACTATCTCCAAAATGCTCTCTCACTGAGAGACCTGATACCTGACTAGGTTCATTTCCCAATTCCAGATCAACTCCAGTCTCTCCTCTTGTAGTCTTATCTGCATATTGTGTCAAGAAACTTTCCTGAACACACCTAACAAACTCCACCCCATCTAAGCCCCTCACCCTAGGGAGATGCCAATCAATAACAGTGGGGAAAACAGAAATAAACCTAAGATAGTGAGCAGTAAAGATGTCAGGAAGGACAGGGAGGTGATGGGGCAAATTTGCAGCCATTGGGATGAGTTGCAGTGCAATAAAGTTGCAGTGCAATCAAAGCAAAAAAGTACCAAATACTGAACTTAAGGTATTATACTTAAAAGCATGCAACATAAGGAATAAGGTGGATGATCTTGTCATACAGCTACAGATTGGCAGGTATGATATTGTGGCCATCACTGAGACATGGCTAAAGGATGCATGTCTCAGGGAGCTGAATGTCCAAGGATACACGATGTATCGGAAGGATAGGCAGGTAGGCAGAGGAGGTGGTTTGGATTTATTGGTAAGAAATTATATTAAATCATTAGAAAGAGGTGACATACGATCGGAAGGTGCAGAATCAGGGGTAAAAGGAACCTGATGGCAGTTATATACAGGCCTCCTAACAGCTGCAGTGATGTGGACTACAAATTACAACAGGAAATAGAAAAGGCTTGCCAGAAGGACAGTGTTATTCTCATCAGATGGCCACCTCCACAGACAATTAGTTTCAAAGTTATTTATTCGGAGAACCTGGATGGCTCACTTGATGTATAAGAACTCATTTGAGTATAAGAGTTGGAATGTTATGGTGAGATTGTATAAGACATTGGTAAGGCGGAATTTGGAGTATTGTGTTTAGTTTTGGTCATCGAATTACAGGAAGGTCTGACACGGTGGTCAGCAGCACAGGAGCGCCGCAGGGAACCGTACTCTCTCCGGTCCTGTTCACCCTGTACACATCAGACTTCCAATATAACTCGGAGTCCTGCCATGTGCAGAAGTTCGCTGATGACACGGCCATAGTGGGGTGTGTCAGGAATGGACAGGAGGAGGAGTATAGGAAACTGATACAGGACTTTGTGATATGGTGCAACTCAAACTACCTGCGTCTCAATATCACCAAGACCAAGGAGATGGTGGTGGACTTTAGGAGATCTAGGCCTCATATGGAGCCAGTGATCATTAATGGAGAATGTGTGGAGCAGGTTAAGACCTACAAGTATCTGGGAGTACAGTTAGACGAGAAGCTAGACTGGACTGCCAACACAGATGCCTTGTGCAGGAAGGCACAGAGTCGACTGTACTTCCTTAGAAGGTTGGCGTCATTCAATGTCTGTAGTGAGATGCTGAAGATGTTCTATAGGTCAGTTGTGGAGAGCGCCCTCTTCTTTGTGGTGGCGTGTTGGGGAGGAAGCATTAAGAAGAGGGACGCCTCACGTCTTAATAAGCTGGTAAGGAAGGCGGGCTCTGTCGTGGGCAAAGTACTGGAGAGTTTAACATCGGTAGCTGAGCAAAGGGCGCTGAGTAGGCTACGGTCAATTATGGAAAACTCTGAACATCCTCTACATAGCACCATCCAGAGACAGAGAAGCAGTTTCAGCGACAGGTTACTATCGATGCAATGCTCCTCAGACAGGATGAAGAGGTCAATACTCCCCAATGCCATTAGGCTTTACAATTCAACCGCCAGGACTTAAGAACTTTTTAAAAGCTATTATTAATGCTTTTTGAGATAGTGATTTAGATGCATATCATATTTTTTACTGAGTTAAGTATTGTATGTAATTAGTTTTGCTACAACAAGTGTATGGGACATCGGAAAAAAGTTGAATTTCCCCATGGGGATGAATAAAGTATCTATCTATCTATCTATCTATCTATCTATCTATCTATCTATCTATCTAATAAAGTTGAAGGAGTGCAGAGAAGGTTTAAAAGGAAGTTGCCAGGACTTGAGAAACTGAGTTACAGAGAAAGGTTCAATAGGTTAAGATTTTATTCCCTGGAGCATAGAAGAATGAGGGGAGATTTGATAGAGGTGTATAAAATTATGATGGGTATAGATAGAGTAAATGCAAGCAGGCTTTTTCCACTGAGGCTAGGGGAGAAAAAAAAAAACAGAGGACATGGGTTAAAGATGAAAAGGAAAAAGTTTAAAGGGAACATTAGGGGAGCTTCTTCACACATAGAGTAGTGGGAGTGTGAAATGAGCTGCCAGTTGAAGTGGTCAACGCAGGCTCACTTTTAACATTTAAGAAAAACTTGGGCAGGTACATGGATGAGAAGTGTATGGAGGGATATGGGCCAGGTGCAGGTCAGTGGGACTAGGCAGAAAAATGTTTCGGCACAGCCAAGAAGGGCCTGTTTCTCTGCTGTAATGTTCTATGGTTCTATGGTTTGATAATTGTGGGGGATTTTAACATGAGAGTGGATTGGGAAAATCAGGTCAGCACTGGATCTCAAGAGAGAGAATTTGTAGAATGTTTATGAGATGACTTTTTAGAACAGCTTGTTGTTGAGCCCACTAGGGGATCAGCTGTACTGGATTGGGTATTGTGTAATGAACCAGAGGTGATTAGAGAGATTGAGGTGAAGGAACCCTTAGGAGGCAGTGATCATAACATGATTGAGTTCACTGTAAAATTTGAGAAAGGGAAGCCGAAATCCGATGTGTCGGTATTTCAGTGGAGTAAAGGAAATTACAGTGGCATGAAAGAGGAACTGGCCAAAGTTGACTAGAAAGGGACATTAGCGGGAAGGATGGCAGGGCAGCAGTGGCTGGAGTTTATGCGAGAAGTGAGGAAGGTGCAAGACAGATATATTCCAAAAAAGAAGAAATTTTCAAATGGAAAAAGGATGCAACCGTGGCTAACAAGAGAAGCCAAAGCCAAAGTAAAAGCAAAGGAGAGGGCATACAAGGAAGCAAAAATTAGAGGGAAGACAGAGGATTGGGAAGTTTTTAAAAGCTTACAAAAGGAAACTAAGAAGGTCATTAAGAGGGAAAAGATGAACTATGAAAGGAAACTAGCAAATAATATCAAAGAGGATACTAAAAGCTTTTTCAAGTATATAAAGAATAAAAGACAGGTGAGAGTAGATATAGGACCGATAGAAAATGATGCTAGAGAAATTGTAATGGGAGATAAGGAGATGGCGGAGGAACTGAACAAATATTTTGCATCAGTCTTCACTGAGGAAGACATCAGCAGTATACTGGACACTCAAGGGTGTCAGGGAAGAGGAGTGTGTGCAGTCAAAATTACGACAGAGAAAGTACTCAGGAAGCTGAATATTCTAAGGGTAGATAAATCTCCCAGACCAGATGGAATGCACCCTTGTGTTCTGAAGGAAGTAGCTGTGGAGATTGCAGAGGCATTAGCAATGATCTTTCAAAAGTCAATAGATTCTGGCATGGTTCCAGAGGACTGGAAGATTGCAAATGTCACTCCGCTATTTAAGAAGGGGGCAAGGAAGCAAAAAGGAAATTATAGACTTGTTAACTTGACATCGATGGTTGGGAAGTTGTTGGAGTCGATTGTCAAGGATGAGGTTATTGAGTACCTGGAGGCATATGACAAGATAAGCAGAACTCAGCATGGTTTCCTTGAAGGAAAATCCTGCCTGACAAACCTATTGTGATTTTTTGAGGAAATTACAAGTAGGCTAGACAAGGGAGATGCAGTGGTTATTGTGTATTTGGATTTTCAGAAGGCCTTTGACAAGGTGCCGCACATGAGGCTGCTAAACAAGATAAGAGCCCATGGAATTAAGGGAAAGTTACATGCACGGACAGAGTGTTGGTTGATTGGCAGGAAACAGAGAGTGGGAATAAAGGAATCCCATTCTGGTTGGCTGCCAGTTACCAGTGGTGTTCCACAGGGGCTCGTGTTGTGGCGGCTTCTTTTTACGTTATATATCAACAGTTCTGATTATGGAATTGATAGCTTTGTGGCTAGGTTTGCTGATGATACAAAGATAAGTGGAGGGGCCAGTAGTGCTGGGGAAACAGAAAGTGTGCAGACAGACTTGGATAGATTGGGAGAATGGGCAAAGAAGTGGCAAAAGAAATATAATGTTGGAAAGTGTATGTTCATGCACTTTAGTAGAAGAAATAAATGGGCAGACTATTATTTAAATAGGGAGATAATTCAAAGTTCTGAGATGCAACAGGACTCAGGAGTCTTCGTGCAGGATACCCTTAATGTTAACCTCCAGGTTGAGTCAGGGGTGAAAAAGGCGAATGCAATGTTGGCATTCATTTCTAGAGGAATAGAGTATAGAAGCAGGTTTGTGATGTTGAGGCTCTATAAGGCACTGGTAAGACCTCACTTGGAGTATTGTGTGCAGTTTTGGGCTCTTTATTTAAGAAGCGATGTACTGACGTTGGAGACGGTTCAGAGAACATTCACTAGAATGATTCTGGGAATTAAAGGATTAACATATGAGGAATGTTTGACTGCTCTTGGACTGTACTCCTTGGAGTTTAGAAGAATGAGGGGTCAGCTCATTGAAACATTTTGAATGTTGAAAGGCAGGGACAGAGTGGATGTGGCAAAGTTGTTTCCCATGGTGGGGGAGTCTTTTACGAGAGGACGTGACTTAAGGATTGAAGGGCGCCCATTCAGAACAGAGATGCGAAGAAATTTTTTAGCCAGAGGGTGGTGAATCTATGGAATTTGTTGCCACGGGCAGCAGCGGATGCCAAGTCATTGGATGTATTTAAGGCAGAGATTGATAGGTATCTGAGTAGCCAGGGCATCAAAGGTTATGGTGAGATGGCGGGGGAGTGGGACTAAATGGGAGAATGGATCAGCGCATGATAAAATGGCAGAGCAGACTCAATGGGCTGAATGACCAGCTTCTGCTTCTTAGTCTTATGGTCTTATGGTCTAATATTGGGAAATTAGAATCTCCCACCACAACAACCATGTTATTATTACGACTTTTCAGAATCTGTCTCCCTATCTGCTCCTCAATTTCCCTGTTACTATTGGGTGGTCTATAAAAACCACCCATTAGAATTATTGGCCACTTCCTGTTCCTAATCTCCACCCACTCCGTAGACAATCCCTCCATGCCTTCCTCCTTTTCTGCAGCAATGACACTTTCTCTGATCAACAGTGCCACGTCCCCAGCTCTTTTGCCTTCCTCCCTTTCCTTTCTGAAACATCTAAAGCCTGGCACTCAAAGTAACCATTCCTGCCCCTGAGCCATCCAAGTCTCTGTAATGGCCACAACATCATAGCTCCAAGTACTGATCCACACTCTAAGCTCATCCGCTTCGTTCATAATACTCCTTTCATCTCAAACCATCCGTCTGAGTGCATCCCTTCTCTATCACCTGCCTATCCTCCCTCTCACAATGTCTCCAAGCTTTCTCTATTTGTGAGCCAACCGCCTCTTCATCTGTCTCTTCAGTTTGGTTCCCACCCCCCAACAAACCTAGTTTAAACCTCCCTGCCAGGATATTGGTCCCCCTGGGATTCAGGTGCAACCCGTCCTTTTTGTACAGGTCACTCCTGCCCCAAAAGAGGTCCCAATGATCCAGAATCCCTGTCCCCTGCTCCAATCCCTCAGCCACACATTTATCCTACATCTCATTCTATTCCAATACTCTTGTTACGAGACCACAGGTTTCGTTCACTGTGGACTGCCACTTTAAGAGACGCTTGGATAAGGCGGGACTATGCTGTCAGTATGACAAGCTGCGGCCAACTGCTGCTGCTCAGTAAGGAGAGAGAGAGCGAGAGAGAGACAGGCTGTTGGAACTTCAGCTTGTCACTGCCATGGTTTGGAACTCTCCAATGCCCAAAAGATTGGATTGTTCATTGGCACACAGTGCACAGTGGATGTGTGACTGTCACTTCATATAATCCATATGTGTCGATTTGTTGGAGTATCCTGTGGTACCACTGTTGTTGGCTCTTACCTGGAATTAGGGTGTTTTGGGGTGTTATGTGGTAGCCATTTGAAGAAGTGATATTCCTGTGACTGTCACCTGGTGATATTTCGACATGGATTTTGGAAGGATTTGGCAGATAAGATTATTGGCGACTGTTATTCTGTTTATCCAGTGGGGAACTTGTGGAATTCGACATAATCACCTTCACTCTACATTTTACCCTGGATTAAAAATCTCTCGCCTGTCATTTATTTGTGGATTACTGGACCTTTCTACTTTACCATCTTAAGACTTTAAGAATTATTCTTGAGCTTGACAGTTTGGGAACCACACAAACACTGTTAACTTCTGTTTATTCAGTTTAATCTTTTACATATTGAGTAGACACCAATAAAGATAATGGTTTGAACATCAAAACCTGACTCAGTTTGTGATCCATTGCTGCTGGTGCATTACAAAATCATAACAAGATTGGGGGCTTGTTTGCGACATGAACAAGATCAGAGCTTATTGATTGATTAATTATTGATCTGATTGGGTATTTCCCTTTTGATTGACTTATGTGAGGAAACCAGCAGCAATGGATGTACGGGGATTTCTGGCATCACCAGCCATTTGGGCATTAGAGAATGCCAAAACGGATGACTTGTTGGCCATTGCTAAAGAGCTGGACCTTACTGAGGTAATGCGGTCTTTGAGAATGCCAGAGATTCAGAGGAAAATAACTGAGCACTATATAGCTAAGGAGGAATTTGAGGAGGAGGTGTTGGAGGAGGTGTTAGAGAGGTTTCCTGAAAGTAAACTTGAAATCCAGTTATGACTGGAACAAATGAAGTTAGAGAGATTTAAATTAGAGGCTGTGAAAAGAGAAAGAGACAAACAAAGACAGTTTGAGATAGAGATAGAGAGGTTAAGGCTCGAGAGGCAAACTTCTGGCTCTAGGGAACTGTTTGTACCATTTGTTGCCAGTCGTGAAGTTAAACTGGTCCCTCCATTTGATGAGGCTGATGTTGATAAATACTTCCAGCATTTTGAGAAAGTTACTCAGAGTCTACAGTGGTGAAAAAGGGTTGGTCTCTTCTCTTACAAAGTGTAATTAAGGGTAAGGCTCAACAGGCTTATTCTGCCTTATCAGTTGATGAAGCAGCTAATTATGAGACAGTGAAGCAGGCTGTGCTTAAAGCCTATGAATTGGCTCCAGAAGCCTATAGGCAAAGGTTTAGAATCATTAAGAAATCTGTGAACCAGACTTGTGGAATTTGCTAATGAGAAGTCTGTGTGTTTTGAGCGATGGTGCACATCTAAAAATATGGATGGTGATTTTAACAACATGAAAGAATTGGTTTTAATTGAGGAATTTAAAAGGTGTGTCCATAATGACATAACGACATACTTAGATGAGAAGGATGCTGCCACATTGCAAGAATCTGCTAGATCAGCATATGAGTTTGCCCTAACCCACAAGGTTAAGTTTACCCCAAGTAAGACCTTCCAAAAGAGTAGCATGGATAGTCAGGGTAAACCAGAAATTAAATCTGGGATGAGTGACAAAAGTAAGGATGAAGGGAAGCAATTAAAGGAGAAGCATTCTGGTCGTACTTGTCACTATTGCAGGAAACCCGGTCATGTTATGGCTAATTGTTTCCTCCTGAAGAAGGAGGAAAAGGAGGCAGTTCCAGTTGCCTGTATTCAGCACTTTGATACACCTGTGAACCCACAGGTTTCCGAACATTCTGATGAAGTTCTGTCAAAGGCTGAGACATCTGGCCTGGTTAGAAAAGAATTCCTTCTTTTTATGTCAGATGGGTTTGTGTCAGGGAATGAGGGGTCACATCCAGTAACAGTGAAAATTCTTTGAGATGCTGGGGCATCTCAGTCACTTTTGTTAGGCAATGTTTTAAGGTCTAGTGATGAGACTGCCACCAGTGAGGTAAATCTTATTAAAGGTATTGGGGACGACATTGTTTCTGTGCCTCTGCACAAGGTAATTTTAAAGTCAGAGTAGTTTCAGGATCTGTTAAAATAGGACTACGACCCAGGTTACCTATGGAAAGTATTTCTTTGTTGTTAGGGAATGACCTAGCAGGTGGCAGAGTTGTCCTTGCAGTGCAGCTGATGACTAAGCCAATCACTGATGATCTAAAGATGGATTCTAAAATGTATCCATCCTGAGCAGTAACTCGAGGTATGGCCAAGAAACTTGCCAATGTGGATGGTTCTGTGCAGCATGGTTCTGCTACCCATGATGGCCCGAGACAGGATTTAGGTTTTGATGATTTGTCAGGGACTTTCCTGCCTTCACTGTTGAGCAGGATCCTTGTATTAGGTCTGACTCTAAAAATTTGTCTTTGTCCAGGAAGGAGTTTATAGCAGAACAGACCAGAGACACTGAAATTGCAACTTGGAGAGAAAAAGCTTTCCCAGGTGATGAGATTGAGAAAGTACCAGTACAATATTATTTCAAAGATGAAGTGTTAATGAGGAAGTGGAGACCATCTGATACTCCTGCACGTGAGGAGTGGACAATTGTTCACCAGGTTGTAGTTCCTAAAGTCTACAGGAATGAAATTTTAACTTTGGCCCATAGTATGCCTTTGGGTGGCTATCTAGGTGTGTATGGGGTGTCAGGGAGAGGTAGTACCTCTGATGGGGAACATGTCATACTCTTCTGAGTAGTTCATCTGCATTGATCCTCACCTGACACTCAGCTCTCACCAGTGGTTCCTCGTAGCTGTTTGCATGCAACTGCGCCCATACCCCGGGCAACGGCATCGACTGGCCGGCAAAACCTGGTAAGGGTAGTCGATGGGCCTCAAACCCTCGGTGAGTTAGGGCTTGTCTACCTATACATGCAAAGTCTGAATTTGGCGGACTACGTGGAAGAGACCACCACTTGGCGGTCCAACGAGTAGAAAGGCGGACCCAGCAAAGCGTTGTGGAGCGCAATCAGGGCACAGTGAGACATGTAGGGCACTGCTGGCCATCCACTGCATCCCGACTTATCTCCAGCCGTCTCGACTCTGTCTTGCAACTGGATACAGATGGGTCGGGATGAGAGAGTGAGGCTGACGATTTGCGCAACTCTCCCTCACTTTAATCCAAGTCAAACGCAAGTCACGACTCCAAACCCATTCCGCTAAAAACTTCAAGTCCTGTGGCAATGGGCGAGTGGCAAAGCAGCAGGTATGGATACACTGGAAGCTGTAGTCACAAACCTGCACACAGGCGGCCCAGGGCATTGGGTCGTTCTCCACTGGAATGAAGCAGCAGTGGAGTTTGGCAGCTCCCGAGTGTCTGACCAGTCCTCTTTAGGAATCGCTCTGCTCACCTCCATGGAGGAAGGGGCTAGAAAAGGTGCCTCAAACATAGCCTGCTTCATCTTACCCTGGCCAGCACACCGCGGCTGGCAGGGATCCCAGTCAGCGGTCGAACTACAAAGAAGATGAAAGTGAAGGTGCTCAACCTTAGCACGTGGAACGTGCGAACTCTGCTTGACATCACCAAGGCTGTCAGACCAGAAAGAAGAACAGCACTGGTCGCCAAAGAACTAGCCCGCTATAACGTGGACATTGCAGCACTCAGCGAAACACGCCTAGCAGACAAGGGCCAGCTTACAGAACATGGTGGTGGGTACACCTTCTTCTGGAGCAGTCGCAGCAGCACTGAATGACGAGAGGATGGTGTTGGATTTGCCATCCAATCCCACCTCGCTCGTAAACTTGCCAAGCTTCCAGAGGGCATGAATGATCGCCTGATGACGCTTCGGCTCCCACTTGGCAATAAGAGGAGTGCAACGCTGATCAGTGCATATGCCCCAACAATGACCAACCCAGATGACATCAAAGATAAATTCTATGAAGAACTTGACGCCCTCATAGCAGCAGTCCCACAGTCAGAGAAGTTTATTGTCCTCAGGGACTTTAACGCCACAGTGGGGACAGATTACCAGACCTGGGAAAGGATTATTGGAAGACATGGTATTGGCAAGAGTAACAGCAATGGCCTGCTGCTCCTCAAGACATGTGCTTTCCATGACCTTGTCATCACCAACACCCTATTCCGCCTCCCTACCCGTAACAAGACATCTTAGATGCATCCACACTCTAGGCACTGGCATCTGATCGACTATGTCATCACCAGAAAGACGGACTGGGAAGATGTGAGAGTGACAAAGGCCATGTGCGGTGCTGACTGCTGGACAGATCATCGACTCATAGTGTCCAAGTTTAAACTTCGCATCCTGCCTGTGAGAAGACCCCAAGGTCAGAAGACTGCAAAGAGGCTCAATGTCTCCAAGCTGAAGAGCAGCGTAGTTGCAGAAGAATTTCGTGAAGACCTAGATAGCAGGCTGCTTGACACACCCCAGGATGACCACACCAGCAATGAAGAGCAATGGACGGCTTTCAGAGATGCTGTCTACTCTACCGCTGTCGAACATCTCAGACCAGCGATCCGTAGACATCAAGACTGGTTCAATGAGAATGACGAGGAGATACAGGCACTGTTGTCAGAGAAACACCAACTGTTCAGAGCGCACTAGAACAATCCCACATCACAAGCAAAGATAGATGCCTTCACCAGTGCAAGACAGAAAGTGCAGAAGAAACTCCGTGAGATGCAGGATGTCTGTTTCAGCAATAAGGCCGATGAGATCCAGGGCTACGCAGACAGTCATGACACCAAGTGTTTCTACGACGCTTTGAAGGCTATGTATGGACCTCATTCCTCTGGCTCCTCCCCCCTCCTCAGTGCAGATGGGACTCGGCTGCTGACAGAGAAAAAGCAGATTTTGGAGAGATGGGCTGAACACTTCAACCAGGTCCTCAACCGCCCTGCCGAAATCAATGATGAGGCCATTGCTCGCCTACCTCGGGTGGAGATCAACCTGGACCTTGACAACCTCCCCACAGAAGAAGAAGTCAGAAAAGCCATCAGGCAACTTTCTTGTAGCAAAGCACCAGGATCAGATGCAATCCCTGCTGAAGTCTACAAAGCAGGAGGCACATTCATGATGTAGAAGCTGACTGAGCTCTTCCAGTCTATGTGGAACGAAGGAAAGGTCCCGCAACAGTTGAAAGATGCCAGCATAGTCCACATCTATAAGAGGAAAGGCAACCACCAGTCTTGTGACAATCACCGAGGCATCTCCCTCCTGTCCATAGCTGGGAAGATCTTGGCTCGCATCCTGCTTAATCGCCTTCTCCAACACCTTGAGCAAAGTCTCCTCCCAGAAAGCCAGTGTGGCTTCCGTGCAGGGCAAGGAACTGTCAACATGATATTTGCTGCACGCCAACTCTAGGAAAAATGTCAGGAGCAGCACAGCGACCTCTTTATGACCTTCGTCGATCTGACGACAGCATTTGCTACGGTCAGCAGAGATGGCTTATGGAAGATAATGGAGAAGTCTGGCTGCCCTAGCAAGTTCATCACGATTGTTCGGCAGTTCCACGATGGCATGATGGTGAAAGTTTTGGATGATGGTGATGAGTCAGAAGCCTTCCCAGTGATGAACGGTGTGAAGCAAGGATGCGTTCTCGCCCCTACACTCTTTAGCATGGTCTTCTCTGCTATGCTGAATGATGCCTTCCGCGATTGTCAGGATGGTATACACGTCAGATACAGGACCGGCGGTGGGCTATTCAACCTCCGGCATCTACAGGCTGTTACAAAGGTAAAGGAGACCGTCGTCAGAGACCTCTTATTCGCTGATGATTGCGCCCTCAACGCCAGCACAGAGCAGAAGATGCAGCGAGAAATGGACTGCTTCTCACAAGCCTGTGACAACTTTGGACTTACAATCAGCACCAAAAAGACCAAAGTTATGTACCAGCCCGCACCCGGAAAGCACTACCAGGAACCACACATCACAGTAAAGGGGCAGAGGCTAATGGCAGTCAGCAGCTTTACTTATCTGGGCAGTACTCTATCACGAGTGGTGAGCATAGATGCAGAGATCAGCAACAGAACTGCCAAAGCCAGTGCCGCCTTTGGGAGACTCCATGAGAATGTATGGGAGCGGAGAGGACTCAGCCTTACCACCAAGCTGAAGGTCTACTGAGCAGTGGTTCTCACCACCCTCCTCTTTGCCAACAAGACCTGGACTGTCTACAGCAGACACGCTAAACAGCTCAACCACTTCCACTTGAGCTGCCTCCGCAGACTTCTCCACGTACGATGGCAGGACAAAGTCCCAGACACGGAGGTCCTGGAGCGGGCTAGCACCCACAGCGTCTACACCCTCCTACAGAAAGCCCAAGCCAGATGGGCTGGCCATGTCGTCAGGATGTCTGACAGTCGACTACCAAAACAGCTGCTGTATGGAGAGCTGAGCCAGGGCAAGCGCTCAGTTGGAGGGCAGAAGAAACGTTTCAAAGACTGCCTCAAAGTGTCCCTCAATGACCTCAACATCAATCCCAGTAGCTGGGAATCGCTTGCTCTGGACTGCCCAACCTGGTGGAGCAGGACCACTAAAGGAGCGTATGCAGCAGAAATCAGACGCACCACAGAGGCTCAGAGGAAACGCGCCGCACGCAAGGCTCGAGGTACCTCCACTTCCACTGCAGCACCTACCCTCATGTGTCCCACATGTGGGCAAGTTTTCAGGGCCCAGATTGGCCTCACCAGTCACCTCACAGTCACAAACCCTCCACCTGACAGAAGTCGTGGTCGTCTTCGAATCCGAAGGACGAACAACAACAACATCATCTAGGTGTGAATAAAACTGTGAATAATATTTTGAAACAACTCTTCTGGCCTGGTTTGAGGAAAGTTGTTGCGACATTTTGCAGAACTTGTCACACTTGTCAGGTTGTGGGTAAACCTAATCAAGTCACCCCTGTGGCCCCACTGCAGCCTATTCCTTTATTTGATGAACCCTTTTCTAAAGTTATTGTAGATTGTGTTGGCTAACTATTAGTATTTACTAACCATCATGTGTACCACATCTAGATTTCCAGAAGCCATACCTCTCAGGAATATAAAGGCTAAAACTGTGTCAAAGGCTCTCATGAAATTTTTCACTTTATTTGGTTTGCCTAAAGAAATTCAATCTGATCAAGGAAGTAATTTTATGTCAGGATTATTTCAGCGAGTAGTTTATGAGCTGGGCGCCAAACAGATTATGTCATCTGCGTACCATCCAGAATCACAAGGGGTCTTAGAGATTTCATTCTACCCTCAAAACCATGATTAAGACATACTGTATTGAAAATGAGAAGGATTGGGATGAGGGAGTTCACTTGCTTTTATTTGCAGTAAGGGAGTCAGTACAAGTGTCCCTAGGCTTAAGCCCCTTTGTCTGAGGACCTTTGGCATTATTAAAGGGACAGTGGCGTAACAATGATATGCATATTAGTTTAATAGACTATGTTCTAAAATTCAAGAACAGATTGCAAAAAGCCTGCAGTTTAGCAAGGGAAAATTTACAATTTGCTCAGAACAGAATGAAGAGTTGGTATGATAAACAAGCTAGAATGAGATCATTCCAGGTGGGTGATAAAGTGGTTGTTTTGTTTCCAATGCAGACAAATCCACTACAAGCTATGGTCCTTTTGAGATTGTGTCTAAAGTTAATGATGTGGATTATGTAGTCAAAATACTGGATCAACAAAGATCAACACAGCTCTGTTACATAAACATGTCAAAACCATATTTTGAAAAGCAAACAGCAATTGTGACCATTGTTGTCAGTAACAATGAGTCTGACCTTGCTGGGAACGGAGTAGCTGATTCACCTGAGGTTTATTTTAAACCAAACATTATTTCAACTAGACTGACAAATTCAACTGTTTTGGAAAACCTTAATAAGAAATTGGCTCATTTACAGCCACAGCAGTGGCAGCAGATGAAGCAGTTGATCATTAAATTTAGGGATTTGTTCCCTGCTGTCCCAAAAAGAACCATGGTCGCCTCACATGATGTAGATGTCGGAAATGCTAAGTCCATAAAGCAGCATCCATATTGCATGAATATTGAAAAATGTGAACTTGCTAAACAAGAAATTGAGTATATGTTGGAAAATGGTATTATTAATGTTACGGATTCAGCAACAATAGATATATGAGTTAGGCAGGGGTTTTTATAACAAATAACACGTTTATTAAACACTGAAAACAAACCCCCCAAAAGTAAACAAATCACTAACGTAACCGAAAATCAGCTGCTGTGCAGCAGCTTAAACAGTTCTTGAAGCAATGAAGCTTAAACAGTTCTTAAAGCGATGTTGCAAAAACAGTTCTTCAAAGTAGTATTGCAAAAGTTCAAAATGCTCACAGTCCATTTAAGGGAGAGACTTTTTAAGACGATTTAAATTCTCTTTCACGTCGTGTTGCTTCGGTTCCCAAAATCGAACTTTTCCCACGTAGAATTTACGTAGATGGACAAATGAAACGGCTTAAAGGCACTGACCTTTCCTTTACAGAACTGTTCCCAATCCTTTCTGCTATTTCACAGGGATTAACATGAGAACAGTCAATGAATTCCTTCCGAATAGGAATCAAACAAGGTCGAACCTGCTTCACCGTCGAAATCGATTCTCCTCGATCTTTTAACTCCCGAACTCCGATCTTCACTCTCCACTGATTCTCAACTAGCAGTATTATACAGAAGCTGCTGGCAATGACCTTTTAAACTTTAGGCATTAAATAAAACTTCATCTTCCAACTAAGCTGCGTCATAACATTAAAGCACGCAGTGGCATGAAGTCAACATGGCAAATCCAGCCACGAACTGCCCCTCCTCACAGGGAGGGCTCCTCCTTTTATACCCTGTTAAAAAAAACTGTCACATGATCTCTACTGGTGGGAAAATGACATCACTCCACCATCACAAGACCATTACCTCAAGTCCAGTATAGCTTCAACACCTGTCACGTGACAAGTACACCACTGTCACGTGTCACAGGTACGTAACATTAAGCATTCTGCTTCAGATTGGAGTTCACCTTGTGTACCTAAACCAGATGGTAGTATCAGGTTTTGCACTGATTGCAGGAAGGTGAGTGCTATAACAAAAACAGATGCTTATCCCATCCCCAGAGTGGATGACTGTGTAGACTAGGTTGAAAAGGTTTAGTTTCTTACAAAGATCAATCTGTTAAAAGGGTATTCCATTAACAGATAGAGATAGAAAAATTTCTGCATTTATAAACCCTTCTGGGTTGTATGAGTACAATGTTTTGCCATTCAGAATGAAAAATGCTCCAGGAACATTCCAGAGAATGAGTAATTCTGTAAATTAAGGATTAAAACACACAGATGCATATTTTGATCATTTAATCACAGGAAATGACACATGGGAAACCCATATCTCTGCAGTGGAGAAGCTGTTTGACAGGCTCTCAAAGGCCAACCTTACTGTTAACTTAGCTAAGAGTGAATTTGGCCATGCCACTGTGACCTATCTTGGTTATGTAGGTCAAGGCAGGTTGGCTCCTGTTCAGGCAAAATTTCAGGCAATTTCTGAGGTTCCCATTCCAACCGGTAGAAAGGCTCTTAGAAGATTCCTGGGAATGGTCAGATATTACCGCAACTTCTGTAAGAACTTTGCTGATGTTGCTCTCCCATTGACTAACCTCCCGTAGAAGGGTGAAAAATTTGTTTGGACGGAGCCTTGTCAGGAGGTATTTGATCAATTGAAGGCCATCTTATGTCACCAACCTGTGCTCAGGTCAGCTGACTTCACAAAGCCATTTTCCATAGCTGTGGATGCCAGTGATGAAGCTGCAGGAGCAGTGTTACTGCAAAGGGATGATTATGATGGTGTTGAATTCCTGTGGCTTACTATGGGACCCACTCTCGGGCTTTCACAAGTGGCATGCCAAGGGCTCAGCCTAAGAGTTCAGCTTGCCTAGGATCTCGGGGCTCTGGAGATGAGTGGATCGAAGGTCAGTGTCCCTGCAGTGGATGTCATTTACTTGGATTTTCAGAAGGCATTTGATAAGGTGCTGCACTTGAGGCTGCTTAACAAGATAAAATCCTATGGCGTTAAAGGAAAGATACTGGCATGGATAGAGAAGTGGCTGACAGGCAGGATGCAACGAGTGGGAATAAAGGGGGCCTTTTCTGGTCGGCTGCCAATGACTAGTAGTGTTCTTCAGGGGTCAGTATTGTAACTACTGCTTTTCAAATTGAAAATGATTTAGATAATGGAACTGATGGGTTTGTGGCAAAGTTTGCGGATGATACAAAGATAGATGGAGACGTAGGTAGTGCTGAGGAAGCAATGCAATTGCAGCAAGACAAATTGGAAGAATGGGCAAAAAAGTGGCAGATGGAATAATGTTGGGAAATGTATGATAATACATTTTGTTAACAGGAACAAAAGTGCAGACTATCATCTAAATGAGGAGAAGGTTCAAACATCAGAGGTGCTATATACTCACTGGAATCTAGAAGAATGCGTGGGTATCTCATTGAAACCTACCGAATGTTGAAAGGACGAGATAGGGTGGATGTGGAGAGGATGTTTCCTCTGGTGGGGGTATTCAGAACTAGAGGGCACAGCCTCAAAATTGAGTGGTGACCTTTCAGGACAGAGGTAAGGAGATTTTTTTTTTTAGCCAGAGAGTAGTGAGTCTGTGGAATGCTCTGCCACAGACTGCAGTGGAGGCCAAGTCCATGGGTATATTTAAGGTGGAAGTTGATAGTTTCCTGATCAGTCAGGGCATCAAAGGTTATGGTGAGAAGGCAGGTGTCTGGAGCTGAGTGGGATCCGAAATCAGCCATGATAGAACAGCAGAACAGACTCAATGGGCTGAATGGCCTAATTCTGCTCCTATATCTTATGGTCAGAATTGAACCACAAGCACTGGAATGCCTCAAGCTGTAACAGTGTCACACTAACCACTGGCTACCATGATATCCTCTGAGATCAGAAGTGGATCACATGCATTCAAACCGACAGGTAATAACTTCAGGGCGAGTAGCAGGGAAATTGTTCTTCCATGTGAGCATTTGGAAAGAATGAGGAACAGAATTAAAGCTCAGGAAACAAGCAAGAGACAATTCAATGAAATTTTACTCCAGCTTGGTGAGAAAAGGTGCTTGTCCTTGAAGATAAATACCTTAGAACACGACCAAATGGTAAGCAGAAATAAAGAAATAAATTCTTAATAAAGAGCCAAAGTGTTAGAGACCCAGAGTGAAGGGTACTGGGGCGCGAGACCCAGAGCGAAGGGTACTGGGGCGCGAGACCCAGAGCGAAGGGTACTGGGGCGCGAGACCCAGAGCGAAGGGTACTGGAGTGTGAGAGTCAAAGTTCAAAGTAAAATTTATTATCAGTGTACGTACATGTCACCACATACAAGCCTGAGATTCTTTTTTCTGCAGGCATACTTAGCAAATCTATAGAGCAGTAACTATAAACAGGAGCCGGGGCACCTAGGTGCGACTTGAGTAGCAGCAGTAATCTCAATGGATACAATTAAATATTCCCTTTTCAGCCTCTTACAGCTAAAAAGCACAACTGCTTCCAAGGTCAGTACAGTCAACAAAGATGTCTTAATGCATTTAAACAAACTATGGCTACTTAAAACCGACGGAAACAACACTGATTGTGGTTGGAAGTGCCCTTGGAGGACACCTTGGTGGAAGCATGGGTGAAGATCAGAATTACTAGTGCATTTAAGGAAACAGGGTTTTAAACTTCCAATACTGACTATCTTGCTGGCGAATGTGCAGCCTCTGATGAATGAAATCGATGATTTCAGAGCCAGGGTGCTGAATCAGAGGGACATTAGGACCACATGTATCCTTTGTTTCACAGAATCCTGGTTAACCCCTTCTGTACCAGATGCAGCGATTCAGATTGATGGGATTGACGGGTGAACAAATATATCAGTGCTGTCCCAATTCTGCTCACCAGACCTGGAATATCTTGTAGTAAAGTGTTGTCCTTTTTACCTACCACGGGAGTTCTCAGGGTCATTCTGGTAGCAGTATACATTCCACCTCAGGCCAATGCCAATCAGGCTTTAAATGATCTGAGTAATGGGATCAACATGCATGAAACAGCGCACCCTAACGTCTTCACCATCATTTTGGGCAATTTTAACAAGGCCAGTGTGAAAAAATCACTAAGCAATTACCATCCACAGATTACTTGCAATACCAGAGGAAACAACACACTGGACCATTGTTACACCCCATGAAGAATGCCTACCGTGCTATTCCACGCCCTCACTTCCAGAAGTCTGAACACCTGGCTGTACTTTACTCCCTGAGTATAGGCAGAGACTGAAGTGAGGACCAGCACCAGCACCAGCAGTGAGGACCACGGAAGTATGAACCAGGGAGGCACAGGAGCACTTACAGGACTGCTTTGAATCAATAGACTGGACTGTATTCAGGGATTCATCTTCGAAGCTGGATGAGTATGATGCAGTTGTTACCGACTTCATTAAAACCTGTGTAGATGAGTGTGCAGCTACAAAGACTTACTGTACATTCCCAAACCAAAAGACGTTGATGAACCAGGAAGTACGTCATCTGCTGAAGGCTAGATCTGTGACATTCAAGTCTGGCAACCCAGGCCTGTACCAGAAAACCAGCTATGATTTGCAGAGGGCTATTTCAAGTGTGAAAGGACAATTTTGAACAAGGTTGGAGGTGATACCAGATGCACAGCAACTCTGGCAGGGTCTGCAAGACATTAATTCCTACAAAGCAAAACCTAATAGTATGAATGGCAGCGATGCTTCACTACCAGATAAGCTCAACACCTTCTATGCATGCTTTGAAAGGGAGAACACAACTACAGCTGTGAAGATCCCTGCTGCACCTGATGACCCTGTGATCTCCATCTCAGAGGCCGATGTTAGGCTGTCTTTGCACCCTCAAAGGTGGAAGGTCCCGATGGAGTACCTGGTAAGGCTCTGAAAACGTGCCAACCAACTAGCAGGAGTATTCAAGGACATTTTCAACCACTCACTGCTACAGGGCAGAAGTTCCCACTTGCTTCAAAAAGGCAACCATTACACCAGTGCCAAAGAAGAATAATATGGGCTGCCTTAATGACTATCACCTGGTAGCACTCACATCAATGGTGATGAAATGCTTTGAGAGGTTGGTTAGGACTAGACTGAACTCCTGCTTCAGCAAGGACCTGGACCCATTGTAATTTACCTATCACCACAATAGGTCAATGGCAGGAGCAATCTCAATGGCTCTCCACACAGCTTTAGATCACCTAGACAACACAAACACCTACATCAGGATGCTGTTCATCAACTATAGCTCAGCATTTAATATCATCATTCCCACAACCCTGATTGAGAAGTTGCAGAACCTGGGCCTCCGTACCTCACTCTGCAATTGGATCCTCGACTTCCTAACCGGAAGACCACAGTCTGTGCAGATTGGTGATAACATATCCTCTTCGCTGACCATCAATACTGGCGCACCTCAGGTGTGTGCTTAGCCCACTGCTCTACTCTCTGTATATGCATTTGAGCTGTGGCTAGCCATTGCTCAAATACCATCTACAAATTTGCTGATGATACAACCATTGTTGGTAGAATCTCAGGTCATGACGAGAGGGTGTACAGGAGTGAGATATGCTAACTAGTTGAATAGTGCTGCAGCAACAACCTGGCACTCAACATCAATGAGACAAAAGAGTTGATTGTGGACTTTAGGAAAAGTAAGATGAAGGAACACATACCAAATCCTCAGAGGGATCAGAAGTAGAGAGAGTGAGCAACTCGGTGTCAAAATCTGAGGATCTAACCTGGTCCCATCATATTGATGTAGTCATAAAGAAGGCAAGACAATGGCTACACTTTATTAGGAGTTTGAAGACATTTGGCATGTCAACAAATACACCCAAAAATTTCGATAGTTGTACCATGGAGAGCATTCTGACAGGCTGCATCACTGTCTGGTATGGAGGGGTTACTGCGCAGGACCGAAAGAAGCTGCAGAAGGTTGTAAATTTAGTCAGCTCCATCTTGGGCACAAGCCTACAAAGTACCCACAACATTTTTAGGGAGCAGTGTTTCAGAAAGGCAGCATCTATTATTAAGGACCTCCAGCACCCAGGGCATGCCTTTTTCTCACTGTTAACCATCAGGTAGGAGATACAGAAGTCTGAAGGCACACACTCAGCGATTCAGGAACAGATTCTTCCCCTCTGCCATCTAATTCCTAAATAGACATTGAACCCTTGGACACCTCACTTTTTTAATATACAGTATCTGTTTTTTGCACATTTTTTAAAAAACTATTCAATATACATAATTGATTTACTTATTTATTATGTTTTTTTTTAATTATTTTTTCTCTCTCTGCTAGATTATGTATTGCATTGAACTGCTGCTGCTGCTAAGTTAACAAGTTTCACGTCACATGCCACTGATAATAAACCTGATTCTGATCAAAAAACGAAAACCTGTGCAAATGCAAATATAGATAGATAGCAATAAGCAACAAGTATGGCGTAACAAGCTAAAGGGTCCTTAAAAAGACATCGGTTGTGGGAGCACCAGGCAAAGAATGAGTGTAGTTACCCCCTTTTGTTCAAGAGCCTGATGGTTGAGGGGGTAGTAACTGTTCTTGAACCTGGTTGTGTGAGTCCTGAGGCTCTTGTACCTTCTATCTGATGGGAGCAGTGAGAAGACTGCCTGGCCAGTGGGGATCTCTGATCATGGTTTCAGTTTCACAGTTTCAGTTAGATGTGCTCTACGGTTGGGAGGGCTTTACCCATGTACTGGTGCAAATCCTTCATTTTTTGTAGGATATTCCATTCAAAGGCATTGGTGTTCCCATACCAGGCCTTAATACAGCCATTTAACAGTCATGGGAAGAACATACGAGCTCCTTACGTTGACTTTGTTCTTACATCCAATGTTGTAAGGAGTTGTGCATGATCTGTTGAGCAACAGTGCCATCTTTGATAGAGAACTGTGTTGATAAGAAAACTGACAAATACAGAAGTT
This sequence comes from Hemitrygon akajei, assembly GCF_048418815.1. NCBI lineage: Eukaryota > Metazoa > Chordata > Chondrichthyes > Myliobatiformes > Dasyatidae > Hemitrygon > Hemitrygon akajei. Next base: position 46,563,321 of record NC_133137.1, on the reverse strand, counting down.
CTCTCTCCTATCAATCAACACTGCATTCCATTATATTAACACAGTCCGAAACTTTGTCGGCTGAGATGAGAAATGATGCTGAAATTAATTAAAGCAATGTGGGAATTCAGATTTCTATCCTGATTTTTAGTCTGAGTGTATTTAGGAAAGGAATTATGATTACAGTATTTTCCTTGTGATCCTATCTCATGATGAAGACTGTAAATTTTGCCTCATTGTTCATCGCCATGAAATTGGACCACAGAAAGCCACAATATGCAGAGTATCATTAAATTAACTCAATAAAAAAACAAATGTCAGGACAAATCAGTGATTTCCTTGAACTGGTTCCAAAGTCAATATTTTTTCCTTTTTGATCTTTTGATCAGCCTCAAAGTTAACACAGCCCAAACATACCCAGTGATCAGAAACAGTATCAGGTTTATTAGAGTCATAGAACATTACAGCATAAAAGCAAGCCCTTTGGCTCATCTAGTCTGTGTTGAAATATTAATCTACCTCGTCCCATCCACCTGCACCTGGACCATAGTTCACCATACCTCTCCCTCCATGTACCTGTCAAAATTTCACTAAATGTTGAAATCAATCCTGCATTCACTACTTCTGCTGGCAGCTCATTCCACACTCTCATAACCCTCTGAGTGACAAGTTCCTTCTCATGTTCCCCTTAAACATTTCACCTTTCACCCATAACCCTTGAACTCTGATTCTAATCTCACCCAACCTCAAGAAAAAGCCTGCCCACATTTGCCCCATCTATACCTCTCATAATTTTGAATACCTTTATCAAGTTTCCTCTAAATTTTCTATGTTCTAAGGAATAAAGTCCTAACTTATTCAACTTTTTCTTATAATTCAGGACCTCAAGTCCGGGCATCATCTTTGTAAATGTTCTTATACTCTTTCAATATTATTTACATCTTTCCTTTAGGTAGGTTACCAAAACTGGACACAATACTCCAAGTTAGTCCTCACCAATGATTTGTAAATTTTAACATAACATCTGCTCCTGTATTCAGTAAATTGATTGTGAAGGCCAATGTGATAAAAACTCTCAGACTCTATGTCCGTCAATCCCTCAGCCACCCAAATGATCTGGAGTACCTCTAGTTCTAGCTCTACTTCCTTAATGAGTTCTGTTAGTAAGAAATGCATCCAGCTTCAGTTTTTAACAGAACTCATTAAGGAAGTAGAGCTGGAACTAGAGGTACTCCAGATCATTTGGGAAGATGTGGGAAGTCAGGGAGATGTCCAGTGACCTTGACATCTTGCAAGAGGAGAGCTCTAGTATCCTGTCTGGCAGCCCCACTGCCCTATACATGCAACGAGAAAGAAAGAAATTAATAATAATCTACCCATGGCCTACATCTCTCCTCACGAAGGCCTCAATGAACCAAAACCTTACTTTCCTACTACAACACTGGCCTACTCACACACATACTGTACATCATATGCATCAGTCCTGATGTATCTCATGAAATTTGTTTTGTGGTAGCAGTATATTGCAGCACAAAAATGACTAAGTTACAATAAAAACTAAAGTAAATCAATAGCGTAAAGAGGAATATCGAGGTACTGTTCATGAATTCATGGACTGTTCAGAAATCTGATGTTCGTGAGGAAGATGTGGTTTCTAAAATATTTTGTGTGGGTCTTCAGCCTCCTGTACCTCATTCTTGATGGTAGTTACAGGAAGTAGGCAAGTTCCAGAAAGTGAATGTCCTTAATAACAGATACCTCCTCCCCAAGGCACCATCTTTTGAAGATGTCCTCAATGGTGGAGAGGGTTGTGCCCATGGTGGGGAAGGTTGTGCCTATGATGGGGAGGACTGAGTCTGTAGCTCTCTGCAGCCTTTTGCTATCCTGTGCTTTAGATCATTGGGATTTCTGCCTGCACATGTGTAATGTTGAGATTAACATGGCCTTGTTGACAGACATCTGCCTTCTCAATGTTTCTGACTCAACATTTCTTCAACAGGTCCCAGGCAGCATCTAAGGTCCACCTTAAGGCTTTAAGTAATGTATTTGTCTTGTTCTCACTCGGGCAACCCCCCCCCCGCCCCCCGCTGACTCTGTGACTCTGGCCCATGAACACGGCCTCACCTGCCTCAACTCACCACTCCAAATCAATACAAACCTCTAACAGCTGAATGCTAATCCTTCCTCAGCCCAACCACCCCAACACCCACAAATGTCTGATTAGCTATCATCCCTATCCCTGGGCTTGTCACCCACTGATTCCCAACCTCGCTGTTATGCCTCAGGGATCTCCAGCCAGAGAGTGGTGAATCTGTGGAATTTGTTACCACAGGAAGCTGTGGAGGCAGTGTCTTCATGTATATTAAGGCAGAGGTTGATAGATTCTTGATTGGTCGGGGCATGAAGGGTTACAGGGAGAAGGCAGGAGATTGGGGCTGAGAGGAAAGTTGGATCAGCCATGATGAAATGGTGGAGCAGACATGATGGGCCAAATGGCCTAGTTCTGCTCCTGTATCTTATGGTTTTATCTTCCCAAACAGCTTTCATATAACCTGGTGTTGGGCCCACTAACTTCCCATTCCAGGCTCCCTATTTGCAAAGCACTGTGTCTCAGCACTCAGAAACACAAGAGATTCTGCAGCTGCTGGAAGACTCGAGCAACATGCACAGGATGCTGGAGGAACTCCAGCTAAAGTGAGGACATGTTCAGCACAGCATTGTGGGCCAAAGGGCCTGTATTGTACTGTAGGTTTTCTATGTTTCTGACTCAGCAAGTCAGGCAGCGTCAATGAAGGGGAATAAAGAGTCAACATTCAGGCGAGACCTTCATCAGGACTGCAAGGGAAGGGAGCAGAAGCAGAAGGGGTTGGGGGGAGACAAGGGAACCGATTACAAGCTGACAAGTGATAGGTGAGATCAGGTGGGGGGGAATGAGGAAAGAAGCTATAAGTGGATAAGTTAAAGGGGTAAAGGGCTGAAGACGAAGGAATCTGATAGGTTTGGTTACCCCTTTTACCCCTTCTCTCTGTCTCTCCTGCCCATTACCTCCCTCTCATCCCCCTCCTCTTTCCCTTTCTTCCATAGCCTCTGTCCCCTCCCATCAGATTCCTCCTCCTTTAGCCATGATGCTTTAATATTATTACTGTCTGCCCAGCTTCTGTACAATGAGACTAGCCTTACGTCTACACAGATACTAAGACAACAAGGGCTCCTTCCAAACAGCATTTCTCTACTTAGTGTGAATCTGTTACAATACCAATGTGTGCTCTTTAAATTATCAATAAACTGATTTATAGAAACAGAAATCTACAGCACACTGCAGGCCCTTCGGCCCACAATGTTGTGCTGACCATATAACCTACTCTAGAAACTGTCTAGAATTTCCCTACAGCACAGCCCTCTATTTTTCTAAGCTACGTGCACTTATCCATAGTCTCTTCAAAAGCCCTATTGTATCCGCCTCTACCACCTTCACTGGCAGAGCACTCCACGCACCCACCACTCTCTATGTGAAAAATTTACCTCTGACATACCCCTTGAACCTACTTCCAAGTAACTTAAAACTATGCCCCATCTTGTTAGTCATCTCAGCCCCAGCAAAAAACCCCTGGTTATCCAAATGATTCATTCAGAACTTATGCTAAATTCACAAATGCTGTATGCTGGTGTTAGGAACAATAATCAAACTAATATTACACCCTCAAGAGTTACACTTTTAGGAGATTTTGTAATACAATATTGCTGTCTTGGCAACACCAAAATACAAACTGCAGCTTAGGATGTGCTACACTGGGCAAAAGGCCTGAGGTCTGGGCATAGGACAACACCCTGGTGAGCTGCAACAATTTCAGGGAAATCATTTACTGGGTTGCCATGGTAGCATAGCAGCTAATACAATGATATTGCAGTGGAGTTTGGAGTTCAGTTCTGGCACCATCTGTAAGAAATCTTCAAGGTATGTTCTCCCTGTGAACCATATGGGTTTCCTCCTACATTCCAAAAATGTTCTGGTTGGTAGATTAATTGGCCATTGTAAATTGACCTGTGATTGAATTGAATTAGGCTAGTGTTTAATAGGCGAGTTGCTGGCCGGTGTGGCACGTTGGGCCAGAAAGTCTTGTTCCTGCTGTACAGTGTGGTTTATTAAACCGGAAGGGCTTGTTCCCAGGCTGGGCAGTGAGATTTATTGGGCCAGAAGAGCCAGTTACTGCTGGCCAGTGTGATTTATTGTGCTGGAAACGCCTGTTCCCGCTGGGCTGTGTGGTTTATTGGGCTCGGAGGGCCTGTTCCCACTGGGTGGTGTGATTTAATGGGCTGGGAGGACTGGTTCCCGCTGGGTGGTGTGGTTTATTGGGCTGGAAGGGCCTGTTCCTGCTGGGCGGAGTGGTTTATTGGGCTGGAAGGGCCTGTTCCCGCTGGGCGGTGTGGTTTATTGGGCCGGAAGGGCCTGTTCCCGCTGGGCGGTGCAGTTCTTTGGGCCAGGAGGGCCTGTTCCAAGATATCTCTAAAAAAACACTAAATAAATAATTGATCTAACAGAATGAGGAATATTAATTATTGTTTTCTTTCCATCCCATTATACAGCCTGAACCTCACCAACAGTGACATATTATCCCTTTACGACGGAGACGACTTAACCATGAGGATTCTCGGTCAATTCGTCGGTAGCAATGCCCCGTTGAAGGTTTACTCCACCACTTCCGATCTCACCGTCCGATTCCATTCCGATCCAGCTGGCTTGATTTTTGGGAAGGGCCAAGGATTTATCATGAATTACTATGGTGCGTAAAAAGCTGCTTTTGGAGAAACAGAAATTAATTTTGGCACAATAACTGCATTGTAAGTGAGGACTCCAGTTTTGGCTAAATGGCCTATGTTGCTTCATTACAAAATGAACCCAAAGGTCATGCAGGGAATACTAAGGGATGAGAAGTGGTACTGAAGGAAGGGTAGACCGCTGATGGTGTACGAAGCAAGATGGGTTATAACAGGAGGCAAAGTCAGGGAAAAGATTGTAGAGAAATTGAGTTCTCGTATCTGAGCTCTATCACACAAAGTGACTGCCTCTGAATTTACAGATTGAAATTAGTGGAATATATTTCAGATGTAGAGAACACAAAACAGTACAGCTCCTTTGGCCCACAATATTGTGTCAGCCTTTTAACCTACTCCAAGATCAATCTAACCCTTCCCCCCCATGTAACCCTCCATATTTGTTTTATCCACCTATCTATCCAAGAATCACATAAATGTCCCTAATGTATCTTCCTCTACCATCACCATGCACCCACTGCACTGTGTGAAAGATCTACCTCTGCATTCCCTCCTTCACCAATATTTTCCTCCAATCACCTTAAAATTAATGCACCCTAATATTAGCCATCACTGCCCTGGGACAAAAGTCTCTGTTGTCCATTCTATCTATGCCTCTTTTAATCGAATACACTTCTATTGAGTCACCTTTCATCCTCTCACTCCAAATTGAAAAGTCCTAGCTCACTCAACCTTTCCATGATCTCTAATCCAAATCTCCTCTACACCCTCTCTAAAGGTTCCACATCATACAGTAAGGTAACAAGTACTGAACACAATACTCTAAGAGTGGTCTAACCAGGGTTTTATTGAGCTGCAACATTATCTCATGGCTCTTGAACTCAATCCTCTGACTAATGAAGGCCAACACACTATTAACCCTCTTGACCACCTTATCAACTTGCATGGCAACTTTGTGGATCAATGAACATGGACCCCAAGATCACTTTCTCCACACTGCCAAGAACCCTACCGTTAACCTTGTACTTTGCCTTAAAGTTCAACCCTCTAAATGATTTTGTAAGTCACTTGTGCGTGTTGATTTATTTATTAAGATACAGAAGAAGCACTTCTGGCCCTTCGAGCTGCACCTCCCAGCAATCTCCAATTTAACCCGAGCCTTATCACAGGACTATTTACAATGACCAATTAACCTACCAACTGGTACATCTTTGAACTGTGGGAGGAAACTGGAGCACCCAGAAGAAACCTGTGCAGTCAAAGGGAGAATGTACAATGAACTTGGGTCATTGATACTGTAAAGCATTGTGCTAACCACTATACTATGGTGTTTAGGACTACTGACTGCAGAGCAATTACACAGCATTGTCAAACTACAGTGTTAAAATTCAGATTATATCAAAAGACTTTTTGGTATGAAAGGGTGCAACGGTGCATTGTTTATTAATTGTTTAACTAAACTTAGCCAAGGTATTTGAGGAAGAAGAATGGCCAAAGAAATTTTACAGTGAATTCAATAGGTCAATCGGTACATTTAATGTCAGAGAAATGTATACAATATACATCCTGAAATTCTTTTTCTTCACAAACATCCACGAAAACAGAGCAGTGCCCCAAAGAATGAATGACAGTTAAATGTTAGAACTCCAAAGCCCTTCCAGCTCCCTCCTCCCACACATGAGCAGCAGCAAAGCAACAACTCCCCCCCACCAGCAAAAATGCATAAATTGCATTATTATTGTAACATATATGATCATAAGATACAAGAGCAGAATTAGGCCATTTGGCCCATCAAGTCTACACCACCATTCAATTATGGCTGATCCTTTTTTCTCCTCCTCAGCCCCACTCCCTGGACTTCTCCCTGTAACGTTTGATGTCACGACCTATCAACAACCTTTCGATCTCTGCCTTAAATAGACCCAACAACCTGGCCTCCACAGCTGCCAGTGGCAAAAAATTCCTCAACATCACCACCCTCTGGCTAAAGAAATTTCTTTGCATCTCTGTTGTAAATGAATGCCCCTCCATCCTGAGGCTGTGCCCTCTTGTCCTAGAATCTCCCACCTTGGGAATTTCTACATTGACTCCGTCTAAGCCTTGCAACATTCAAAAAGTTTCAATGAAATCCCCCCTTATCCTCCTAAATTCCAGTGAGCACAGCTACAGAGCCATTAAACGTCCCTCGTATGATACCCTTACATTCACAGAATCATACTTGTGAACCTCCTCTGAACCTTTTCCAATGCCAGCACATCCTTTTTTTAAGATATGGAACCCAAAACTATTCACAATACTCAAGGTGAGGCCTCACCAGTGCCTTATAAAGCCTCAGCATTACATCCCTACTCTTGTAATCTAGACCCCTTGAAATGAATGCTAACATTGCATTTGCCTTCCTCACCACCAACTCAACCTGCAAGTTAACCTTCAGTGTGTTCTGCACAATGACTCCCAAGTCCACTTGCATCTCAGATTTTTGGATTGTCTCCCAATTTAGAAAATAGTCTGCACATTTATTTCTACAACCAAAGTGCATGACCATGCATTTTCCAACATTATATTTCATTTACCACTTTCTTGCCCATTCTCCTAATCTGTCGAAGTCCTTCTGCAGCTTTCCTATTTCTTCAACACTACCTGCCCCTCCACCAATCTTCATATCTGCAAACTTGGCAACAAAGCCATCTATTCTATCATCTAAATCATTGATATACAGCATAAAAAGCAGTCCCAACACTGATCCCTGTAGAACACCACTAGTCACTGGCAGCCAACTAGAAAATGATCCTTTTATTCTCACTCATTGCCTCCTAACAATCAGCCAATGTTCTAACCATGTTAGTAACCTTCCTGTAATACTATGGGCTCTTAACTTCATAAGCAGCCTCATGTGTGGCATCTTGTCAAAGGCCATTTGAAAGTCCAAATATACAACATCCACTCCATTCCCTTTATCTAAACTACTTGTAAACTCCTCAAAGAATTCCAACAGGTTCATCAGACAAAACTTAAGGAAACCATACCGACTTTGTCCTATCTTGTCCTTTGTCACAAAGTACTCCATAACCTTATCCTTAACTGGCTCAAACATCTTCCCAGCCACTGAAGTCAGGCTAATTGGTCTATAATTTCCTTTCTGCTGCGTCCCTCCTTTCTTAAAGAATGGAATGACCTTTGCAATTTTCCAGTCCTCAAGAACCATGTCAGAGTCCAATAATTCTTGAAAGATCATTACTAATGTCTCCACAATCTCTACTGCTACCTCTTTTAGAACCCAAAGGTGCAGTTCATTTGGTCCCATTGACTTAATTACCTTTAGGTCTTTCTGCTTTTTGTGCACCTTCTCCCTTGTAATAGTAACTGGTCTCACTTCTCTTCCCTCACATATTTACTTGCTTTCATATTTCATCTTTTGCCTCCTAATGATTCTTTTAGTTGCTTTCTGTAGGTTTTTAAAAGCTTCTCAATCCTCTATCTTCCCACTAATTTTTGCTTTGTTGTATGCCCTCTTTTGCTTTTACATTAGCTTTGACTTTCCTTGTCAGCCATTGATGTACTATTTCACCATTTGAATATTTCTTTGTTTTTGGAATACATCTATCCTGCACCTTCCTCATTTGTCCCAGAAACTCAAGCCATTGCTGCTCTGCTGTCATCCCTGCCAACATCTCCTTCCAATCTACTTTTGCCAACTCCTCTCTCATGCCACTGTAATTTACTTTACTCCACTGAAATATAGCTGCATCAAACTTTACATCCTAGCCATCAAATTTTAACTTGAGCTCAATCATATTGTGTTCACTGACTCCTAAGGGTTCCATTACCTCAAGCTCCCTAATTGCTTCCAGTTCTTTATCTAACACCCAATCCATTACAGCTGATCCCCTAGTAGGCTCAATGACAAACTGCTCTAAAAAGCCATCTTGTAGGCATTCAACAAATTCACTCTTGAGATCCATTCCAAACCTGATTTTCCCAATCGGCCAGCATGTTAAAATCTCCCATGACTATCATAACATTGCCCTTTCAACAAGCCTTTTCTATTTCCTGTTGTAATCTGTGGTCCACATCCCAACTACTGTTTTGAGGCCTGTATATAACTGCCATGAGGGTTCTTTTACCCTTGCCATTTCTTAACTCAACCCACAAGGATTCAACATCTTCTGATCCGATGTCACATCTTTCTACTGATCTGATGCCATTCTTTACCAACAGAGCCACACCTAGTTTTAGGTTTATTGACAGATTCCAATTAGCCCGGTTTGTGAGGAGAATCTGTAGTTGAATGTGCTAACCTTGAAACAATATTTGGTTTTGAAAATAATACAAGGGGAATAATGATGTGAAGTATTACGTTTGTAATAGGATTGGGATAATTTGTTTTATGGGAAGGATGTAATAGAGAAATGGATGTCATTTAAAGGTGAAATTTTGAGGGTACAGAATCTTTATGTTCCTGTTAGGTTGAAAGGAAAGGTTAACAGTTTGAGAGAGCCATGGGTTTCAAGGGATATTGGAAACTTGGTTAGGAAAAGATATCTACAATAAATATAGGCAGCATGGAGTAAATGAGGTGCTCAAGGAACATAAAGAATGTAAGAAGAATCTTAATTAGAAAAGCTAAACAATACAAGGTTGCTTTGGCAAGTAAGGTGAAAATAAATCCAAAGGGTTTCTACAGTTATATTAATAACAAAAAGATAGTGAGGGATAAAATTGGTCCCTTAGAGAATCAGAGTGGACAGCTATGTGTGGAGCCGAAAGAGATGGGGGAAATTTTGAACAATTTCTTTTCTTCTGTATTCACCAAGAAGGATATTGAATTGTGTAAAGTAAGGGAAACAAGTAGGGAAGTTATGGAAACTATGACGATTAAAGAGGAATTAGTACTGGTGCTTTTAAGGAATATAAAAGTAGATAAATCTCCAGGTCCTGACAGGATATTCCCTAGGACCTTAAGGGAAGTTAGTGTAGAAATAGCAGGGGCTCTGACAGAAATATTTCAAATGTCATTAGAAACAGGGATGGTGCTGGAGGATTGGCATATTGCTCATGTGGTTTCATTGTTTAAAAAGGATTCTAAGAGTAAACCTAGCAATTATAGGCCTGTCAGTTTGACGTCAGTGGTGGGTAAATTAATGGAAAGTATTCTTAGAGATGGTATATATAATTATCTGGATAGACAGGGTCTGATTAGGAATAGTCAACATGGATTTGTGCGTGGAAGGTCATGTTTGACAAATCTTATTGAATTTTTTGAAGAGCTTACGTGGAAAGTTGCCAAGGGTAAAGCAGTGGATGTTGTCTATATGGACTTCAGTAAGGCTTTTGACAAGGTTCCACACGGAAGGTTAGTTAGGAAGGTTCAATCGTTAGGTATTATTATTGAAGTAGTAAAATGGATTCAACAGTGGCTGGATGGGAGATGCCAGAGAGTAATGGTGGATAACTGTTTGTCGGTGACTAGTAGTGTGCCTCAGGGATCTGTACTGGGTCCAATGTTGTTTGTCATATACATTAATGATCTGGATGATGGGGTGGTAAATTGGATTAGTAAGTATGCAGATGATACCAAGATAGGTGGTGTTATGGATAATGAAGTAGGTTTTCAAAGCTTGCAGCGAGATTTAGACCAGTTAGAAGAGTGGGCTGAACGATGGCAAATGGAGTTCAATGCTGATAAATGTGAGATGCTACATTTTGGTAGGACTAATCAAAATAGGACATACATGGTAAATGGTAGGGCATTGAAGAATGCAGTAGAACAGAGTGATCTAGGAATAATGGTGCATAGTTCCCTGAAGGTGGAATCTCATGTGGATAGGGTGGTGAAGAAAGCTTTTGGTATGTTGGCCTTTATAAATCAGAGCATTGAGTATAGGAGTTGGGATGTAATATTCAAATTGTACAAGGCATTGGTAAGGCCGAATTTGGAGTACTGTGTACAATTCTGGTCACAGAATTACAGGAAAGATGTCAACAAAATAGAGTACAGAGAAGACTTACTAGAATGTTAACCTAGGTTTCAGCATCTGAGTTACAGAGAAAGGTTGAACAAGTTAGGTCTTTATTCTTTGGAGCACAGAAGGTTGAGGGGGGACGATAGAGGTATTTAAAATTATGAGGGGGATAGATAGAGTTGACGTGAATAGGCTTTTTCCACTGAGAGCAGGGGAGATTCAAACAAGAGGACGAGTTGAGAGTTAGGGGGCAAAAGTTTAGGGGTAACACAAGGGGGAACTTCTTTACTCAGAGAGTAGCTGTGTGGAACAAGCTTCCAGTAGAAGTGGTAGAGGCAGGTTCGATATTGTCATTTAAAGTAAAATTGGATAGTTATATGGACAAGAAAGGAATGGAGGGTTATGGGTTGAGTGCAGGTCGGTGGGACTAGGTGAAAGTAAGTGTTCAGCACAGACTAGAAGGGCTGAGATAGCCTGTTTCCGTGCTGTAATTGTTATATGGATAGGAGGGGACACTGGTGAGGCTGATGGCAGAACAGACGTGGCTGAAATTTCTGGGAATTTTTCACAAGGCACAGGAAATAGTTGTTCTCAAATGGCAGGGCTAGGCAAGTGTGGCTGACAAAGGAAGTAAAGGACTGCATAAAAGCTAAGGAAGCAAAAGTTAGTGGGAAGTTGGATAATTCAGTAACTTTTAAAATTACTGAATTTTTAGAGGCAACTAAAAAAGCTAAAAGATGAAACATCAGGGCAAATTAGCCAATAATGTCATACAGGAGTGTTGTATCAGGACCCAAATGCAGTATGCAGACACTGCAGTACTAGGAACAAGACAGAACTTGGCTAGGGAAGTATGACCAGGACAAGGGACTGGGAGTAAGGAGCCTGGGGTGGACTCCAAGCCCAAGACTGGACAAGGACCCAGAACCTGGGTCTTGCCTCAGGCTTGGACCCCCAAAACCAGGCAAAGACATGACTAGGCTTGGCTAGGGACCTGGGGTCTTGAGGCAGACTAGCAACTATACATAAACATAAAGCCAGGACTTCTCCTTCAACAAGCCAGGACTCAACTTTCACTCCACACCAAGGTGGGACAGGACAACAGCAGAACAGCCAGACTTACCTAATGGAGGCAAATACAAGACAGATTCCCCCCACAGGGCAACAGCAGTGCAGCCTGACTTTCCCCACAGAGCAAGGGCAGGAAGAGATAAACACCAAAGAATGACAGACAGTTTCACCTCTGCATCAGGGCTGCTCCAAGTAACCATTACAGCCAACAACCTTGGTTGGCTACAGTCCAAGTCCCTACCTAGTTCAGAGTAACTGATAGCCACCCAGCTGGCACAGGAAATGGCCAAATCCATACCACAATGACAACTCCAACTACTGATAGCAAGGCTCCAAGAAGCAATGGTTCTCCAATACAGCCTAAAGATGACAAGTGGTCATACCAGCCATTTACTCCATAAGACTCTCACCAGGGAAACTTGACAAGACAACAACCCACCACCACAGTCAATTATATTATGGCCACTTATATTCCCAGCCAACAAGATGAGCATCAGGTGTTTATGGTTTAGTCCAACCGAAACAAGGGACAGCCGGAGGACCCGGAGTCCGGAGCCCGCGGACCGCAAACCGGAACGCGGACCACGACAGATAATGTAGAGCATGATACTAAAAGTTTTCCAGTTATATAAAGAATAAAAGGGAGCTGAGAGTTGATATTGGACCACTGGAAAATTATGCTGGTGAGGTAGTAATGTGGGACAAAGAAATGGCAGATGAACTTAATAAGTATTTTGATTTAGTCTTTACTGTGGAAGACACTAGCTGTGTGCCAGAGGTCTGTGGGTGTCAGGGAGCAGGAGTGAATCCCATTGCTATTACTAAGGAAAAAGTGCTTGGCAAAATTAAAGGTCCTAAGGTGGATAAGTCACCTGAACCAGATGGACCACATCCCAAAGTCCTGAGAGAGGTTGCTGAAGAAATAGCAGATGCATTGGTCATGATCTTTCAAGAATCATTTGATTCTGATTTGCTCCCAGAGGACTGGAAGATTGCAAATGTCACTCCAGTTTTTAAGAAGGGAGAAACAAAAGGAGGGAAATTATAGGCCAAATAGCCTAACCTCAGTGGCTGGGAAAGTGTTGCAGTCCAATATTAAAGATGAGGTTTCAGGGTACTTGGAGACTAATTATAAAATAAGTCAAAGTCAGCATGGTTTCTGTGAAGGGAAATCTTGCCTGACAAATCTGTTAGAGTTCTTCGAGGAAGTAACAAGCAGGGTAGACAAAGGAGAGGCAGTGGATGTCATTTACTTAGATTTTCAGGAGGTATTTAATAAGGTGCCTCACATGAAGCTGCTTAACAAGATAAAATCCTATGGCGTTACAGGAAGATACTGACATGGGTAACAGAATGGCTGACAGGCAGGGGGCATCGAGTGGGAATATAGGGGGCCTTTTCTGCTTGACTGCCAGTGACTAGTTGTGTTCCTCAGGGGTCAGTACTGGGATCGCTACTTTTCACATTGTTTGTCAATGATTTAGATAATGGCGTTGATGGGTTTGTGGCAAAGTTTATGGATGATACCAAGATAGGTGGAGGGATAGGTAAGGCTGAGGAAGCAATGTGATTGCAGCAGGACTTAGATTGGAAGAATGGGCAAAAATGTGGCAGATGGAATACAGTGTGTTATGGTCGGGTCTGGAGCCCGCATTCCGGTTCTTGATCCGGTCCACAGACTCCGGACACCGGGTCTTGTAGCCGTCCCTCCTTTCACCCTTGAGCCCAAGTAGTCACACCTGTGGATCATCGTGGCTTGTTGGGGCTCAAGGAGGCGCACCTGATGCCCATCGGCTGGCGGTGTATATAGGGGGCTCTGGGACTGAGTGGAGTTGGGGGTTGTTCTGCTTATCTTGATCCTCTGGTTTGGAGTGCCCCTGGTTAAAGATGAGTTCTTTGAGTAAGTCTGGCAGTCACCCTGGACCTAGTTTCCTTCCTATCCCTTGTCTCTGTCAGGCAAGCCTGGCTGGACTGCTGTTGTCTGGTGAGGGACTCTGCCCCTTTTGCTGTTGTCTGGTGAGGGACTCTGCCCCTTTCCATCTTTCCATCCCTTGCTGGTGGGTTGTGCTCTGCAACCTACCCAGGTGCCCTGTGACCTGCTCTGGCCTCTGTGTTCCTGCCTGGAAGGCCTGGGCCCTGCCTAGGAGTTATGTGGCCTGCCCAGTGAACTCTGAGATCCTGCCTTGCCTGAACTCTAAGATTCTTCCAGAACCCCAGAATCACCTTAAATGTCACATCCCTCGTGCACACTGTGGTCACCACATCTTGTCTATTGTTTAGTTGTTCCTGTCCTGCCCCTAGTGCCTGTGTCCTGCACTTGGGTCCAGCCTCCTTTCCCCTTATGACACAGTGTTGGGATATATAAAATACATTTGATAAAAGAAACAATAGTGCAGGTTATTATCTAAATGGGGAGAAAATTCAAACATTAGAGATGCAAAGGGATGAAGGAATCCTCATGCAAGATTCTCAGAAGGTTAATTCACAGGTTGAGTCTGGTAAAGAAGACAAATGCAATGTTGGCATTTATTTTGAGGGGAATAGAATACAACAATGAGATATCTGAAGCTTTATAAAACACTAATCAGGCTGCACTTGGAGTCTTGTCAACAGTTTTGGGCCCCTTATCTCAGAATGGATGTGTTCTCATTGGAGGGAGTCCAGGGGAGGTTCACAAGGATGAGGATTTCTTTCTTCTATTCTGAGGCAGTGTCCTCGTTACACTCTCCCACCATAGAAAATGTCCTCTCCGCATCCACTTTATCGAGGCCTTTCACCATTTGGAATATTTCAAATGAGGTCACCCCTCATTCTTCAGAATTCCAGTTAATACCAGCCCAGGGCCATCAATTGCTCTTCATTCAGACATGGAATAATTTCTGTGAGCCTCCTTTGACCTTCTCTAGTTTTGGTGCATCCTTTCTAAGATAAGGGGCCCAAAACTACTCACAATACTGCAAGTGAGGCTTCACCAGTCTCAACAATACATCCTTACTTTTACATCCTAGTCTTTTTCGAAAATCACATTTGCCTTCCTCACCACAGACTCAACTTGCAAGTTAACCTTTAGGGAATCCTGCACAAGGACCCCAAATCCCTTTGCACTTCAGTTTTTTGTATTTTCTCTCCATTTAGAAAATAGTCAACCCTTTCATTTCTTCTATCAAAGTGCATGACCATACACTTCTGGACACTACATTCCATCTGCCATTTCTTTGCCCATTCTCTTAACCTGTCCAAGTTCTTCTGTAACCGCTCTGCTTCCTCAAAGCTACCTGCCCCTCAAACTATTTTTCTATCATCTTCAAACTTTGCAACAAACCCATCAATTCCAGCATGCAAATCATAAGCATATAACATGAAAAGAAGCTATCCCAATACAGACCCTTGTGGAACACCACTAGTCACCAGTAGCCAACCAGAAAATGCTCCCTTTGTTTCCACTCTTTGTTTTATCCATGCTAGAATCTTCCCTGTAATATCATGGGCTCATAACTTGTTAAGCATCTCATGCATGGCACCTTGTCAAAGGCCTTCTAAAAAACCAAGTATAGAACATCAGTCAATTGTCCTTTGTCTATCCTGCTTGTTATTTCTTCAAAGAATTCCAACAGATTTGTCAGGCAAGATTCTCCCTTGAGGAAACCATGCTGACTACAGCTGATTTTATCATGTGCCTCCAAGTACCCCGAAACCACATCCTTAAAAATTGACTCCAATGTCTTCTCAACTACTGAGGTCAGACTAACTGGCCTAGAATTTCCTTTCTTCTGCCTCTGTCCCTTCTTGAAGAATGGAGTGACATTTGCAATTTTCCGGTCTTTTAGAACCATTCCAGAATCTAGTGATTCTTGAAAGGTCATGACTAATGCCTCCACAATCTCTTCAGCCACCTCTTTTAGATCTTTGGGGTACAGACCATCTCTCCCATATGACTTATCTACCTTCAGACCTTTCAGTTTCCCAAGAACCTGAAATGTTCGGCACAGCTTTGTGGGCTGAAGGACCTGTATTATGCTGTAGGTTTTCTATGTTTCTAACCTTCTTTGTAAAGCAACTTCACAGACTTCATGATCCCTGATACCTTAGAATTCCACCATACTGCCAGTATTTTCCACAGTGAAGACTGATTCAGTTCATCAGCCATTTCCTTGTTATGATTCATTACCTTCTGACCATATGTCACCTCTTTCTAATGATTTAATTTCATCTTCCATGACTATCATAACATTGCTCTTTTGACACGCCTTTTCTATTTCCCTCTGTAATCTGTGGTCTACATCCCAGCAACTGTTTCGAGGCCTGTATATAACTGCCATCAGGGTCCTTCTACCCTTGCAGTTTCTTAACTCAAGCCACAAGGATTCAACATCTTCCGATCCGATGTCACATCTTTCTACTGATATGATGACTTTCTTTACCAGTAGAGCCACATCATCCCCTCTGCCTACCTTCCTATCCCTTCAATACACTGTGTAACCTTGGACATTCAGCTACTGACTACAACCATCCTTCAGCCATGTTCCAGTGATGGCCACAACATCATAGCCAATAATCTGTACAAAGTGCAACAAGATCACCCACTTTATTTCTTATACTCTGTGCATTGAGATATAACACTTTGAGTATTGTGTTTGCCACCCTTTTTGATTCTGCATCCCTAATGCACTGATGCTCACCCTGTTGGCTGCAATTATTTTCTATCATCTGCCTGCCTTTCCTGACAGTCTGATTGCATGCTATCTTTGTTTTTTTACAATCTGGCCTATCCTGAGTCCCTTCACTCTGGTTCCCATCCCCCTGCCAAATTAGTTTAAACCCTCCCTACAACTCTAACAAACCTGCCCGTGAGAATATTGGTTCCCCTCGAGTTCAGGTGCAACACGTCAGGTGGAACAGGTCATACATCGCCCAGAAGAGATCCCAATAATCCAAGAACCTGAAGCCCTGCCCCCTGCACCAGCTTCTCAGCCACGCATTTATCTGCCAAATCATCCTGTTGCTACCCTCACTGGCGTGTGGCACAGGCAGCAAGCCAGAAGTTACTACCCGGAAGGTAGCACTTCTCAGTTTTCTACCTAGCTCTCTAGATTTTCTTTTCGGGCCTCTTTGCTTTTCCTTCCTATTCCATTGGTACCAATGTGTACCAAGACATCTGGCAGCGCCCCCCCCCCACCCTCCAAAATGTTGTGGACATGATCCGAGACATCCCTGACCCTGGCACCTGGGAGGCAATATGCTATCCGGGTGTTCCATTCACATCCACAGAATCTCCTGTGTTAGGGCAGATATAATTATAAACGAGGGACACAGACATTGCTAATGCTGGAATCCAGAGCTAAAAAAAATCAAACTGCCGGAAGAACTGAACAAGTTAGGCAGCAGGTTAGATGGGGAGAAAATTCAAAAATCAGAAGTGCAAAGGGACTTGGGGGTCCTCGTGCAGGATACCCTAAAGGTTAACCACCAGGTTGGATCGGCAGTAAGGAAAGCGAATGCTATGTTGGCATTTATTTCAAGAGGAATAGTGTACAAGAGTAAGGAGGTGTTGATGAGGCTCTATGGGGCACTGGTGAGACCCCATTTGGAATACTGTGTGCAGTTTTGGGCCCCCTATCTTAGATGGAATGTAATGATGTTGGAGAGAGTTCAGAGAAGATTCACAAGGATGATTCCTGGAATGCAGGGACTAACATATGAGGAGCATTTGTTGGCTCTTGGATTGTATAGAAGAATGAGAGGGGATCGCATAGAAACATTTCAAATGTTGAAAGGGTTGGACAGAGTAGATGTGGAAAGGCTGTTTCCCTTGATGGGTGAGTCCAGGACAAGAGGTCACAGTCTTAGAATTAGAGGGTACCCATTTAAAATAGAGATGAGGAGAATTTTTTTCAGCCAGAGGGTCATGGATTTATGGAATTCGTTGCCACATACAGCTGTGGAGACCCAATCATTGAGGGTTTTTAAGGAGGAGATTGACAGGTATCTAATTAGTCAGGGTATCAAGGGATGTGGGAAAAAAGCCAGAAATTGGAACTAGATGGGAGAATACTTTAGCTCATGGTGGAGTGGCGGAGCAGACTTGATGGGCCAAATGGCCTACTTCTGCTCCTTTGTCTTGTGTGTGTGTGTGTGTGATCGGAAGATGATCAGAAAGATTATTGACAGATAGGCACGAGCTGACTATTCCTTTGTCTCCATAGTCACAGCCTGACTCACTGAGGTCCCTCAGCTGTTTGTCTTTCCTTCTTCAAGCTATAGAAAGGAATTGGAAGGCATTTGAATATAAGAGTTTTGGTGTGTTAGAGGCAGGAGAGAGTGTTGGAGCCTTTTGGAGAAAATTGAATACCTAGAGGAAAGTGGAGCTGTGGCATAGTGGGTGGCCACGGTAGTGTAGTGGCTAGCATTACACTTTACTATACCAGCAATTGGAATTCAGTTTCCAACTCTGTCTGTAGGAGTTTATACATTTTCCCTGTGACCATGTGGGTATCCTTCCACATTCCAAAGATGTATAGGTTAAGGTCTGTAAGTTGTGGGCATGCTATGTTGGAGCCTTAAGCATGGCAACATTTGCAGGCTGCCCCCAGCACAATCCTCAGACTGTGTTGGTTGTGGATGCAAACAATGCATTTCACTGTATGTATTGATATACATGTGACAAATAAGGCTATTTCAAGCTCCAAGCTGAGTCCTGATGAAGGGCCTTGGCCCGAAATGTGAACAAATTATTCCCCTCCATCAACACTATCCGGCCTGCTGAGTCCCTCCAGCATTTGTGTGTGCATTGCCCCAAATTTCCAGCATCTGCAGTGTCTCCTGTGTTCAGAGCAACCTGATGCTGAATTGTGAGGCCAGTTTGATGGGCTGAATGACCTCCTTCCATTACTGCTTGTATTTTCTCTGTACTTCCAAAGATCCCCACACATGGACATTGTCCTCTTCTGTGTTGCTTCTTCCAAAAGACGTCAGGGAGAAGACTGCAGAAAACAAAATTATTTCTTTGTTGAGACTGTCGTTTGTGTATAATATGTGGTTCCCTGAGAGATTTTCCTCACTTAGTAATTGGAACTGTCCGTTTTCCTGTCAGCTGAGTATTTTAACACAATCGCAGCAGCAATAACCTAAATACAGTATATAAACACATCTTAGGGCTTCAATTAAATTAAATAATTGATGCAGATTTTTAAACGGGATAATTACAGGACAGTGAATTTGTTGGCAATGATGAGTAAGATTCTAATTTAGCCTTGGCTTCTCTGATATAAACATGCGCAGTGAATTCTGAGTGATGAATGAGAAGGAATGAAGCCAGAGGACTAAATTACAGCTTCAGAAACACAGCCAGACACCCGCTGCTTTGCATTGCCCTTCCTATAGCATCCTTGTTTTCCTTCCCTCCTCTCCTGGAGACACTGCTGGAGAAAGATCCAGCAGGCGTGTTGGCTCTCCGCCACTTCCACGTGTGGTTTGCTTCACTGAACTTCACACGAGACTTGGTACAACCCTTTCCTGACAGAAAATGGTAATCAGCAGGAAAGCACCCTGCCAGTTCTTTATCTCACTCCCTTTCTCAGTCAAGTTGCCTTGCTTTGCACGGACTATGTACAAGTTACCCCAGAATGTGACCTTCAATTGTGTTCAATTCTGGTCACATTATAAGAAGGATGTGTAAGCTATGGAGAGGGTGCAGAGGAGATTTACCAGGATGTTGCCTGGTTTGGAGAACAAGTCATATGAAGCAAAGTTAGCAGAGCTTGGACTTTTCTCTTTGGAACGTAGAAGAATGAGAGGGGACTTGATAGAGGTCTACAAGATTATGAGAGGCATAGATAGGGTGGATAGTCAGTACCTGTTTCCCAGGGCACCAATAGCAAACACCAGAGGGCATATATACAAAATTAAGGGAAGGAAGTTTAGAGGAGACATCAGGAGCAAGTTTTTTACACAAAGGGTTTAGTACTTTTTTTAAGGATTATATGGGTCAGCACAACATGGAGGGCTGAAGGGCCTGTACTGTGCTGTAGTGTTCTATGGTTCTATGGTTCATTTAAAGGACAGCCTTTAAAGTCCTGTGCAGGAAAAGTGATGAATGTAGCCCAGCCCATTACAGGAAAAGCCCTCCCCAGCACACTGCTCATCTATAAGGGCTGTTGTCACAGGAAAGCAGCATCTATTATCTGGGCGATGCTCTCTTCTTGCTGCTGTCATTAGAAAGGAGGTACAGGAGCCTCAGGACCCACACCACCACATTCAGAAACATCACTTATTACACCTCAACCATCGGGGATCAATCCCTGGTACTGACACAGTGCGGGTACAGAATCAGGCTGCTGATCACTGGCGTGCAGTATGTCATAAAATCGGTTGTTCTGTGGCAGCAATATAGGACAAGACATAAAAATGTTGTATGTTACAATGTACGTTTGTGGGCTGAAGGACCTGCATTGTGCTGTAGGTTTTCTATGATAAATATAGATTAAAATCAAATTAAATAATCAGTGCAAAAAAGAGAGCAAAAGTGGTGAGGTGGTGTTAATGGGATGGTACATAGTCCATCCACATTCACATCCCAGTACAGAACCTCAGCAACATTGGCAATGGGACAGGAAGGGTGGTGTGATAGGCCAATGTTAGCACTGGCTATTGTCGATGGGACAGGCCAGGTGGTGTGATAGTCCAGTTGTTAACACAGGAAATTGGCAAAGGGACAAGGAGGGTGGTCTATCTGGACTATGACACCACCCAGATGTTAGCACTGCAGGCTCTATGTTCCAAAGACCAGGTTTGATCCGGGTCCGCCCCGTGCAGTTTGCATGCTGTTCTTGTGATGGTGTTTCTTTCCAATGGGTGCTCCAGTCCTCTCCCAGAAAGACGTAGTGGTAAGCTAAATGGCTGCTCTAAGTCACTCCTGAGCGTAAGTAGTAACCAAAGAATCAAAGGGGAATTGATGTGTGTGAGAGGGAATATCAATACAAGGCTACAGGCAAAACAATGAAAGAAAAATGGAGAGCTGTGTGGGGAACAGTTAAATTGATCTTCCAGTAGGTTAAGAGGTCAGCACAACATGATGGGCCAAAGGGCCTGTATTGTGCTGTAATGTGCTGTGTTCAAACAATGAGAGGAGGAACATGAGCAATAGGACTGTTCTGGTCTGAACCAGATGGGCCAAATGTCATCTTACTGTGCTGTATTGTGTAAGGATGGTTTCTTCAATGACTAAGCCTTTTGGGTTCCAATTCTAATCTTTGTTTTCTCTTCTTACAGAGGTCTCACGGAATGACACCTGCTCAGACCTTCCTGAGATTCCCAATGGCTGGAAAACCACTTCCCACAGAGAAATGGTCCGAGGAACCTTGATAACTTATCAGTGTGACCCAGGGTATGACATCCTAGGAAGCGACACCCTCACCTGCCAGTGGGATCTCACTTGGAGCAATGATCCTCCTTTCTGTGAGAAAAGTAAGTGATCTATTGTTAAGGTAAAGGTTAGTTAAAGTAATGTAGAAATATAATTTTAGTTGCTTCATTATAGGAAGGGTGTGGAAGATTTAGAGAGGGTGCAGAGGAGATTTACCAGGATACTGTCTGAATTAGAGAGCATGTCTTATGAGGAGAGGTTTAGTGAGCTAGGGTTTTTCTCTTGGGAATGAAGGAGGATGAGAGGTGACGATAGAGATGTACAAGATGATAAGGAGCATAGATCAAGTGAGCAGCCAGTGCATTTTTCCTAGGATGAAAATAGCTAATACAAGAGCGAATAATTATAAGGAATGTACAGGGAGAATGTCATATGTAGGTCCTTTGCACAGAGAGTGCTAGACCATGGAAGATGATGTGGGAGTGGGGTGGTAGAGGCAGTTATGTTCAGGACATTTAGGAAACGTGGATGAAAGAAAGTGGAGGACGATATGGGAGGGAAGGGTTAGATCAGGGGTTCCATTCTTTTTTTTATGCCAGGGACCAGTACCATTAAGCAAGGTTTCCATGAAGGGTTCCTGGAGTAGGTTAAGAGGCTGGCACAACATTGTGGGCTGAATGGCCTGTACTGTGCATGTTCTCTCTGTGACTGCGTGGGTTTCCTGCTGGGTGCTCTACTTTTCTCCCACATTCCAAAGATGTACGGATTAGGGTTAGTAGGTTGTGGGCCTGCTCTTTTGGAGCCAGAAGCACAATGACATGTGCAGATTGCCCCGGTACATATTCAAGCTGAGATGTATCCCAGATCCCATACTGCCCTCTCCTCATATCCCATCCTGCCCTCGCCCCATATCCCACCCTGCCCTCTCCCAATATCCCACCCTACCCTCTCCCCGCATCTCTTCCTGCCCTCTCCCCGTATCCCACCCTGCCCTCACTCGTATCTCTTTCAACCCTCTCCCCGTATCCCTTCCAGCCCTCTCCCCATATCCCACCCTGCCCTCTCCCCATATCTCTTCCTGCCCTCTCCCCGTATCTCTTCCTGCCCTGACCAATCAAGATTCATAAACAGCTGGTCTGTGAGGCCCTCCTCTCACCACTCTCCCTCTGCAATATCATCTGACCTATCAAGCAGTTGTGAGTCTCCAGCAGATCAGATAAAATCATAGAGGAGGAGCAATGGAGAAGGCTCTCAGATCATCTCTCAGTGATATACATGCCGCCCAACTGGAAGTGTTAATGTGAGAGGTGAGAGTGGGATGGCCAGGCCCGTTCAACCTGCCATTAAGGTGACAGCAGCACAGATAACCATGCTGTGCAGAAGAGCATCTCCAAATGCACAAGATGTCATACCTTGAAGTGGATAGGCTTCAGCAGCAGAAGACCAGAAACATACCTTCAGTGGCCATTTTATTAGGTACAGGATCCACACTGAGTGCACCTCTTGATCATGTACAAAAAATTATGAATTGCTTATGGAGTCTAAAGTACAGTTCATTTTGAAAACAAATTAAGTACACTAGAGTCATTCTGAATACAATGTCAGTACAGTATACAGTCATTCTGAATACAGTCAGTACACTGCACAGTCATTCTGAATACAAAGTCAGTACAGTCCAGTCTTTCTGAATACAATGTCAGTACAATACAGTCATTCTGAATACAACATGAGTACAGTACACAGACATTCTGAATACAATGTCAGGACAATACAGTCATTCTGAATACAGTGTCAGTACAGTATACAGTCATTCTGAATACAAAATCAGTGCAGTATACAGTCATTCTGATTACAATGTCAAGACAGTATACAGTCATTCTGAATACAATGTCAATACAGTATAGTTATTTTAAATATGAAGTCAGTACAGTACACAGTCATTCGAAATACAATGTCAGTACAGTATACAGTCATTCTGAATACAATGTCAGTACATTACAGTCATTCTGAATATAACATCAATACAGTACACAGTTGTTCTGAATACAATGTCAGTACAGTCATTCTGACTACAACGTCGGTACAGTACAGAAATTCTTAATACAATGTCAGTACAGAATACAGTCATTCTGAATGTAGTAGCTGTACAGTGCAGTCATTCTGAATACAATATCAATACAGTAGAGAGTTCAGTTTGAATACAATGTCAGTACAGTATACAGTCATTCTGAATAGGTCAGTATAGTAAAGTCATTCTGAATACAATGTCAATACAGTATACTGTCATTTTGAATATAAAGTCAGTACAGTACACAGTCTTTCCAAATACAATGTCAGTACAGTATACAGTCATTCTGAATACAATGTTAGTGCAGTACAGTCGTTCTGAATACTATGTCATAACAGTACACAGTCATTCTGAATGCAACATGAGTACAGTATACTCATTCTGAATACAATGTCAGTACAGTACAGTCATTCTGAATACAATGTCAGCACAGTATATAGTTCATTTTGAATAGAATGTCAGTACAGTACACAGTCATTCTGAATACAACTTTAGTACAGTACAGTCATTCTGAATAAAACAACAGTACAGTACAGTCATTCAGAATATAATGTCAGTACAGTATACAGTCATTCTGAATACTAAGTCAGTACAGTAAAGTCATTTTGAATACAATGTCAATACAGTATACAGTCACTTAGAATATAATGTCAGTAAAGTACACAGTTATTCTGAACACAATGTCAGTACAGTACACTCATTCTGAATTCAACGTCAGTACAGTTGTTCTGAATACAGTGTCAGTACAGTATACAGTCATTCTGAATACAATGTCAGTACATTACACAGCCATTCTGAGTACAACATCAGTGCAATACCTCCTGCTTGTGTGGATAATGTGTGATTTGTTATCCTCTTACAAATTTCCTGTTACAAATCAGTACAAGGAAATAACATACAGAACACCACGTACAATTAAACAATTTAATTTTATAATTCTTAATTGTCTACTGGGTTAGTGAAGAAAAAGCAAACAAAGAAAAGGGTCCATTTTAATGTGACTGTCTAATGTGCACAAGTTGGATCTCACGGTTTCCCCTTCGCCGATCCTCATTCAATCTCTCTGCCCTTCGTCGGATCATGGCTCTGCTCTGGATTGAGACTTATAATCTCCTCCCCCCAGTATCTTCTCTCTTCCTCTCCTGCCAAAGAAAGGACCCAGATCAACCTAGTGTCAGGCACACAGCATGAAAACACCCTCCTGTCATTGGACAGCTCACATTCCAAAGCACCCGTTATCTCTAACCATAACCCAAATACTGCTTCTACAGAAAGACTATTACGTTAGCAGTGAAACTTTTCCCAGGGTGTTACAAAAGTCATTTTGAATACAATGTCAGCAGAGTATACAGTCATTTTGAATGCAATGTCAGTGAGGTACATTGTTCATTTTGAATATAATGTCAGTAGAGTATTCAATTCATTTTGAATACAATGTCAATTTTATATTCAAAGTGAATTGAATATTCTACTGTTAAGACTGAATACAATCTGCTCGGCATCAGCCATAGATATATTTGTCAGGAAAGGAGAACCAGTAGAGAATATCTGTATTGGGTTCGATCCCTGAGAAAGACGAGAGCGTTTAGTTAAACATAAAAGATCCTGAGGCAGCTTGTTAGGACGGATGGTGAGATGTTTCCACTGGTGAGATTAGAGCTAGAGGACATAGGTTTAGGGTGGAAGGTGAAATATCTAAGGGCAATAAGAGGGGCAGTTTTTCCATGCAGAAAGTGGACTGAGTGTGGAACTAGTTGACAGCAGATGTGCTAGATATGGGTTCAATTGTAACATTTAAGAGAAACTTGGATAGGTACATGTATGGGAGAGTTTGGAGGGATATAGTCCGGGTAGTAGGTCAGGTCAGCATGGGCTAAATGGGTCTGTTTCATGCTGTAGTGCTCTGTGGCTCAGCTCTGTGTTGGGAGAGTCATGAACAAGAGGACACAGCTGCAAAATAACAAGCCATGAACTGTGGTTTGTTGAAACAATTTCTCTCAGACGGTCGTCAGTCTCGAGAGTTCTCTGCTGGGGTCTGAATGATTTAATGTATTTACGGTAGAGACAGATAAATATTTGAATGCTGGGGAAACTGAGTGTTATGGTGAACTGGTGCTGAAGAGGAGTTGAGACCCAGCAGAGATCAACCATGATTGTATTGAATGACAAGGCAGGCTTGATGGGCTGCTGGCCAACTTGTACTGCTGTTTCCTTATCTAGCATGAGATACTCTATACAAGTCCATTAACAGAACTGTACATTGACATAGTGGTTAAGTTGCTGGAGCACCAGCCAAAGTTTTTAAATGTAGAACAGTACAGCGATGCTAGCACGAGAAGGCATAGTTTGAAGGTACTTGGAAGTAGATACAGAAGAGGTGTCAGGGGTAAGTTTTTTACGCAGAGAATGGTGAGTGCGTGGAATGGGCTGCTGGCAGAGGTGGTGGAGGCGGAAACAATAGGGTCTTTTAAGAGACTCCTGGATGGCTACACAGAGTTTAGAAAAACAGAGGACTACGGGTAAAGACTAGGTAGGTCTAAGGTAGGGACATGTTCGGCACAGCTTTGTGGGCCGAAGGGCCTAAATTGTGCTGTATGTTTTCTATGTTTCTAAGATCAATCCAACCCTTTCCTCCCACATAGCCCTCCATTCATCCACACACCTTTCTAAGAGTCTCTTAAATATCCCTAATGTATCTGGTTCTAGCACCATCCCTGGCAGCACATTATAAAGTTATCCAATTACTTGAATTTGTTGCCATTGCAAGGATTGGGCTCAAGTCCTGGGATCAATGGTCCAGATTTCTAATGATCAATAACTCATCCACTGCATTCCCATCTATCTCCATCAATGGACTCCTACAGATTAGGCTTGGCTTGGATCGGATGAACTGGAAAGATAAATTTCCCTCAATAGGGAATGACCCTATTGGAAGCAGAAATAGCCAAGTCGCAGAGTTAAATGGGCTGTTGAGGTAAATTGAGTTTCACCTCAATGAACAGTGAGGGCTACAAAACCTCTGTATTGAAAGAGTGTTAGAGGCAGAAGCCCTCTTCACTTCTAGATCAGTAACCTGCTGGGTTATGAACTGAGCAGGGAAGTGGGAAACTGTCTCTTTTAGTCAGTAAGGACACAATGGGCCAAATAGCCTCCTTCAGTGCTATAATATAATCTGATTGTGACGTGGAAAAGTGCACAGATTTGCTACACACTGCAATCTTGACCGTATTTTTATTTCCAATGTAGTAACAGTACAGTTAAAGCTCCTGAATAAATAATCACCTTCATGTTCATTTACACAATCATGGATCAAGGGCAACTTACACATCTGTATTTTTATCAGAGCGTAGGTGGATGCACATTTTTAAAATAAGGTGTGCAGTGCTGCGAACTGTAACCCAGCGTTAGGCTTATGACAAATACTTTACGGATCATTGGGTAGAGATACATTTCAGACCAAAACTGGAAAGGTTTTTGACAGAAGAATCATCACAGATATTATCTCCTGCTCCCTTTTTCTTTCCAAACAAAACTAATTTCTGTGCCAAGAAGGTATGATTTGAGCCATATCCACACTGAATTATTATTCAGACTCCACAAGCAATCCATCATTCTGACATGGAGACAGCCAATGTAAATGTGATTGATAACACAAGCATATGTTTCAGCAAGTTTAATGTGAACTGCTCATACAGTGCGTGGCTTCCAGTTGGTAGACCTGGCAGAACATCCAAGAATGAGAAGGATAGATCCTTTATGAAAAGGGTCAATTCATTATGTGCTGTGTCATATGATGTGTACGATCAGGTCTTTCCTGGCCTTGATTGGTCTTGGAAAATTTTTCAACAGAAGTGGTTTGCCATTGCCTTCTTCTGGGCAGTGTCTTTACAAGACGGGTGACGCCAGCCAAGATCGATACTCCTCAGAGATTTTCTGCCGGCATCAGTGGTCGCATAACCAGGACTTGTGATTATTACCAGCCTCTCTATGACCATCCACCACCTGCTCTCATGGGTTCACGTGACCCTTTTTGGGGGTAGGGGCTATACAGGTGCTCCACGTTGCCCAAGGGAGACCTGCAGGCTAGCAGAGGGAAGGAACACCTTACATCTCCTTTGGTAGAGACTTATCTCCACCCCACCAGCCTAGTTAGTATGACACAGGCCAGTAAATGGTATTACAACATTTGGGTGGCATGGTAGCGTAGTGGTTAGCACAACGCTCTGCAGTGGCAGCTGAAAGATCAAGGTTCTATTCCTGCTGCTGATTATTAGGAGTTTGTACATTGTGGGTTTTCTCCGGGTGCCCCTGTTTCTTCCCACATTCCAAAAGATGTAGGGTTCATATTAGTAAGTTATGGGCATGCTATGTTGGCACCAGAAGTGTGGTGACACTCGCAGGCTGCCCAGAACAACCGTGGGATGGAGCTGGTCGATGATGTAAGTGACACATTTCATTGTGTCATTCGATGTTTCGCTGTGCACGTAACAAACAATGATAATCTTTATGTCTTTCCCTTTGGTCACGTACCTGAATAGCAAAATGGTATTATAGCAAAATAGCAAAAGATTAAAGATTGGCTTTATTTGTCACATGTACGTCAAGAGATACAGTGAAATGCACCATCTGAGTCTGGTAAAATCAGCGAGGATTGTGCTGGGCAGCCCACAAGGGTGGTTACACATCCGGCACCAATACAGCATGTCCACAGTTCACTGACCCTAACCATATGTGTTTCGAAAATGGGAGGAAGCCAGAGCCCCCAGAGGAAAGTCACACAATCATGGGGAGAATGTACAATTACCTTACAGATAGCAGCAGGAATCAAACCCTGATCTTAGAGCTGACACTGTAAAGCATTACACTAACCACTATTCTGTCGAACACTGGCAGATGGGACTATCTTAGCCAAAATGGAGCATTAGTACTGAAGTGTCTGTTTCCTTGCTGTATGACCCTGTGTCTCTATCTAGAAGGCAAGTCCTGTGCCCATCACAATGGCACACTGGACTGATGAGTCTAGAATGGCTGTAGATGTGTCTACTGGCGCTGCCAACAGTCATTTTGAAATATTACATGGTTCAGTATAAATTAACGAAGGCATCATGGCGTTGTCGCAGTTAGTGTAATGTTGAAGGCATCATGGCCGTGTTGGAGTCAGTATGATGTTGAAGGCATCATGGCTGTGTTAGGGTCAGTATGAAGTTGAAGGCGACATGACGGTGTCGCAGTTAGTGTAATGTTGAAGGCATGATGGCCGTGTTGGGGTCAGTATGATGTTGAAGGCGACATGACGGTGTTGGGGTCAGTATGATGTTGAAGGCATCATGGCTGTGTTAGGGTCAGTATGACACTGAAGGCATCACGACGGTGTCACGGTCAGTATAACATTGAAGGCATCATGACGATGTCAGGGTCAGTATAACATTGAAGACATCATGGCCATGTCACGGTCAGTATGAAATTCAAGGCATCGTGGCAATGTCGTTGTCAGTATGACGTTGAAGGCATCATGACGGTGTCGCGGTCAGTATGACGTTGAAGACATCATGGCGGTGTCGCGGTCAGTATGATGTTGAAGGCATCATGACGGTGTCGAGGTCAGTATGACGTTGAAGACATCATGGCGGTGTCGCGGTCAGTATGATGTTGAAGGCATCATGACGGTGTCGCGGTCAGTATGATGTTGAAGGCATCATGGCGGTGTTGCGGTCAGTATGACGTTGAAGACATCATGGCGGTGTCGCGGTCAGTATGATGTTGAAGGCATCATGACGGTGTCGCGGTCAGTATGACGTTGAAGACATCATGGCGGTGTCGCGGTCAGTATGATGTTGAACACATCATGGCGGTGTCGCGGTCAGTATGATGTTGAAGGCATCATGGCGGTGTTGCGGTCAGTATGACGTTGAAGACATCATGACGGTGTTGGGGTCAGTATGATGTTGAAGGCATCATGGCTGTGTTAGGGTCAGTATGAAGTTGAAGGCGACATGACGGTGTCGCGGTTAGTGTAATGTTGAAGACATCATGGCCGTGTTGGGGTCAGTATGATGTTGAAGGCGACATGACGGTGTTGGGGTCAGTATGATGTTGAAGGCATCATGGCTGTGTTAGGGTCAGTATGAAGTTGAAGGCGACATGACGGTGTCGCAGTTAGTGTAATGTTGAAGGCATCATGGCCATGTCACGGTCAGTATGACATTGAAGGCATAATGGTTGTGTCGTGATCAGTGTGATGTTGAAGGCATCATGGCCATGTCACGGTGAGTATGATGTTGAAGGCATCATGGTGGTGTCACATTCAGTGTGACGTTGAAGACATCATGTCGGTGTCATGGTTACCAAGACGTTGTAGGCATCATGGCGGTGTCGCAGTCAGTATAACATTGAAGACATCATGGCCATGTCACGGTCAGTATGGCATTGAAGGCATCATGACGGTGTCACGGTCAGTATGACATTGAAGGCATCATGACGGTGTCACGGTCAGTATGACATTGTAGGCACCATGGCGGTGTCACGGTCAGTATAACATTGAAGGCATCATGACGGTGTCACGGTCAGTATGACATTGAACGCATCATGACGGTGTCAATGTCAGTATGACATTGAAGGCATCATGATGCTGTCACGGTCAGTATAACATTGTACACATCATGACGGTGTCACGGTCAGTATGACATTGAAGGCATCATGACGGTATCACGGTCAGTATAACATTGTAGGCATCATGGTGGCGTCACGGTCAGTATGACATTGAAGGCATCGTGGTGGTGTCACCATCAGTATGACATTGAAGGCATCATAGCCATGTCACGGTCAGTATGACATTGAAGGCATCATGATGCCGTCACGGTCAGTATAACATTGTAGGCATCATGGTGGTGTCACGGTCAGTATGACATTGAAGGCATCGTGGTGGTGTCACGGTCAGTATGACATTGAAGGCATCGTGGTGGTGTCACCGTCAGTATGACATTGAAGGCATCATAGCCATGTCACGGTCAGTATGACATTGAAGGCATCATGATGCCGTCACGGTCAGTATAACATTGAAGGCATCATGACGGTGTCACGGTCAGTATGACATTGAAGGCATCATGATGGTGTCACAGTCAGTATAACATTGAAGGCATCATACCCATGTCACGATCAGTATGACACTGAAGGCATCACGACGGTGTCACGGTCAGTATAACATTAAAGGCATCATGACGGTGTTACGGTCAGTATGACATTGAAGGCATCATGACGGTGTCAATGTCAATATGACATTGAAGGCATCATGATGGTGTCACAGTCAGTATAACATTGAAGGCATCATACCCATGTCACGATCAGTATGACACTGAAGGCATCACGACGGTGTCACGGTCAGTATAACATTAAAGGCATCATGACGGTGTTATGGTCAGTATGACATTGAAGGCATCATGACGTTGTTACGGTCAGTATAACATTGAAGGCATCATGGTGGTGTCATGGTCAGTATGACATTGAAGGCATCATGACGATGTCAGGGTCAGTATAACATTGAAGGCATCATGGTGGTGTCACGGTCAGTATAACATTAAAGGCATCATGACGGTGTTACGGTCAGTATAACATTGAAGGCATCATGGTGGTGTCACGGTCAGTATGACATTGAAGGCATCATGACGATGTCAGGGTCAGTATAACATTGAAGGCATCATGGCCATGTCACGGTCAGTATGAAATTGAAGGCATCGTGGCTGTGTCGCGGTCAGTATGAAGTTGAAGGCGACATGACGGTGTCGCGGTTAGTGTAATGTTGAAGGCATCATGGCCGTGTTGGGGTCAGTATGATGTTGAAGGCATCATGGCTGTGTTAGGGTCAGTATGAAGTTGAAGGCGACATGACGGTGTCGCAGTTAGTGTAATGTTGAAGGCATCATGGCCGTGTTGGGGTCAGTATGATGTTGAAGGCATCATGACTGTGTTAGGGTCAGTATGAAGTTGAAGGCGACATGACGGTGTCGCGGTTAGTGTAATGTTGAAGGCATCATGGCCGTGTTGGGGTCAGTATGATGTTGAAGGCGACATGGCCGTGTTGGGGTCAGTATGATGTTGAAGGCGACATGACGGTGTCACCGTTACCATATGATGTTGAAGACGACATGGCAGTGTCGGGGTCAGTATGACATTGCAGGCATCATGGTGGTTTCACGGATACCGTGACTTTGGAGACATCATGGCGGTGTCGCAGTTACCGTAGTGTTGAAGGCATCATGGTGGTGTCGCGGTCAGTATGACATCGAAGGCATCATGACGGTGTCACAGTCAATATAAAATTGAAGGCATCGTGGCCATGTCGCGGTCAGTATGACATTGAAGGCATCATGACGCTGTCACGATCAATATAACATTGAAGGCCTGGCCATGTCGCAGTCAGTATGACATTGAAGGCATCATGACGGTGACATGGTCCGTATGACATTGAAGGCATCATGACAGTGTCGCGGTCAATATGACATTGAAGGCATCGTGGCAATTTCGTGGTCAGTATGACATTGAAGGCATCATGGCGGTGTCGCGGTCAGTATGACGTTGAAGGCATCGTGGCAATGTCATTGTCAGTATGACATTGAAAGCATCATGACGGTGTCACGGTCAGTATAACATTGTAGGCATCATGGTGGCGTCACGGTCAGTATGACATTGAAGGCATCGTGGTGGTGTCACGGTCAGTATGACATTGAAGGCATCATGGTGGTGTCACAGTCAGTATGACATTGAAGGCATCATGACAGTGTCATGGTCAGTATGACATTGAAGGCATCGTGGTGGTGTCACCGTCAGTATGACATTGAAGGCATCATAGCCATGTCACGGTCAGTATGACATTGAAGGCATCATGATGGTGTCATGGTTACTAAGACGTTGTAGGCATCATGGCGGTGTCGCAGTCAGTATAACATTGAAGACATCATGGCCATCTCACGGTCAGTATGGCATTGAAGGCATCATGACGGTGTCACGGTCAGTATGACATTGTAGGCACCATGGCGGCGTCAATGTCAATATGACATTGAAGGCATCATGATGGTGTCACGGTCAGTATAACATTGAAGGCATCATAGCCATGTCACGATCAGTATGACAATGAAGGCATCACGACGGTGTCATGGTCAGTATAACATTGAAGGCATCATGACGGTGTCACGGTCAGTATAACATTGAAGGCATCATGACGGTGTCACGGTCAGTATGACATTGAAGGCATCATGACGGTGTCAATGTCAATATGACATTGAAGGCATCATGATGGTGTCACGGTCAGTATAACATTGAAGGCATCATGACGGTGTCACGGTCAGTATAACATTGAAGGCATCATGACGGTGTCACGGTCAGTATGACATTGAAGGCATCATGACGGTGTCAATGTCAATATTACATTGAAGGCATCATGATGGTGTGACGGTCAGTATAACATTGAAGGCATCATAGCCATGTCACGATCAGTATGACACTGAAGGCATCACGACGGTGTCACGGTCAGTATAACATTGAAGGCATCATGACGGTGTCACGGTCAGTATGACATTGAAGGCATAATGACGGTGTCAATGTCAATATGACATTGAAGGCATCATGATGGTGTCACGGTCAGTATAACATTGAAGGCATCATAGCCATGTCACGATCAGTATGACACTGAAGGCATCACGACGGTGTCACGGTCAGTATAACATTGAAGGCATCATGACGGTGTCACGGTCAGTATAACATTGAAGGCATCATGGAGGTGTCACGGTCAGTATGACATTGAAGGCATCATGGTGGTGTCACGGTCAGTATGACATTGAAGGCATCATGACGATGTCAGGGTCAGTATAACATTGAAGGCATCATGACGGTGTCGCAGTCAGTATAACATTGAAGACATCATGGCCATGTCACGGTCAGTATAACATTGAAGGCATCATGACGGTGTCGCAGTCAGTATAACATTGAAGACATTATGGCCATGTCACAGTCAGTATGAAATTGAAGTCATCGTGGCTGTGTCGCGGTCAGTATGATGCTGAAGGCAACATGACGGTGTTGGGGTCAGTATGAAGTTGAAGGCGACATGACGGTGTCGCGGTTAGTGTAATGTTGAAGGCATCATGGCCGTGTTGGGGTCAGTATGATGTTGAAGGCATCATGGCTGTGTTAGGGTCAGTATGAAGTTGAAGGCGACATGACGGTGTCGCGGTTAGTGTAATGTTGAAGGCATCATGGCCGTGTTGGGGTCAGTATGATGTTGAAGGCGACATGGCCGTGTTGGGGTCAGTATGATGTTGAAGGCGACATGACGGTGTTAGGGTCAGTATGAAGTTGAAGGCGACATGACGGTGTCACCGTTACCATATGATGTTGAAGACGACATGGCAGTGTTGGGGTCAGTATGACATTGCAGGCATCATGGTGGTTTCACGGATACCGTGACTTTGGAGACATCATGGCGGTGTCGCAGTTACCGTAGTGTTGAAGGCATCATGGTGGTGTCGCGGTCAGTATGACATCGAAGGCATCATGACGGTGTCACAGTCAATATAACATTGAAGGCATCGTGGCCATGTCGCGGTCAGTATGACATTGAAGGCATCATGATGCTGTCACGATCAATATAACATTGAAGGCCTGGCCATGTCGCAGTCAGTATGACATTGAAGACATCATGGCCATGTCACGGTCAGTATGGCATTGAAGGCATCATGATGGTGTCACGGTCAGTATAACATTGAAGGAATCATGGCGGTGTCACGGTCAGTATAACATTGAAGGCATCATGGCGGTGTCACGGTCAGTATGACATTGAAGGCATCATGATGGTGTCACAGTCAGTATAACATTGAAGGCATCATAGCCATGTCACGATCAGTATGACACTGAAGGCATCACGACGGTGTCACGGTCAGTATAACATTAAAGGCATCATGACGGTGTTACGGTCAGTATGACATTGAAGGCATCATGACGGTGTCACGGTCAGTATGACATTGAAGGCATCATGACGGTGTCACGGTCAGTATAACATTGAAGGCATCATGGTGGTGTCACGGTCAGTATGACATTGAATGCATCATGACGATGTCAGGGTCAGTATGACATTGAAGGCATCATGATAGTGTCACAGTCAGTATCACATTGAAGACATCATGGCAGTGTCTCGGTCAGTATAATATTGTAGGCAACTTGGTGGTGTCACGGTCAGTATAACATTGTAGGCATCATGGTGGTGTCACGGTCAGTATGATGTTGAAGGCATCATGACGGTGTCGCGGTCAGTATGATGTTGAAGGCATCATGGCGGTGTTGCGGTCAGTATGACGTTGAAGACATCATGGCGGTGTCGCGGTCAGTATGATGTTGAAGGCATCATGACGGTGTCGCGGTCAGTATGACGTTGAAGACATCATGGCGGTGTCGCGGTCAGTATGATGTTGAACACATCATGGCGGTGTCGCGGTCAGTATGATGTTGAAGGCATCATGGCGGTGTTGCGGTCAGTATGACGTTGAAGACATCATGACGGTGTTGGGGTCAGTATGATGTTGAAGGCATCATGGCTGTGTTAGGGTCAGTATGAAGTTGAAGGCGACATGACGGTGTCGCGGTTAGTGTAATGTTGAAGACATCATGGCCGTGTTGGGGTCAGTATGATGTTGAAGGCGACATGACGGTGTTGGGGTCAGTATGATGTTGAAGGCATCATGGCTGTGTTAGGGTCAGTATGAAGTTGAAGGCGACATGACGGTGTCGCAGTTAGTGTAATGTTGAAGGCATCATGGCCATGTCACGGTCAGTATGACATTGAAGGCATAATGGTTGTGTCGTGATCAGTGTGATGTTGAAGGCATCATGGCCATGTCACGGTGAGTATGATGTTGAAGGCATCATGGTGGTGTCACATTCAGTGTGACGTTGAAGACATCATGTCGGTGTCATGGTTACCAAGACGTTGTAGGCATCATGGCGGTGTCGCAGTCAGTATAACATTGAAGACATCATGGCCATGTCACGGTCAGTATGGCATTGAAGGCATCATGACGGTGTCACGGTCAGTATGACATTGAAGGCATCATGACGGTGTCACGGTCAGTATGACATTGTAGGCACCATGGCGGTGTCACGGTCAGTATAACATTGAAGGCATCATGACGGTGTCACGGTCAGTATGACATTGAACGCATCATGACGGTGTCAATGTCAGTATGACATTGAAGGCATCATGATGCTGTCACGGTCAGTATAACATTGTACACATCATGACGGTGTCACGGTCAGTATGACATTGAAGGCATCATGACGGTATCACGGTCAGTATAACATTGTAGGCATCATGGTGGCGTCACGGTCAGTATGACATTGAAGGCATCGTGGTGGTGTCACCATCAGTATGACATTGAAGGCATCATAGCCATGTCACGGTCAGTATGACATTGAAGGCATCATGATGCCGTCACGGTCAGTATAACATTGTAGGCATCATGGTGGTGTCACGGTCAGTATGACATTGAAGGCATCGTGGTGGTGTCACGGTCAGTATGACATTGAAGGCATCGTGGTGGTGTCACCGTCAGTATGACATTGAAGGCATCATAGCCATGTCACGGTCAGTATGACATTGAAGGCATCATGATGCCGTCACGGTCAGTATAACATTGAAGGCATCATGACGGTGTCACGGTCAGTATGACATTGAAGGCATCATGATGGTGTCACAGTCAGTATAACATTGAAGGCATCATACCCATGTCACGATCAGTATGACACTGAAGGCATCACGACGGTGTCACGGTCAGTATAACATTAAAGGCATCATGACGGTGTTACGGTCAGTATGACATTGAAGGCATCATGACGGTGTCAATGTCAATATGACATTGAAGGCATCATGATGGTGTCACAGTCAGTATAACATTGAAGGCATCATACCCATGTCACGATCAGTATGACACTGAAGGCATCACGACGGTGTCACGGTCAGTATAACATTAAAGGCATCATGACGGTGTTATGGTCAGTATGACATTGAAGGCATCATGACGTTGTTACGGTCAGTATAACATTGAAGGCATCATGGTGGTGTCATGGTCAGTATGACATTGAAGGCATCATGACGATGTCAGGGTCAGTATAACATTGAAGGCATCATGGTGGTGTCACGGTCAGTATAACATTAAAGGCATCATGACGGTGTTACGGTCAGTATAACATTGAAGGCATCATGGTGGTGTCACGGTCAGTATGACATTGAAGGCATCATGACGATGTCAGGGTCAGTATAACATTGAAGGCATCATGGCCATGTCACGGTCAGTATGAAATTGAAGGCATCGTGGCTGTGTCGCGGTCAGTATGAAGTTGAAGGCGACATGACGGTGTCGCGGTTAGTGTAATGTTGAAGGCATCATGGCCGTGTTGGGGTCAGTATGATGTTGAAGGCATCATGGCTGTGTTAGGGTCAGTATGAAGTTGAAGGCGACATGACGGTGTCGCAGTTAGTGTAATGTTGAAGGCATCATGGCCGTGTTGGGGTCAGTATGATGTTGAAGGCATCATGACTGTGTTAGGGTCAGTATGAAGTTGAAGGCGACATGACGGTGTCGCGGTTAGTGTAATGTTGAAGGCATCATGGCCGTGTTGGGGTCAGTATGATGTTGAAGGCGACATGGCCGTGTTGGGGTCAGTATGATGTTGAAGGCGACATGACGGTGTCACCGTTACCATATGATGTTGAAGACGACATGGCAGTGTCGGGGTCAGTATGACATTGCAGGCATCATGGTGGTTTCACGGATACCGTGACTTTGGAGACATCATGGCGGTGTCGCAGTTACCGTAGTGTTGAAGGCATCATGGTGGTGTCGCGGTCAGTATGACATCGAAGGCATCATGACGGTGTCACAGTCAATATAACATTGAAGGCATCGTGGCCATGTCGCGGTCAGTATGACATTGAAGGCATCATGACGCTGTCACGATCAATATAACATTGAAGGCCTGGCCATGTCGCAGTCAGTATGACATTGAAGGCATCATGACGGTGACATGGTCCGTATGACATTGAAGGCATCATGACAGTGTCGCGGTCAATATGACATTGAAGGCATCGTGGCAATTTCGTGGTCAGTATGACATTGAAGGCATCATGGCGGTGTCGCGGTCAGTATGACGTTGAAGGCATCGTGGCAATGTCGTTGTCAGTATGACATTGAAAGCATCATGACGGTGTCACGGTCAGTATAACATTGTAGGCATCATGGTGGCGTCACGGTCAGTATGACATTGAAGGCATCGTGGTGGTGTCACGGTCAGTATGACATTGAAGGCATCATGGTGGTGTCACAGTCAGTATGACATTGAAGGCATCATGACAGTGTCATGGTCAGTATGACATTGAAGGCATCGTGGTGGTGTCACCGTCAGTATGACATTGAAGGCATCATAGCCATGTCACGGTCAGTATGACATTGAAGGCATCATGATGGTGTCATGGTTACTAAGACGTTGTAGGCATCATGGCGGTGTCGCAGTCAGTATAACATTGAAGACATCATGGCCATCTCACGGTCAGTATGGCATTGAAGGCATCATGACGGTGTCACGGTCAGTATGACATTGTAGGCACCATGGCGGCGTCAATGTCAATATGACATTGAAGGCATCATGATGGTGTCACGGTCAGTATAACATTGAAGGCATCATAGCCATGTCACGATCAGTATGACAATGAAGGCATCACGACGGTGTCATGGTCAGTATAACATTGAAGGCATCATGACGGTGTCACGGTCAGTATAACATTGAAGGCATCATGACGGTGTCACGGTCAGTATGACATTGAAGGCATCATGACGGTGTCAATGTCAATATGACATTGAAGGCATCATGATGGTGTCACGGTCAGTATAACATTGAAGGCATCATGACGGTGTCACGGTCAGTATAACATTGAAGGCATCATGACGGTGTCACGGTCAGTATGACATTGAAGGCATCATGACGGTGTCAATGTCAATATTACATTGAAGGCATCATGATGGTGTGACGGTCAGTATAACATTGAAGGCATCATAGCCATGTCACGATCAGTATGACACTGAAGGCATCACGACGGTGTCACGGTCAGTATAACATTGAAGGCATCATGACGGTGTCACGGTCAGTATGACATTGAAGGCATAATGACGGTGTCAATGTCAATATGACATTGAAGGCATCATGATGGTGTCACGGTCAGTATAACATTGAAGGCATCATAGCCATGTCACGATCAGTATGACACTGAAGGCATCACGACGGTGTCACGGTCAGTATAACATTGAAGGCATCATGACGGTGTCACGGTCAGTATAACATTGAAGGCATCATGGAGGTGTCACGGTCAGTATGACATTGAAGGCATCATGGTGGTGTCACGGTCAGTATGACATTGAAGGCATCATGACGATGTCAGGGTCAGTATAACATTGAAGGCATCATGACGGTGTCGCAGTCAGTATAACATTGAAGACATCATGGCCATGTCACGGTCAGTATAACATTGAAGGCATCATGACGGTGTCGCAGTCAGTATAACATTGAAGACATTATGGCCATGTCACAGTCAGTATGAAATTGAAGTCATCGTGGCTGTGTCGCGGTCAGTATGATGCTGAAGGCAACATGACGGTGTTGGGGTCAGTATGAAGTTGAAGGCGACATGACGGTGTCGCGGTTAGTGTAATGTTGAAGGCATCATGGCCGTGTTGGGGTCAGTATGATGTTGAAGGCATCATGGCTGTGTTAGGGTCAGTATGAAGTTGAAGGCGACATGACGGTGTCGCGGTTAGTGTAATGTTGAAGGCATCATGGCCGTGTTGGGGTCAGTATGATGTTGAAGGCGACATGGCCGTGTTGGGGTCAGTATGATGTTGAAGGCGACATGACGGTGTTAGGGTCAGTATGAAGTTGAAGGCGACATGACGGTGTCACCGTTACCATATGATGTTGAAGACGACATGGCAGTGTTGGGGTCAGTATGACATTGCAGGCATCATGGTGGTTTCACGGATACCGTGACTTTGGAGACATCATGGC
The DNA here is from genome assembly GCF_048418815.1 of Hemitrygon akajei. NCBI lineage: Eukaryota > Metazoa > Chordata > Chondrichthyes > Myliobatiformes > Dasyatidae > Hemitrygon > Hemitrygon akajei. Next base: position 46,524,008 of record NC_133137.1, on the reverse strand, counting down.
GGTGTCGCAGTTACCGTAGTGTTGAAGGCATCATGGTGGTGTCGCGGTCAGTATGACATCGAAGGCATCATGACGGTGTCACAGTCAATATAACATTGAAGGCATCGTGGCCATGTCGCGGTCAGTATGACATTGAAGGCATCATGATGCTGTCACGATCAATATAACATTGAAGGCCTGGCCATGTCGCAGTCAGTATGACATTGAAGACATCATGGCCATGTCACGGTCAGTATGGCATTGAAGGCATCATGATGGTGTCACGGTCAGTATAACATTGAAGGAATCATGGCGGTGTCACGGTCAGTATAACATTGAAGGCATCATGGCGGTGTCACGGTCAGTATGACATTGAAGGCATCATGATGGTGTCACAGTCAGTATAACATTGAAGGCATCATAGCCATGTCACGATCAGTATGACACTGAAGGCATCACGACGGTGTCACGGTCAGTATAACATTAAAGGCATCATGACGGTGTTACGGTCAGTATGACATTGAAGGCATCATGACGGTGTCACGGTCAGTATGACATTGAAGGCATCATGACGGTGTCACGGTCAGTATAACATTGAAGGCATCATGGTGGTGTCACGGTCAGTATGACATTGAATGCATCATGACGATGTCAGGGTCAGTATGACATTGAAGGCATCATGATAGTGTCACAGTCAGTATCACATTGAAGACATCATGGCAGTGTCTCGGTCAGTATAATATTGTAGGCAACTTGGTGGTGTCACGGTCAGTATAACATTGTAGGCATCATGGTGGTGTCACGGTCAGTATAACATTGAAGGCCTCATGGCCATGTCACGGTCAGTATGACATCAAAGGCATCATGACGGTGTCACGTTCAGTATAACATTGTACACATCAGGACGGTGTCACGGTCAGTATGACTTTGAAGGCATCATGACGGTGTCAAGGTCAGTATGACATTGAAGGCATCATAGCCATGTCACGGTCAGTATGACATTGAAGGCATCATGATGGTGTCACGGTCAGTATAACATTGACGGCATCATGATGGTGTCACGGTCAGTATGACATTGAAGGCATCATGGCCATGTCACGGTCAGTATAACATTGTAGGCATCATGACGGTGTCACGGTCAGTATCACATTGAAGACATCATGGCAGTGTCACGGTCAGTATAATATTGTAGGCAACTTGGTGGTGTCACGGTCAGTATAACATTGTAGGCATCATGACGGTGTCACGGTCAGTATAACATTGTAGGCATCATGGTGGTGTCATGGTCAGTATAACATTGTAGGCATCATGGTGGTGTCACGGTCAGTATAACATTGAAGGCATCATGACGCTGTCAATGTCAGTATGACATTGAAGGCATCATGATGGTGTCACGGTCAGTATAACATTGTAGGCATCATGACGGTGTCACGGTCAGTATGACAGTGAACGCATCATGACGGTGTCAATGTCAGTATGACATTGAAGGCATCATGATGGTGTCACGGTCAGTATGACATTGAAGGCATCATGATGGTGTCACGGTCAGTATGACATTGAAGACATCATGGCCATGTCACGGTCAGTATGACATTGAAGGCATCATGGCGCTGTCACGGTCAGTATGACATTGAAGGCATCATGATGGTGTCACGGTCAGTATAACATTGAAGACATCATGGCCATGTCACGGTCAGTATGACATTGAAGGCATCCTGATGGTGTCATGGTCAGAATGACGTTGAAGGCATCATGGTGGTGTCACGGTCAGTATAACATTGTAGGCATCATGGTGGTGTCACGGTCAGTATAACATTGTAGGCATCATGACAGTGTCACGGTCAGTATAACGTTGTAGGCATCAAGGTGGTGTCACGGTCTGTATAACATTGTAGGCATCATGACGGTGTCACGGTCAGTATAACATTGTAGGCATCATGCTGGTGTCACGGTCAGTATAACATTGTACACATCATGACGGTGTCACGGTCAGTATGACTTTGAAGGCATCATGACGGTGTCACGGTCAGTATAACATTGAAGACATCATGGCCATGTCACGGTCAGTATGACATTGAAGGCATCATGACGGTGTAACGATGAGTATGACATTGAAGGCATCATGACGGTGTCACGGTCATTATCACATTGAAGACATCATGGCAGTGTCACGGTCAGTATAATATTTTAGGCATCATGACGGTGTCACGGTCAGTATAACATTGTAGGCATCATGGTGGTGTCACGGTCAGTATAACATTGTAGGCATCATGGTGGTGTCACAGTCAGTATAACATTGAAGGCAGCATGACGGTGTCACGGTCAGTATGACATTGAAGGCATCATGACGGTGTCACGGTCAGTATAACGTTGTAGGCATCCAGGTGGTGTCACGGTCTGTATAACATTGTAGGCATCATGACGGTGTCGCGGTCAGTATAACATTGTAGGCATCATGCTGGTGTCACGGTCAGTATAACATTGAAGGCATCATGGCGGTGTCACGGTCAGTATAACATTGAAGTCATCATGGCCATGTCATGGTCAGTATGACATCAAAGGCATCATGACGGTGTCACGGTCAGTATGACATTGAAGGCATCATGACGGTGTCACGGTCAGTATGACATTGAAGGCATCATGGCGGTGTCATGGTCAGTATAACATTGAAGGCATCATGGCCATGTCATGGTCAGTATGACATTGAAGGCATCATGACGGTGTCACGGTCAGTATAACATTGAAGGCATCATGATGGTGTCATGGTCAGTATAACTTTGAAGGCATCATGACGGTGTCACGGTCAGTATAACATTGAAGGCATCATGACGGTGTCACGGTCAGTATAACAGTGAAGGCATCATGACGGTGTCACGGTCAGTATGACATTGTAGGCACCATGGCGGCGTCAATGTCAATATGACATCGAAGGCATCATGATGGTGTCACGGTCAGTATAACATTGAAGGCATCATAGCCATGTCACGATCAGTATGACAATGAAGGCATCACGACGGTGTCATGGTCAGTATAACATTGAAGGCATCATGACGGTGTCACGGTCAGTATAACATTGAAGGCATCATGACGGTGTCACGGTCAGTATAACATTGAAGGCATCATGACGGTGTCACGGTCAGTATGACATTGAAGGCATCATGACGGTGTCAATGTCAATATGACATTGAAGGCATCATGATGGTGTCACGGTCAGTAAAACATTGAAGGCATCATAGCCATGTCACGATCAGTATGACACTGAAGGCATCACGACGGTGTCACGGTCAGTATAACATTGAAGGCATCATGACGGTGTCACGGTCAGTATAACATTGAAGGCATCATGGAGGTGTCACGGTCAGTATAACATTGAAGGCATCATGGAGGTGTCACGGTCAGTATGACATTGAAGGCATCATGACGATGTCAGGGTCAGTATAACATTGAAGGCATCATGGTGGTGTCACGGTCAGTATAACATTGAAGGCATCATGGCCATGTCACGATCAGTATGACACTGAAGGCATCACGACGGTGTCACGGTCAGTATAACATTAAAGGCATCATGACGGTGTTACGGTCAGTATGACATTGAAGGCATCATGACGGTGTTACGGTCAGTATAACATTGAAGGCATCATGGTGGTGTCACGGTCAGTATGACATTGAATGCATCATGACGATGTCAGGGTCAGTATGACATTGAAGGCATCATGATAGTGTCACAGTCAGTATCACATTGAAGACATCATGGCAGTGTCTCGGTCAGTATAATATTGTAGGCAACTTGGTGGTGTCACGGTCAGTATAACATTGTAGGCATCATGGTGGTGTCACGGTCAGTATAACATTGAAGGCATCATGGCCATGTCACGGTCAGTATGACATCAAAGGCATCATGACGGTGTCACGTTCAGTATAACATTGTACACATCAGGACGGTGTCACGGTCAGTATAACATTGAAGGCATCATGACGGTGTCACGGTCAGTATGACATTGAAGGCATCATAGCCATGTCACGGTCAGTATGACATTGAAGGCATCATGATGGTGTCACGGTCAGTATAACATTGACGGCATCATGATGGTGTCACGGTCAGTATGACATTGAAGGCATCATGGCCATGTCACGGTCAGTATAACATTGTAGGCATCATGACGGTGTCACGGTCAGTATAACATTGTAGGCATCATGACGGTGTCACGGTCAGTATAACATTGTAGGCATCATGGTGGTGTCATGGTCAGTATAACATTGTAGGCATCATGGTGGTGTCACGGTCAGTATAACATTGAAGGCATCATGACGCTGTCAATGTCAGTATGACATTGAAGGCATCATGATGGTGTCACGGTCAGTATAACATTGTAGGCATCATGACGGTGTCACGGTCAGTATGACAGTGAACGCATCATGACGGTGTCAATGTCAGTATGACATTGAAGGCATCATGATGGTGTCACGGTCAGTATGACATTGAAGGCATCATGATGGTGTCACGGTCAGTATGACATTGAAGACATCATGGCCATGTCACGGTCAGTATGACATTGAAGGCATCATGGCGGTGTCACGGTCAGTATGACATTGAAGGCATCATGATGGTGTCACGGTCAGTATAACATTGAAGACATCATGGCCATGTCACGGTCAGTATGACATTGAAGGCATCCTGACGGTGTCATGGTCAGTATGACATTGAAGGCATAATGGTGGTGTCACGGTCAGTATAACATTGTAGGCATCATGGTGGTGTCACGGTCAGTATAACATTGTAGGCATCATGACAGTGTCACGGTCAGTATAACGTTGTAGGCATCAAGGTGGTGTCACGGTCTGTATAACATTGTAGGCATCATGACGGTGTCACGGTCAGTATAACATTGTAGGCATCATGCTGGTGTCACGGTCAGTATAACATTGTACACATCATGACGGTGTCACGGTCAGTATAACATTGAAGACATCATGGCCATGTCACGGTCAGTATGACATTGAAGGCATCATGGCGGTGTCACGGTCAGTATGACATTGAAGGCATCATGGCGGTGTCACGGTGAGTATGACATTGAAGGCATCATGATGGTGTCACGGTCAGTATAACATTGAAGACATCATGGCCATGTCACGGTCAGTATGACATTGAAGGCATCATGACGGTGTCACGGTCAGTATGACATTGAAGGCATCATGGCGGTGTCACGGTCAGTATGACATTGAAGGCATCATGATGGTGTCACGGTCAGTATAACATTGAAGACATCATGGCCATGTCACGGTCAGTATGACATTGAAGGCATCCTGACGGTGTCATGGTCAGTATGACATTGAAGGCATCATGGTGGTGTCACGGTCAGTATAACATTGTAGGCATCATGGTGGTGTCACGGTCAGTATAACATTGTAGGCATCATGACAGTGTCACGGTCAGTATGACATTGAAGGCATCATGACGGTGTAACGATGAGTATGACATTGAAGGCATCATGACGGTGTCACGGTCATTATCACATTGAAGACATCATGGCAGTGTCACGGTCAGTATAATATTGTAGGCATCATGACGGTGTCACGGTCAGTATAACATTGTAGGCATCATGGTGGTGTCACGGTCAGTATAACATTGTAGGCATCATGGTGGTGTCACAGTCAGTATAACATTGAAGGCAGCATGACGGTGTCACGGTCAGTATGACATTGAAGGCATCATGACGGTGTCACGGTCAGTATAACGTTGTAGGCATCCAGGTGGTGTCACGGTCTGTATAACATTGTAGGCATCATGACGGTGTCGCGGTCAGTATAACATTGTAGGCATCATGCTGGTGTCACGGTCAGTATAACATTGAAGGCATCATGGCGGTGTCACGGTCAGTATAACATTGAAGTCATCATGGCCATGTCATGGTCAGTATGACATCAAAGGCATCATGACGGTGTCACGGTCAGTATGACATTGAAGGCATCATGACGGTGTCACGGTCAGTATGACATTGAAGGCATCATGGCGGTGTCATGGTCAGTATAACATTGAAGGCATCATGGCCATGTCATGGTCAGTATGACATTGAAGGCATCATGACGGTGTCACGGTCAGTATAACATTGAAGGCATCATGATGGTGTCATGGTCAGTATAACTTTGAAGGCATCATGACGGTGTCACGGTCAGAATAACATTGAAGGCATCATGACGGTGTCACGGTCAGTATAACAGTGAAGGCATCATGACGGTGTCACGGTCAGTATGACATTGTAGGCACCATGGCGGCGTCAATGTCAATATGACATCGAAGGCATCATGATGGTGTCACGGTCAGTATAACATTGAAGGCATCATAGCCATGTCACGATCAGTATGACAATGAAGGCATCACGACGGTGTCATGGTCAGTATAACATTGAAGGCATCATGACAGTGTCACGGTCAGTATAACATTGAAGGCATCATGACGGTGTCACGGTCAGTATAACATTGAAGGCATCATGACGGTGTCACGGTCAGTATGACATTGAAGGCATCATGACGGTGTCAATGTCAATATGACATTGAAGGCATCATGATGGTGTCACGGTCAGTAAAACATTGAAGGCATCATAGCCATGTCACGATCAGTATGACACTGAAGGCATCACGACGGTGTCACGGTCAGTATAACATTGAAGGCATCATGACGGTGTCACGGTCAGTATAACATTGAAGGCATCATGGAGGTGTCACGGTCAGTATAACATTGAAGGCATCATGGAGGTGTCACGGTCAGTATGACATTGAAGGCATCATGACGATGTCAGGGTCAGTATAACATTGAAGGCATCATGGTGGTGTCACGGTCAGTATAACATTGAAGGCATCATGGCCATGTCACGATCAGTATGACACTGAAGGCATCACGACGGTGTCACGGTCAGTATAACATTAAAGGCATCATGACGGTGTTACGGTCAGTATGACATTGAAGGCATCATGACGGTGTTACGGTCAGTATAACATTGAAGGCATCATGGTGGTGTCACGGTCAGTATGACATTGAATGCATCATGACGATGTCAGGGTCAGTATGACATTGAAGGCATCATGATAGTGTCACAGTCAGTATCACATTGAAGACATCATGGCAGTGTCTCGGTCAGTATAATATTGTAGGCAACTTGGTGGTGTCACGGTCAGTATAACATTGTAGGCATCATGGTGGTGTCACGGTCAGTATAACATTGAAGGCATCATGGCCATGTCACGGTCAGTATGACATCAAAGGCATCATGACGGTGTCACGTTCAGTATAACATTGTACACATCAGGACGGTGTCACGGTCAGTATAACATTGAAGGCATCATGATGGTGTCACGGTCAGTATGACATTGAAGGCATCATAGCCATGTCACGGTCAGTATGACATTGAAGGCATCATGATGGTGTCACGGTCAGTATAACATTGACGGCATCATGATGGTGTCACGGTCAGTATGACATTGAAGGCATCATGGCCATGTCACGGTCAGTATAACATTGTAGGCATCATGACGGTGTCACGGTCAGTATCACATTGAAGACATCATGGCAGTGTCACGGTCAGTATAATATTGTAGGCAACTTGGTGGTGTCACGGTCAGTATAACATTGTAGGCATCATGACGGTGTCACGGTCAGTATAACATTGTAGGCATCATGGTGGTGTCATGGTCAGTATAACATTGTAGGCATCATGGTGGTGTCACGGTCAGTATAACATTGAAGGCATCATGACGCTGTCAATGTCAGTATGACATTGAAGGCATCATGATGGTGTCACGGTCAGTATAACATTGTAGGCATCATGACGGTGTCACGGTCAGTATGACAGTGAACGCATCATGACGGTGTCAATGTCAGTATGACATTGAAGGCATCATGATGGTGTCACGGTCAGTATGACATTGAAGGCATCATGATGGTGTCACGGTCAGTATGACATTGAAGACATCATGGCCATGTCACGGTCAGTATGACATTGAAGGCATCATGGCGGTGTCACGGTCAGTATGACATTGAAGGCATCATGATGGTGTCACGGTCAGTATAACATTGAAGACATCATGGCCATGTCACGGTCAGTATGACATTGAAGGCATCCTGACGGTGTAACGATGAGTATGACATTGAAGGCATCATGACGGTGTCACGGTCATTATCACATTGAAGACATCATGGCAGTGTCACGGTCAGTATAATATTGTAGGCATCATGACGGTGTCACGGTCAGTATAACATTGTAGGCATCATGGTGGTGTCACGGTCAGTATAACATTGTAGGCATCATGGTGGTGTCACAGTCAGTATAACATTGAAGGCAGCATGACGGTGTCACGGTCAGTATGACATTGAAGGCATCATGACGGTGTCACGGTCAGTATAACGTTGTAGGCATCCAGGTGGTGTCACGGTCTGTATAACATTGTAGGCATCATGACGGTGTCGCGGTCAGTATAACATTGTAGGCATCATGCTGGTGTCACGGTCAGTATAACATTGAAGGCATCATGGCGGTGTCACGGTCAGTATAACATTGAAGTCATCATGGCCATGTCATGGTCAGTATGACATCAAAGGCATCATGACGGTGTCACGGTCAGTATGACATTGAAGGCATCATGACGGTGTCACGGTCAGTATGACATTGAAGGCATCATGGCGGTGTCATGGTCAGTATAACATTGAAGGCATCATGGCCATGTCATGGTCAGTATGACATTGAAGGCATCATGACGGTGTCACGGTCAGTATAACATTGAAGGCATCATGATGGTGTCATGGTCAGTATAACTTTGAAGGCATCATGACGGTGTCACGGTCAGAATAACATTGAAGGCATCATGACGGTGTCACGGTCAGTATAACAGTGAAGGCATCATGACGGTGTCACGGTCAGTATGACATTGTAGGCACCATGGCGGCGTCAATGTCAATATGACATCGAAGGCATCATGATGGTGTCACGGTCAGTATAACATTGAAGGCATCATAGCCATGTCACGATCAGTATGACAATGAAGGCATCACGACGGTGTCATGGTCAGTATAACATTGAAGGCATCATGACAGTGTCACGGTCAGTATAACATTGAAGGCATCATGACGGTGTCACGGTCAGTATAACATTGAAGGCATCATGACGGTGTCACGGTCAGTATGACATTGAAGGCATCATGACGGTGTCAATGTCAATATGACATTGAAGGCATCATGATGGTGTCACGGTCAGTAAAACATTGAAGGCATCATAGCCATGTCACGATCAGTATGACACTGAAGGCATCACGACGGTGTCACGGTCAGTATAACATTGAAGGCATCATGACGGTGTCACGGTCAGTATAACATTGAAGGCATCATGGAGGTGTCACGGTCAGTATAACATTGAAGGCATCATGGAGGTGTCACGGTCAGTATGACATTGAAGGCATCATGACGATGTCAGGGTCAGTATAACATTGAAGGCATCATGGTGGTGTCACGGTCAGTATAACATTGAAGGCATCATGGCCATGTCACGATCAGTATGACACTGAAGGCATCACGACGGTGTCACGGTCAGTATAACATTAAAGGCATCATGACGGTGTTACGGTCAGTATGACATTGAAGGCATCATGACGGTGTTACGGTCAGTATAACATTGAAGGCATCATGGTGGTGTCACGGTCAGTATGACATTGAATGCATCATGACGATGTCAGGGTCAGTATGACATTGAAGGCATCATGATAGTGTCACAGTCAGTATCACATTGAAGACATCATGGCAGTGTCTCGGTCAGTATAATATTGTAGGCAACTTGGTGGTGTCACGGTCAGTATAACATTGTAGGCATCATGGTGGTGTCACGGTCAGTATAACATTGAAGGCATCATGGCCATGTCACGGTCAGTATGACATCAAAGGCATCATGACGGTGTCACGTTCAGTATAACATTGTACACATCAGGACGGTGTCACGGTCAGTATAACATTGAAGGCATCATGATGGTGTCACGGTCAGTATGACATTGAAGGCATCATAGCCATGTCACGGTCAGTATGACATTGAAGGCATCATGATGGTGTCACGGTCAGTATAACATTGACGGCATCATGATGGTGTCACGGTCAGTATGACATTGAAGGCATCATGGCCATGTCACGGTCAGTATAACATTGTAGGCATCATGACGGTGTCACGGTCAGTATCACATTGAAGACATCATGGCAGTGTCACGGTCAGTATAATATTGTAGGCAACTTGGTGGTGTCACGGTCAGTATAACATTGTAGGCATCATGACGGTGTCACGGTCAGTATAACATTGTAGGCATCATGGTGGTGTCATGGTCAGTATAACATTGTAGGCATCATGGTGGTGTCACGGTCAGTATAACATTGAAGGCATCATGACGCTGTCAATGTCAGTATGACATTGAAGGCATCATGATGGTGTCACGGTCAGTATAACATTGTAGGCATCATGACGGTGTCACGGTCAGTATGACAGTGAACGCATCATGACGGTGTCAATGTCAGTATGACATTGAAGGCATCATGATGGTGTCACGGTCAGTATGACATTGAAGGCATCATGATGGTGTCACGGTCAGTATGACATTGAAGACATCATGGCCATGTCACGGTCAGTATGACATTGAAGGCATCATGGCGGTGTCACGGTCAGTATGACATTGAAGGCATCATGATGGTGTCACGGTCAGTATAACATTGAAGACATCATGGCCATGTCACGGTCAGTATGACATTGAAGGCATCCTGACGGTGTCATGGTCAGTATGACATTGAAGGCATAATGGTGGTGTCACGGTCAGTATAACATTGTAGGCATCATGGTGGTGTCACGGTCAGTATAACATTGTAGGCATCATGACAGTGTCACGGTCAGTATAACGTTGTAGGCATCAAGGTGGTGTCACGGTCTGTATAACATTGTAGGCATCATGACGGTGTCACGGTCAGTATAACATTGTAGGCATCATGCTGGTGTCACGGTCAGTATAACATTGTACACATCATGACGGTGTCACGGTCAGTATAACATTGAAGACATCATGGCCATGTCACGGTCAGTATGACATTGAAGGCATCATGGCGGTGTCACGGTCAGTATGACATTGAAGGCATCATGGCGGTGTCACGGTCAGTATGACATTGAAGGCATCATGATGGTGTCACGGTCAGTATAACATTGAAGACATCATGGCCATGTCACGGTCAGTATGACATTGAAGGCATCATGACGGTGTCACGGTCAGTATGACATTGAAGGCATCATGGCGGTGTCACGGTCAGTATGACATTGAAGGCATCATGATGGTGTCACAGTCAGTATAACATTGAAGACATCATGGCCATGTCACGGTCAGTATGACATTGAAGGCATCCTGACGGTGTCATGGTCAGTATGACATTGAAGGCATCATGGTGGTGTCACGGTCAGTATAACATTGTAGGCATCATGGTGGTGTCACGGTCAGTATAACATTGTAGGCATCATGACAGTGTCACGGTCAGTATAACGTTGTAGGCATCAAGGTGGTGTCACGGTCTGTATAACATTGTAGGCATCATGACGGTGTCACGGTCAGTATAACATTGTAGGCATCATGCTGGTGTCACGGTCAGTATAACATTGTACACATCATGACGGTGTCACGGTCAGTATAACATTGAAGACATCATGGCCATGTCACGGTCAGTATGACATTGAAGGCATCATGACGGTGTAACGATGAGTATGACATTGAAGGCATCATGACGGTGTCACGGTCATTATCACATTGAAGACATCATGGCAGTGTCACGGTCAGTATAATATTGTAGGCATCATGACGGTGTCACGGTCAGTATAACATTGTAGGCATCATGGTGGTGTCACGGTCAGTATAACATTGTAGGCATCATGGTGGTGTCACAGTCAGTATAACATTGAAGGCAGCATGACGGTGTCACGGTCAGTATGACATTGAAGGCATCATGACGGTGTCACGGTCAGTATAACGTTGTAGGCATCCAGGTGGTGTCACGGTCTGTATAACATTGTAGGCATCATGACGGTGTCACGGTCAGTATAACATTGTAGGCATCATGCTGGTGTCACGGTCAGTATAACATTGAAGGCATCATGGCGGTGTCACGGTCAGTATAACATTGAAGTCATCATGGCCATGTCATGGTCAGTATGACATCGAAGGCATCATGACGGTGTCACGGTCAGTATGACATTGAAGGCATCATGACGGTGTCACGGTCAGTATGACATTGAAGGCATCATGGCGGTGTCATGGTCAGTATAACATTGAAGGCATCATGGCCATGTCATGGTCAGTATGACATTGAAGGCATCATGACGGTGTCACGGTCAGTATAACATTGAAGGCATCAGGATGGTGTCATGGTCAGTATAACTTTGAAGGCATCATGACGGTGTCACGGTCAGTATAACATTGAAGGCATCATGACGGTGTCACGGTCAGTATGACATTGTAGGCACCATGGCGGCGTCAATGTCAATATGACATCAAAGGCATCATGATGGTGTCACGGTCAGTATAACATTGAAGGCATCATAGCCATGTCACGATCAGTATGACAATGAAGGCATCACGACGGTGTCATGGTCAGTATAACATTGAAGGCATCATGACGGTGTCACGGTCAGTATAACATTGAAGGCATCATGACGGTGTCACGGTCAGTATAACATTGAAGGCATCATGACGGTGTCACGGTCAGTATGACATTGAAGGCATCATGACGGTGTCAATGTCAATATGACATTGAAGGCATCATGATGGTGTCACGGTCAGTATAACATTGAAGGCATCATAGCTATGTCACGATCAGTATGACACTGAAGGCATCACGACGGTGTCACGGTCAGTATAACATTGAAGGCATCATGACGGTGTCACGGTCAGTATAACATTGAAGGCATCATGGAGGTGTCACGGTCAGTATGACATTGAAGGCATCATGGTGGTGTCACGGTCAGTATGACATTGAAGGCATCATGACGATGTCAGGGTCAGTATAACATTGAAGGCATCATGGTGGTGTCACGGTCAGTATAACATTGAAGGCATCATGGCCATGTCACGGTCAGTATGACATCAAAGGCATCATGACGGTGTCACGTTCAGTATAACATTGTACACATCATGACGGTGTCACGGTCAGTATGACTTTGAAGGCATCATGGTGGTGTCACGGTCAGTATGACATTGAAGGCATCATGACGGTGTCAATGTCAGTATGACATTGACGGCATCATGATGGTGTCACGGTCAGTATGACATTGAAGGCATCATGGCCATGTCACGGTCAGTATGACATTGAAGGCATCATGACGGTGTAACGATGAGTATGACATTGAAGGCATCATGACGGTGTCACGGTCATTATCACATTGAAGACATCATGGCAGTGTCACGGTCAGTATAATATTGTCGGCATCATGACGGTGTCATGGTCAGTATAACATTGTAGGCATCATGGTGGTGTCACGGTCAGTATAACATTGAAGGCATCATGACGGTGTCACGGTCAGTATGACATTGAAGGCATCATGACGGTGTCAATGTCAGTATGACATTGAAGGCATCATGGCGGTGTCACGGTCAGTATGACATTGAAGGCATCATGGCGGTGTCACGGTCAGTATGACATTGAAGGCATCATGATGGTGTCACGGTCAGTATGACATTGAAGACATCATGGCCATGTCACGGTCAGTATGACATTGAAGGCATCCTGACGGTGTCATGGTCAGTATGACATTGAAGGCATCATGGTGGTGTCACGGTCAGTATAACATTGTAGGCATCATGACGGTGTCACGGTCAGTATAACATTGTAGGCATCATGGTGGTGTCACGGTCAGTATAACGTTGTAGGCATCAAGGTGGTGTCACGGTCTGTATAACATTGTAGGCATCATGACGGTGTCACGGTCAGTATAACATTGTAGGCATCATGCTGGTGTCACGGTCAGTATAACATTGAAGGCATCATGGCGGTGTCACGGTCAGTATGACATTGAAGGCATCATGACGGTGTCACGGTCAGTATAACGTTGTAGGCATCAAGGTGGTGTCACGGTCTGTATAACATTGTAGGCATCATGGTGGTGTCACGGTCAGTATAACATTGTAGGCATCATGCTGGTGTCACGGTCAGTATAACATTGAAGGCATCATGACTGTGTCACGGTCAGTATAACATTGTAGGCATCATGATGGTGTCACGGTCAGTATAACATTGAAGGCATCATGGCTGTGTCACGGTCAGTATAACATTGTAGGCATCATGGTGGTGTCACGGTCAGTATAACATTGAAGGCATCATGGCCATGTCACGGTCAGTATGACATCGAAGGCATCATGACGGTGTCACGGTCAGTATGACATTGAAGGCATCATGGCGGTGTCACGGTCAGTATAAAATTGTAGGCATCATGGTGGTGTCACGGTCAGTATAACATTGAAGGCATCATGGCCATGTCACGGTCAGTATGACATTGTAGAAATCATGGTGGTGTCACGGTCAGTATAACATTGAAGGCATCATGACGGTGTCACGGTCAGTATAACATTGTAGGCATCATGATGGTGTCACGGTCAGTATAACATTGAAGGCATCATGGCTGTGTCACGGTCAGTATAACATTGTAGGCATCATGGTGGTGTCTCGGTCAGTGTAACATTGAAGGCATCATGGCCATGTCACGGTCAGTATGACATCGAAGGCATCATGACGGTGTCACGGTCAGTATAACATTGAAGGCATCATGACGGTGTCACAGTCAGTATGACATTGAAGGCATCATAGCCATGTCACGGTCAGTATGACATTGAAGGCATCATGATGGTGTCACGGTCAGTATAACATTGAAGGCATCATGGTGGTGTCACGGTCTGTATAACATTGTAGGCATCATTACGGTGTCACGGTCAGTATAACATTGTAGGCATCAAGGTGGTGTCACGGTCAGTATCACATTGAAGAATTCATGTCAGTGTCTCGGTCAGTATAATATTATAGGCAACTTGGTGGTGTCACGGTCAGTATAACATTGTAGGCATCATGGTGGTGTCACGGTCAGTATAACATTGTAGGCATCATGATGGTGTCACGGACAGTATGACATTGAAGGCATCATGATGGTGTCACGGTCAGTATGACATTGAAGGCATCATGACGGTGTCAATGTCAGTATGACATTGAAGGCATCATGATGGTGTCACGGTCAGTATGACATTGAAGGCATCATGATGGTGTCACGGTCAGTATGACATTGAAGGCATCATGGTGGTGTCACGGTCAGTGTAACATTGAAGGCATCATGGCCATGTCACGGTCAGTATGACATCGAAGGCATCATGACGGTGTCACGGTCAGTATCACATTGAAGACATCATGGCAGTGTCACGGTCAGTATAATATTGTAGGCAACTTGGTGGTGTCACGGTCAGTATAACATTGTAGGCATCATGACGGTGTCACGGTCAGTATAACATTGTAGGCATCATGGTGGTGTCATGGTCAGTATAACATTGTAGGCATCATGGTGGTGTCACGGTCAGTATAACATTGAAGGCATCATGACGCTGTCAATGTCAGTATGACATTGAAGACATCATGATGGTGTCACGGTCAGTATAACATTGTAGGCATCATGACGGTGTCACGGTCAGTATGACAGTGAACGAATCATGACGGTGTCAATGTCAGTATGACATTGAAGGCATCATGATGGTGTCACGGTCAGTATGACATTGAAGGCATCATGATGGTGTCACGGTCAGTATGACATTGAAGACATCATGGCCATGTCACGGTCAGTATGACATTGAAGGCATCATGGTGGTGTCACGGTCAGTATAACATTGTAGGCATCATGGTGGTGTCACGGTCAGTATAACATTGTAGGCATCATGACAGTGTCACGGTCAGTATAACGTTGTAGGCATCAAGGTGGTGTCACGGTCTGTATAACATTGTAGGCATCATGACGGTGTCACGGTCAGTATAACATTGTAGGCATCATGCTGGTGTCACGGTCAGTATAACATTGTACACATCATGACGGTGTCACGGTCAGTATGACTTTGAAGGCATCATGACGGTGTCACGGTCAGTATTACATTGAAGACATCATGGCCATGTCACGGTCAGTATGACATTGAAGGCATCATGACAGTGTAACGATGAGTATGACATTAAAGGCATCATGACGGTGTCACGGTCATTATCACATTGAAGACATCATGGCAGTGTCACGGTCAGTATAATATTGTAGGCATCATGACGGTGTCACGGTCAGTATAACATTGTAGGCATCATGGTGGTGTCATGGTCAGTATAACATTGAAGGCATCATGGCCATGTCATGGTCAGTATGACATTGAAGGCATCATGACGGTGTCACGGTCAGTATAACATTGAAGGCATCATGATGGTGTCATGGTCAGTATAACTTTGAAGGCATCATGACGGTGTCACGGTCAGTATAACATTGAAGGCATCATGACGGTGTCACGGTCAGTATGACATTGTAGGCACCATGGCGGCGTCAATGTCAATATGACATCGAAGGCATCATGATGGTGTCAATGTCAGTATGACATTGAAGGCATCATGATGGTGTCACGGTCAGTATGACATTGAAGGCATCATGATGGTGTCACGGTCAGTATGACATTGAAGGCATCATGACGGTGTCAATGTCAGTATGACATTGAAGGCATCATGATGGTGTCACGGTCAGTATGACATTGAAGGCATCATGATGGTGTCACGGTCAGTATGACATTGAAGGCATCATGACGGTGTCACGGTCAGTATGACATTGAAGGCATCATGGCGGTGTCACGGTCAGTATAACATTGTAGGCATCATGGTGGTGTCACGGTCAGTATAACATTGAAGGCATCATGGCCATGTCACGGTCAGTATGACATTGTAGGCATCATGGTGGTGTCATGGTCAGTATAACATTGAAGGCATCATGACGGTGTCACGGTCAGTATAACATTGTAGGCATCATGATGGTGTCACGGTCAGTATAACATTGAAGGCATCATGGCTGTGCCACGGTCAGTATAACATTGTAGGCATCATGGTGGTGTCACGGTCAGTATAACATTGAAGGCATCATGGCCATGTCACGGTCAGTATGACATCGAAGGCATCATGACGGTGTCACGGTCAGTATAACATTGAAGGCATGATGACGGTGTCACGGTCAGTATGACATTGAAGGCATCATAGCCATGTCACGGTCAGTATGACATTGAAGGCATCATGATGGTGTCACGGTCAGTATAACATTGACGGCATCATGATGGTGTCACGGTCAGTATGACATTGAGGGCATCATGGCCATGTCACGGTCAGTATAACATTGTAGGCATCATGACGGTGTCACGGTCAGTATCACATTGAAGACATCATGGCAGTGTCACGGTCAGTATAATATTGTAGGCAACTTGGTGGTGTCACGGTCAGTATAACATTGTAGGCATCATGGTGGTGTCACGGTCAGTATAACATTGAAGGCATCATGACGGTGTCAATGTCAGTATGACATTGAAGGCATCATGATGGTGTCACGGTCAGTATGACATTGAAGGCATCATGACGGTGTCAATGTCAGTATGACATTGAAGGCATCATGATGGTGTCACGGTCAGTATGACATTGAAGGCATCATGATGGTGTCACGGTCAGTATGACATTGAAGGCATCATGGTGGTGTCACGGTCAGTGTAACATTGAAGGCATCATGGCCATGTCACGGTCAGTATGACATCGAAGGCATCATGACGGTGTCACGGTCAGTATCACATTGAAGACATCATGGCAGTGTCACGGTCAGTATAATATTGTAGGCAACTTGGTGGTGTCACGGTCAGTATAACATTGTAGGCATCATGACGGTGTCACGGTCAGTATAACATTGTAGGCATCATGGTGGTGTCATGGTCAGTATAACATTGTAGGCATCATGGTGGTGTCACGGTCAGTATAACATTGAAGGCATCATGACGCTGTCAATGTCAGTATGACATTGAAGGCATCATGATGGTGTCACGGTCAGTATAACATTGTAGGCATCATGACGGTGTCACGGTCAGTATGACAGTGAACGCATCATGACGGTGTCAATGTCAGTATGACATTGAAGGCATCATGATGGTGTCACGGTCAGTATGACATTGAAGGCATCATGATGGTGTCACGGTCAGTATGACATTGAAGACATCATGGCCATGTCACGGTCAGTATGACATTGAAGGCATCATGGTGGTGTCACGGTCAGTATAACATTGTAGGCATCATGGTGGTGTCACGGTCAGTATAACATTGTAGGCATCATGACAGTGTCACGGTCAGTATAACGTTGTAGGCATCAAGGTGGTGTCACGGTCTGTATAACATTGTAGGCATCATGACGGTGTCACGGTCAGTATAACATTGTAGGCATCATGCTGGTGTCACGGTCAGTATAACATTGTACACATCATGACGGTGTCACGGTCAGTATGACTTTGAAGGCATCATGACGGTGTCACGGTCAGTATTACATTGAAGACATCATGGCCATGTCACGGTCAGTATGACATTGAAGGCATCATGACGGTGTAACGATGAGTATGACATTAAAGGCATCATGACGGTGTCACGGTCATTATCACATTGAAGACATCATGGCAGTGTCACGGTCAGTATAATATTGTAGGCATCATGACGGTGTCACGGTCAGTATAACATTGTAGGCATCATGGTGGTGTCATGGTCAGTATAACATTGAAGGCATCATGGCCATGTCATGGTCAGTATGACATTGAAGGCATCATGACGGTGTCACGGTCAGTATAACATTGAAGACATCATGATGGTGTCATGGTCAGTATAACTTTGAAGGCATCATGACGGTGTCACGGTCAGTATAACATTGAAGGCATCATGACGGTGTCACGGTCAGTATGACATTGTAGGCACCATGGCGGCGTCAATGTCAATATGACATCGAAGGCATCATGATGGTGTCAATGTCAGTATGACATTGAAGGCATCATGATGGTGTCACGGTCAGTATGACATTGAAGGCATCATGATGGTGTCACGGTCAGTATGACATTGAAGGCATCATGACGGTGTCAATGTCAGTATGACATTGAAGGCATCATGATGGTGTCACGGTCAGTATGACATTGAAGGCATCATGATGGTGTCACGGTCAGTATGACATTGAAGGCATCATGACGGTGTCACGGTCAGTATGACATTGAAGGCATCATGGCGGTGTCACGGTCAGTATAACATTGTAGGCATCATGGTGGTGTCACGGTCAGTATAACATTGAAGGCATCATGGCCATGTCACGGTCAGTATGACATTGTAGGCATCATGGTGGTGTCATGGTCAGTATAACATTGAAGGCATCATGACGGTGTCACGGTCAGTATAACATTGTAGGCATCATGATGGTGTCACGGTCAGTATAACATTGAAGGCATCATGGCTGTGCCACGGTCAGTATAACATTGTAGGCATCATGGTGGTGTCACGGTCAGTATAACATTGAAGGCATCATGGCCATGTCACGGTCAGTATGACATCGAAGGCATCATGACGGTGTCACGGTCAGTATAACATTGAAGGCATGATGACGGTGTCACGGTCAGTATGACATTGAAGGCATCATAGCCATGTCACGGTCAGTATGACATTGAAGGCATCATGATGGTGTCACGGTCAGTATAACATTGACGGCATCATGATGGTGTCACGGTCAGTATGACATTGAGGGCATCATGGCCATGTCACGGTCAGTATAACATTGTAGGCATCATGACGGTGTCACGGTCAGTATCACATTGAAGACATCATGGCAATGTCACGGTCAGTATAATATTGTAGGCAACTTGGTGGTGTCACGGTCAGTATAACATTGTAGGCATCATGGTGGTGTCACGGTCAGTATAACATTGTAGGCATCATGGTGGTGTCACGGTCAGTATAACATTGAAGGCATCATGACGGTGTCAATGTCAGTATGACATTGAAGGCATCATGATGGTGTCATGGTCAGTATGACATTGAAGGCATCATGATGGTGTCACGGTCAGTATGACATTGAAGGCATCATGACGGTGTCAATGTCAGTATGACATTGAAGGCATCATGACGGTGTCACGGTCAGTATGACAGTGAAGGCATCATGACGGTGTCAATGTCAGTATGACATTGAAGGCATCATGATGGTGTCACGGTCAGTATGACATTGAAGACATCATGGCCATGTCACGGTCAGTATGACATTGAAGGCATCATGGCGGTGTCACGGTCAGTATGACATTGAAGGCATCATGGCGGTGTCACGGTCAGTATGACATTGAAGGCATCATGATGGTGTCACGGTCAGTATGACATTGAAGACATCATGGCCATGTCACGGTCAGTATGACATTGAAGGCATCCTGACGGTGTCATGGTCAGTATGACATTGAAGGCATCATGGTGGTGTCACGGTCAGAATAACATTGTAGGCATCATGACGGTGTCACGGTCAGTATAACATTGTAGGCATCATGGTGGTGTCACGGTCAGTATAACGTTGTAGGCATCAAGGTGGTGTCACGGTCTGTATAACATTGTAGGCATCATGACGGTGTCACGGTCAGTATAACATTGTAGGCATCATGCTGGTGTCACGGTCAGTATAACATTGAAGGCATCATGGCGGTGTCACGGTCAGTATGACATTGAAGGCATCATGACGGTGTCACGGTCAGTATAACGTTGTAGGCATCAAGGTGGTGTCACGGTCTGTATAACATTGTAGGCATCATGGTGGTGTCACGGTCAGTATAACATTGTAGGCATCATGCTGGTGTCACGGTCAGTATAACATTGAAGGCATCATGGCGGTGTCACGGTCAGTATGACAGTGAACGCATCATGACGGTGTCAATGTCAGTATGACATTGAAGGCATCATGATGGTGTCACGGTCAGTATGACATTGAAGGCATCATGATGGTGTCACGGTCAGTATGACATTGAAGACATCATGGCCATGTCACGGTCAGTATGACATTGAAGGCATCATGGTGGTGTCACGGTCAGTATAACATTGTAGGCATCATGGTGGTGTCACGGTCAGTATAACATTGTAGGCATCATGACAGTGTCACAGTCAGTATAACGTTGTAGGCATCAAGGTGGTGTCACGGTCTGTATAACATTGTAGGCATCATGACGGTGTCACGGTCAGTATAACATTGTAGGCATCATGCTGGTGTCACGGTCAGTATAACATTGTACACATCATGACGGTGTCACGGTCAGTATGACTTTGAAGGCATCATGACGGTGTCACGGTCAGTATTACATTGAAGACATCATGGCCATGTCACGGTCAGTATGACATTGAAGGCATCATGACGGTGTAACGATGAGTATGACATTAAAGGCATCATGACGGTGTCACGGTCATTATCACATTGAAGACATCATGGCAGTGTCACGGTCAGTATAATATTGTAGGCATCATGACGGTGTCACGGTCAGTATAACATTGTAGGCATCATGGTGGTGTCATGGTCAGTATAACATTGAAGGCATCATGGCCATGTCATGGTCAGTATGACATTGAAGGCATCATGACGGTGTCACGGTCAGTATAACATTGAAGGCATCATGATGGTGTCATGGTCAGTATAACTTTGAAGGCATCATGACGGTGTCACGGTCAGTATAACATTGAAGGCATCATGACGGTGTCACGGTCAGTATAACATTGAAGGCATCATGACGGTGTCACGGTCAGTATGACATTGTAGGCACCATGGCGGCGTCAATGTCAATATGACATCGAAGGCATCATGATGGTGTCACGGTCAGTATAACATTGAAGGCATCATAGCCATGTCACGATCAGTATGACAATGAAGGCATCACGACGGTGTCATGGTCAGTATAACATTGAAGGCTTCATGACGGTGTCACGGTCAGTATAACATTGAAGGCATCATGACGGTGTCACGGTCAGTATAACATTGAAGGCATCATGACGGTGTCACGGTCAGTATGACATTGAAGGCATCATGACGGTGTCAATGTCAATATGACATTGAAGGCATCATGATGGTGTCATGGTCAGTATAACATTGAAGGCATCATAGCCATGTCACGATCAGTATGACACTGAAGGCATCACGACGGTGTCACGGTCAGTATAACATTGAAGGCATCATGACGGTGTCACGGTCAGTATAACATTGAAGGCATCATGGTGGTGTCACGGTCAGTATGACATTGAAGGCATCATGACGATGTCAGGGTCAGTATAACATTGAAGGCATCATGGTGGTGTCACGGTCAGTATAACATTGAAGGCATCATGGCCATGTCACGGTCAGTATGACATCAAAGGCATCATGACGGTGTCACGTTCAGTATAACATTGTACACATCATGACGGTGTCACGGTCAGTATAACATTGAAGGCATCATGGCCATGTCACGGTCAGTATGACATTGTAGAAATCATGGTGGTGTCACGGTCAGTATAACATTGAAGGCATCATGACGGTGTCACGGTCAGTATAACATTGTAGGCATCATGATGGTGTCACGGTCAGTATAACATTGAAGGCATCATGGCTGTGTCACGGTCAGTATAACATTGTAGGCATCATGGTGGTGTCACGGTCAGTGTAACATTGAAGGCATCATGGCCATGTCACGGTCAGTATGACATCGAAGGCATCATGACGGTGTCACGGTCAGTATAACATTGAAGGCATCATGACGGTGTCACAGTCAGTATGACATTGAAGGCATCATAGCCATGTCACGGTCAGTATGACATTGAAGGCATCATGATGGTGTCACGGTCAGTATAACATTGAAGGCATCATGGTGGTGTCACGGTCTGTATAACATTGTAGGCATCATTACGGTGTCACGGTCAGTATAACATTGTAGGCATCAAGGTGGTGTCACGGTCAGTATGACATTGAAGGCATCATGATGGTGTCACGGTCAGTATAACATTGTAGGCATCATGGTGGTGTCACGGTCAGTATAACATTGTAGGCATCATGACAGTGTCACGGTCAGTATAACGTTGTAGGCATCAAGGTGGTGTCACGGTCTGTATAACATTGTAGGCATCATGACGGTGTCACGGTCAGTATAACATTGTAGGCATCATGCTGGTGTCACGGTCAGTATAACATTGTACACATCATGACGGTGTCACGGTCAGTATCACTTTGAAGGCATCATGACGGTGTCACGGTCAGTATTACATTGAAGACATCATGGCCATGTCACGGTCAGTATGACATTGAAGGCATCATGACGGTGTAACGATGAGTATGACATTAAAGGCATCATGACGGTGTCACGGTCATTATCACATTGAAGACATCATGGCAGTGTCACGGTCAGTATAATATTGTAGGCATCATGACGGTGTCACGGTCAGTATAACATTGTAGGCATCATGGTGGTGTCATGGTCAGTATAACATTGAAGGCATCATGGCCATGTCATGGTCAGTATGACATTGAAGGCATCATGACGGTGTCACGGTCAGTATAACATTGAAGGCATCATGATGGTGTCATGGTCAGTATAACTTTGAAGGCATCATGACGGTGTCACGGTCAGTATAACATTGAAGGCATCATGACGGTGTCACGGTCAGTATAACATTGAAGGCATCATGACGGTGTCACGGTCAGTATGACATTGTAGGCACCATGGCGGCGTCAATGTCAATATGACATCGAAGGCATCATGATGGTGTCAATGTCAGTATGACATTGAAGGCATCATGATGGTGTCACGGTCAGTATGACATTGAAGGCATCATGATGGTGTCACGGTCAGTATGACATTGAAGGCATCATGACGGTGTCAATGTCAGTATGACATTGAAGGCATCATGATGGTGTCACGGTCAGTATGACATTGAAGGCATCATGATGGTGTCACGGTCAGTATGACATTGAAGGCATCATGACGGTGTCACGGTCAGTATGACATTGAAGGCATCATGGCGGTGTCACGGTCAGTATAACATTGTAGGCATCATGGTGGTGTCACGGTCAGTATAACATTGAAGGCATCATGGCCATGTCACGGTCAGTATGACATTGTAGGCATCATGGTGGTGTCATGGTCAGTATAACATTGAAGGCATCATGACGGTGTCACGGTCAGTATAACATTGTAGGCATCATGATGGTGTCACGGTCAGTATAACATTGAAGGCATCATGGCTGTGCCACGGTCAGTATAACATTGTAGGCATCATGGTGGTGTCACGGTCAGTATAACATTGAAGGCATCATGGCCATGTCACGGTCAGTATGACATCGAAGGCATCATGACGGTGTCACGGTCAGTATAACATTGAAGGCATGATGACGGTGTCACGGTCAGTATGACATTGAAGGCATCATAGCCATGTCACGGTCAGTATGACATTGAAGGCATCATGATGGTGTCACGGTCAGTATAACATTGACGGCATCATGATGGTGTCACGGTCAGTATGACATTGAGGGCATCATGGCCATGTCACGGTCAGTATAACATTGTAGGCATCATGACGGTGTCACGGTCAGTATCACATTGAAGACATCATGGCAGTGTCACGGTCAGTATAATATTGTAGGCAACTTGGTGGTGTCACGGTCAGTATAACATTGTAGGCATCATGGTGGTGTCACGGTCAGTATAACATTGTAGGCATCATGGTGGTGTCACGGTCAGTATAACATTGAAGGCATCATGACGGTGTCAATGTCAGTATGACATTGAAGGCATCATGATGGTGTCATGGTCAGTATGACATTGAAGGCATCATGATGGTGTCACGGTCAGTATGACATTGAAGGCATCATGACGGTGTCAATGTCAGTATGACATTGAAGGCATCATGACGGTGTCACGGTCAGTATGACAGTGAAGGCATCATGACGGTGTCAATGTCAGTATGACATTGAAGGCATCATGATGGTGTCACGGTCAGTATGACATTGAAGACATCATGGCCATGTCACGGTCAGTATGACATTGAAGGCATCATGGCGGTGTCACGGTCAGTATGACATTGAAGGCATCATGGCGGTGTCACGGTCAGTATGACATTGAAGGCATCATGATGGTGTCACGGTCAGTATGACATTGAAGACATCATGGCCATGTCACGGTCAGTATGACATTGAAGGCATCCTGACGGTGTCATGGTCAGTATGACATTGAAGGCATCATGGTGGTGTCACGGTCAGTATAACATTGTAGGCATCATGACGGTGTCACGGTCAGTATAACATTGTAGGCATCATGGTGGTGTCACGGTCAGTATAACGTTGTAGGCATCAAGGTGGTGTCACGATCTGTATAACATTGTAGGCATCATGACGGTGTCACGGTCAGTATAACATTGTAGGCATCATGCTGGTGTCACGGTCAGTATAACATTGAAGGCATCATGGCGGTGTCACGGTCAGTATGACATTGAAGGCATCATGACGGTGTCACGGTCAGTATAACGTTGTAGGCATCAAGGTGGTGTCACGGTCTGTATAACATTGTAGGCATCATGGTGGTGTCACGGTCAGTATAACATTGTAGGCATCATGCTGGTGTCACGGTCAGTATAACATTGAAGGCATCATGGCGGTGTCACGGTCAGTATGACAGTGAACGCATCATGACGGTGTCAATGTCAGTATGACATTGAAGGCATCATGATGGTGTCACGGTCAGTATGACATTGAAGGCATCATGATGGTGTCACGGTCAGTATGACATTGAAGGCATCATGGCGGTGTCACGGTCAGTATGACATTGAAGGCATCATGATGGTGTCACGGTCAGTATGACATTGAAGACATCATGGCCATGTCACGGTCAGTATGACATTGAAGGCATCCTGACGGTGTCATGGTCAGTATAACATTGTAGGCATCATGGTGGTGTCACGGTCAGTATAACGTTGTAGGCATCAAGGTGGTGTCACGGTCTGTATAACATTGTAGGCATCATGACGGTGTCACGGTCAGTATAACATTGTAGGCATCATGCTGGTGTCACGGTCAGTATAACATTGAAGGCATCATGGCGGTGTCACGGTCAGTATGACATTGAAGGCATCATGACGGTGTCACGGTCAGTATAACGTTGTAGGCATCAAGGTGGTGTCACGGTCTGTATAACATTGTAGGCATCATGGTGGTGTCACGGTCAGTATGACATTGAAGGCATCATGACGGTGTCAATGTCAGTATGACATTGAAGGCATCATGATGGTGTCACGGTCAGTATGACATTGAAGGCATCATGACGGTGTCAATGTCAGTATGACATTGAAGGCATCATGATGGTGTCACGGTCAGTATAACATTGAAGGCATCATGATGGTGTCACGGTCAGTATGACATTGAAGGCATCATGACGGTGTCAATGTCAGTATGACATTGAAGGCATCATGATGGTGTCACGGTCAGTATGACATTGAAGGCATCATGATGGTGTCACGGTCAGTATGACATTGAAGGCATCATGACGGTGTCACGGTCAGTATGACATTGAAGGCATCATGGCGGTGTCACGGTCAGTATAACATTGTAGGCATCATGGTGGTGTCACGGTCAGTATAACATTGAAGGCATCATGGCCATGTCACGGTCAGTATGACATTGTAGGCATCATGGTGGTGTCATGGTCAGTATAACATTGAAGGCATCATGACGGTGTCACGGTCAGTATAACATTGTAGGCATCATGATGGTGTCACGGTCAGTATAACATTGAAGGCATCATGGCTGTGTCACGGTCAGTATAACATTGTAGGCATCATGGTGGTGTCACGGTCAGTATAACATTGAAGGCATCATGGCCATGTCACGGTCAGTATGACATCGAAGGCATCATGACGATGTCACGGTCAGTATAACATTGAAGGCATGATGACGGTGTCACGGTCAGTATGACATTGAAGGCATCATAGCCATGTCACGGTCAGTATGACATTGAAGGCATCATGATGGTGTCACGGTCAGTATAACATTGACGGCATCATGATGGTGTCACGGTCAGTATGACATTGAGGGCATCATGGCCATGTCACGGTCAGTATAACATTGTAGGCATCATGACGGTGTCACGGTCAGTATCACATTGAAGACATCATGGCAGTGTCACGGTCAGTATAATATTGTAGGCAACTTGGTGGTGTCACGGTCAGTATAACATTGTAGGCATCATGGTGGTGTCACGGTCAGTATAACATTGTAGGCATCATGGTGGTGTCACGGTCAGTATAACATTGAAGGCATCATGACGGTGTCAATGTCAGTATGACATTGAAGGCATCATGATGGTGTCATGGTCAGTATGACATTGAAGGCATCATGATGGTGTCACGGTCAGTATGACATTGAAGGCATCATGACGGTGTCAATGTCAGTATGACATTGAAGGCATCATGACGGTGTCACGGTCAGTATGACAGTGAAGGCATCATGACGGTGTCAATGTCAGTATGACATTGAAGGCATCATGATGGTGTCACGGTCAGTATGACATTGAAGACATCATGGCCATGTCACGGTCAGTATGACATTGAAGGCATCATGGCGGTGTCACGGTCAGTATGACATTGAAGGCATCATGGCGGTGTCACGGTCAGTATGACATTGAAGGCATCATGATGGTGTCACGGTCAGTATGACATTGAAGACATCATGGCCATGTCACGGTCAGTATGACATTGAAGGCATCCTGACGGTGTCATGGTCAGTATAACATTGTAGGCATCATGGTGGTGTCACGGTCAGTATAACTTTGTAGGCATCAAGGTGGTGTCACGGTCTGTATAACATTGTAGGCATCATGACGGTGTCACGGTCAGTATAACATTGTAGGCATCATGCTGGTGTCACGGACAGTATAACATTGAAGGCATCATGGCGGTGTCACGGTCAGTATGACATTGAAGGCATCATGACGGTGTCACGGTCAGTATAACGTTGTAGGCATCAAGGTGGTGTCACGGTCTGTATAACATTGTAGGCATCATGGTGGTGTCACGGTCTGTATAACATTGTAGGCATCATGGTGGTGTCACGGTCAGTATAACATTGAAGGCATCATGACGGTGTCAATGTCAGTATGACATTGAAGGCATCATGATGGTGTCATGGTCAGTATGACATTGAAGGCATCATGATGGTGTCACGGTCAGTATGACATTGAAGGCATCATGACGGTGTCAATGTCAGTATGACATTGAAGGCATCATGACGGTGTCACGGTCAGTATGACAGTGAAGGCATCATGACGGTGTCAATGTCAGTATGACATTGAAGGCATCATGATGGTGTCACGGTCAGTATGACATTGAAGACATCATGGCCATGTCACGGTCAGTATGACATTGAAGGCATCATGGCGGTGTCACGGTCAGTATGACATTGAAGGCATCATGGCGGTGTCACGGTCAGTATGACATTGAAGGCATCATGATGGTGTCACGGTCAGTATGACATTGAAGACATCATGGCCATGTCACGGTCAGTATGACATTGAAGGCATCCTGACGGTGTCATGGTCAGTATAACATTGTAGGCATCATGGTGGTGTCACGGTCAGTATAACGTTGTAGGCATCAAGGTGGTGTCACGGTCTGTATAACATTGTAGGCATCATGACGGTGTCACGGTCAGTATAACATTGTAGGCATCATGCTGGTGTCACGGTCAGTATAACATTGAAGGCATCATGGCGGTGTCACGGTCAGTATGACATTGAAGGCATCATGACGGTGTCACGGTCAGTATAACGTTGTAGGCATCAAGGTGGTGTCACGGTCTGTATAACATTGTAGGCATCATGGTGGTGTCACGGTCAGTATGACATTGAAGGCATCATGACGGTGTCAATGTCAGTATGACATTGAAGGCATCATGATGGTGTCACGGTCAGTATGACATTGAAGGCATCATGACGGTGTCAATGTCAGTATGACATTGAAGGCATCATGATGGTGTCACGGTCAGTATAACATTGAAGGCATCATGATGGTGTCACGGTCAGTATGACATTGAAGGCATCATGACGGTGTCAATGTCAGTATGACATTGAAGGCATCATGATGGTGTCACGGTCAGTATGACATTGAAGGCATCATGATGGTGTCACGGTCAGTATGACATTGAAGGCATCATGACGGTGTCACGGTCAGTATGACATTGAAGGCATCATGGCGGTGTCACGGTCAGTATAACATTGTAGGCATCATGGTGGTGTCACGGTCAGTATAACATTGAAGGCATCATGGCCATGTCACGGTCAGTATGACATTGTAGGCATCATGGTGGTGTCATGGTCAGTATAACATTGAAGGCATCATGACGGTGTCACGGTCAGTATAACATTGTAGGCATCATGATGGTGTCACGGTCAGTATAACATTGAAGGCATCATGGCTGTGTCACGGTCAGTATAACATTGTAGGCATCATGGTGGTGTCACGGTCAGTATAACATTGAAGGCATCATGGCCATGTCACGGTCAGTATGACATCGAAGGCATCATGACGGTGTCACGGTCAGTATAACATTGAAGGCATGATGACGGTGTCACGGTCAGTATGACATTGAAGGCATCATAGCCATGTCACGGTCAGTATGACATTGAAGGCATCATGATGGTGTCACGGTCAGTATAACATTGACGGCATCATGATGGTGTCACGGTCAGTATGACATTGAGGGCATCATGGCCATGTCACGGTCAGTATAACATTGTAGGCATCATGACGGTGTCACGGTCAGTATCACATTGAAGACATCATGGCAGTGTCACGGTCAGTATAATATTGTAGGCAACTTGGTGGTGTCACGGTCAGTATAACATTGTAGGCATCATGGTGGTGTCACGGTCAGTATAACATTGTAGGCATCATGGTGGTGTCACGGTCAGTATAACATTGAAGGCATCATGACGGTGTCAATGTCAGTATGACATTGAAGGCATCATGATGGTGTCATGGTCAGTATGACATTGAAGGCATCATGATGGTGTCACGGTCAGTATGACATTGAAGGCATCATGACGGTG
Source organism: Hemitrygon akajei (assembly GCF_048418815.1). NCBI lineage: Eukaryota > Metazoa > Chordata > Chondrichthyes > Myliobatiformes > Dasyatidae > Hemitrygon > Hemitrygon akajei. Next base: position 46,493,852 of record NC_133137.1, on the reverse strand, counting down.
TCAATGTCAGTATGACATTGAAGGCATCATGACGGTGTCACGGTCAGTATGACAGTGAAGGCATCATGACGGTGTCAATGTCAGTATGACATTGAAGGCATCATGATGGTGTCACGGTCAGTATGACATTGAAGACATCATGGCCATGTCACGGTCAGTATGACATTGAAGGCATCATGGCGGTGTCACGGTCAGTATGACATTGAAGGCATCATGGCGGTGTCACGGTCAGTATGACATTGAAGGCATCATGATGGTGTCACGGTCAGTATGACATTGAAGACATCATGGCCATGTCACGGTCAGTATGACATTGAAGGCATCCTGACGGTGTCATGGTCAGTATAACATTGTAGGCATCATGGTGGTGTCACGGTCAGTATAACTTTGTAGGCATCAAGGTGGTGTCACGGTCTGTATAACATTGTAGGCATCATGACGGTGTCACGGTCAGTATAACATTGTAGGCATCATGCTGGTGTCACGGACAGTATAACATTGAAGGCATCATGGCGGTGTCACGGTCAGTATGACATTGAAGGCATCATGACGGTGTCACGGTCAGTATAACGTTGTAGGCATCAAGGTGGTGTCACGGTCTGTATAACATTGTAGGCATCATGGTGGTGTCACGGTCAGTATAACATTGTAGGCATCATGCTGGTGTCACGGTCAGTATAACATTGAAGGCATCATGGCGGTGTCACGGTCAGTATGACATTGAAGGCATCATGATGGTGTCACGGTCAGTATAACATTGAAGGCATCATGATGGTGTCACAGTCAGTATAACATTGAAGGCATCATGGTGGTGTCACGGTCTGTATAACATTGTAGGCATCATGACGGTGTCACGGTCAGTATAACATTGTAGGCATCATGACGGTGTCACGGTCAGTATCACATTGAAGACTTCATGTCAGTGTCTCGGTCAGTATAATATTATAGGCAACTTGGTGGTGTCACGGTCAGTATAACATTGTAGGCATCATGGTGGTGTCACGGTCAGTATAACATTGTAGGCATCATGATGGTGTCACGGTCAGTATGACATTGAAGGCATCATGACGGTGTCAATGTCAGTATGACATTGAAGGCATCATGATGGTGTCACGGTCAGTATGACATTGAAGGCATCATGATGGTGTCACGGTCAGTATGACATTGAAGGCATCATGACGGTGTCAATGTCAGTATGACATTGAAGGCATCATGATGGTGTCACGGTCAGTATGACATTGAAGGCATCATGACGGTGTCAATGTCAGTATGACATTGAAGGCATCATGATGGTGTCACGGTCAGTATAACATTGAAGGCATCATGATGGTGTCACGGTCAGTATGACATTGAAGGCATCATGACGGTGTCAATGTCAGTATGACATTGAAGGCATCATGATGGTGTCACGGTCAGTATGACATTGAAGGCATCATGATGGTGTCACGGTCAGTATGACATTGAAGGCATCATGACGGTGTCACGGTCAGTATGACATTGAAGGCATCATGGCGGTGTCACGGTCAGTATAACATTGTAGGCATCATGGTGGTGTCACGGTCAGTATAACATTGAAGGCATCATGGCCATGTCACGGTCAGTATGACATTGTAGGCATCATGGTGGTGTCATGGTCAGTATAACATTGAAGGCATCATGACGGTGTCACGGTCAGTATAACATTGTAGGCATCATGATGGTGTCACGGTCAGTATAACATTGAAGGCATCATGGCTGTGTCACGGTCAGTATAACATTGTAGGCATCATGGTGGTGTCACGGTCAGTATAACATTGAAGGCATCATGGCCATGTCACGGTCAGTATGACATCGAAGGCATCATGACGGTGTCACGGTCAGTATAACATTGAAGGCATGATGACGGTGTCACGGTCAGTATGACATTGAAGGCATCATAGCCATGTCACGGTCAGTATGACATTGAAGGCATCATGATGGTGTCACGGTCAGTATAACATTGACGGCATCATGATGGTGTCACGGTCAGTATGACATTGAGGGCATCATGGCCATGTCACGGTCAGTATAACATTGTAGGCATCATGACGGTGTCACGGTCAGTATCACATTGAAGACATCATGGCAGTGTCACGGTCAGTATAATATTGTAGGCAACTTGGTGGTGTCACGGTCAGTATAACATTGTAGGCATCATGGTGGTGTCACGGTCAGTATAACATTGTAGGCATCATGGTGGTGTCACGGTCAGTATAACATTGAAGGCATCATGACGGTGTCAATGTCAGTATGACATTGAAGGCATCATGATGGTGTCATGGTCAGTATGACATTGAAGGCATCATGATGGTGTCACGGTCAGTATGACATTGAAGGCATCATGACGGTGTCAATGTCAGTATGACATTGAAGGCATCATGACGGTGTCACGGTCAGTATGACAGTGAAGGCATCATGACGGTGTCAATGTCAGTATGACATTGAAGGCATCATGATGGTGTCACGGTCAGTATGACATTGAAGACATCATGGCCATGTCACGGTCAGTATGACATTGAAGGCATCATGGCGGTGTCACGGTCAGTATGACATTGAAGGCATCATGGCGGTGTCACGGTCAGTATGACATTGAAGGCATCATGATGGTGTCACGGTCAGTATGACATTGAAGACATCATGGCCATGTCACGGTCAGTATGACATTGAAGGCATCCTGACGGTGTCATGGTCAGTATAACATTGTAGGCATCATGGTGGTGTCACGGTCAGTATAACGTTGTAGGCATCAAGGTGGTGTCACGGTCTGTATAACATTGTAGGCATCATGACGGTGTCACGGTCAGTATAACATTGTAGGCATCATGCTGGTGTCACGGTCAGTATAACATTGAAGGCATCATGGCGGTGTCACGGTCAGTATGACATTGAAGGCATCATGACGGTGTCACGGTCAGTATAACGTTGTAGGCATCAAGGTGGTGTCACGGTCTGTATAACATTGTAGGCATCATGGTGGTGTCACGGTCAGTATGACATTGAAGGCATCATGACGGTGTCAATGTCAGTATGACATTGAAGGCATCATGATGGTGTCACGGTCAGTATGACATTGAAGGCATCATGACGGTGTCAATGTCAGTATGACATTGAAGGCATCATGATGGTGTCACGGTCAGTATAACATTGAAGGCATCATGATGGTGTCACGGTCAGTATGACATTGAAGGCATCATGACGGTGTCAATGTCAGTATGACATTGAAGGCATCATGATGGTGTCACGGTCAGTATGACATTGAAGGCATCATGATGGTGTCACGGTCAGTATGACATTGAAGGCATCATGACGGTGTCACGGTCAGTATGACATTGAAGGCATCATGGCGGTGTCACGGTCAGTATAACATTGTAGGCATCATGGTGGTGTCACGGTCAGTATAACATTGAAGGCATCATGGCCATGTCACGGTCAGTATGACATTGTAGGCATCATGGTGGTGTCATGGTCAGTATAACATTGAAGGCATCATGACGGTGTCACGGTCAGTATAACATTGTAGGCATCATGATGGTGTCACGGTCAGTATAACATTGAAGGCATCATGGCTGTGTCACGGTCAGTATAACATTGTAGGCATCATGGTGGTGTCACGGTCAGTATAACATTGAAGGCATCATGGCCATGTCACGGTCAGTATGACATCGAAGGCATCATGACGGTGTCACGGTCAGTATAACATTGAAGGCATGATGACGGTGTCACGGTCAGTATGACATTGAAGGCATCATAGCCATGTCACGGTCAGTATGACATTGAAGGCATCATGATGGTGTCACGGTCAGTATAACATTGACGGCATCATGATGGTGTCACGGTCAGTATGACATTGAGGGCATCATGGCCATGTCACGGTCAGTATAACATTGTAGGCATCATGACGGTGTCACGGTCAGTATCACATTGAAGACATCATGGCAGTGTCACGGTCAGTATAATATTGTAGGCAACTTGGTGGTGTCACGGTCAGTATAACATTGTAGGCATCATGGTGGTGTCACGGTCAGTATAACATTGTAGGCATCATGGTGGTGTCACGGTCAGTATAACATTGAAGGCATCATGACGGTGTCAATGTCAGTATGACATTGAAGGCATCATGATGGTGTCATGGTCAGTATGACATTGAAGGCATCATGATGGTGTCACGGTCAGTATGACATTGAAGGCATCATGACGGTGTCAATGTCAGTATGACATTGAAGGCATCATGACGGTGTCACGGTCAGTATGACAGTGAAGGCATCATGACGGTGTCAATGTCAGTATGACATTGAAGGCATCATGATGGTGTCACGGTCAGTATGACATTGAAGACATCATGGCCATGTCACGGTCAGTATGACATTGAAGGCATCATGGCGGTGTCACGGTCAGTATGACATTGAAGGCATCATGGCGGTGTCACGGTCAGTATGACATTGAAGGCATCATGATGGTGTCACGGTCAGTATGACATTGAAGACATCATGGCCATGTCACGGTCAGTATGACATTGAAGGCATCCTGACGGTGTCATGGTCAGTATAACATTGTAGGCATCATGGTGGTGTCACGGTCAGTATAACTTTGTAGGCATCAAGGTGGTGTCACGGTCTGTATAACATTGTAGGCATCATGACGGTGTCACGGTCAGTATAACATTGTAGGCATCATGCTGGTGTCACGGACAGTATAACATTGAAGGCATCATGGCGGTGTCACGGTCAGTATGACATTGAAGGCATCATGACGGTGTCACGGTCAGTATAACGTTGTAGGCATCAAGGTGGTGTCACGGTCTGTATAACATTGTAGGCATCATGGTGGTGTCACGGTCAGTATAACATTGTAGGCATCATGGTGGTGTCACGGTCAGTATAACATTGAAGGCATCATGACGGTGTCAATGTCAGTATGACATTGAAGGCATCATGATGGTGTCATGGTCAGTATGACATTGAAGGCATCATGATGGTGTCACGGTCAGTATGACATTGAAGGCATCATGACGGTGTCAATGTCAGTATGACATTGAAGGCATCATGACGGTGTCACGGTCAGTATGACAGTGAAGGCATCATGACGGTGTCAATGTCAGTATGACATTGAAGGCATCATGATGGTGTCACGGTCAGTATGACATTGAAGACATCATGGCCATGTCACGGTCAGTATGACATTGAAGGCATCATGGCGGTGTCACGGTCAGTATGACATTGAAGGCATCATGGCGGTGTCACGGTCAGTATGACATTGAAGGCATCATGATGGTGTCACGGTCAGTATGACATTGAAGACATCATGGCCATGTCACGGTCAGTATGACATTGAAGGCATCCTGACGGTGTCATGGTCAGTATAACATTGTAGGCATCATGGTGGTGTCACGGTCAGTATAACGTTGTAGGCATCAAGGTGGTGTCACGGTCTGTATAACATTGTAGGCATCATGACGGTGTCACGGTCAGTATAACATTGTAGGCATCATGCTGGTGTCACGGTCAGTATAACATTGAAGGCATCATGGCGGTGTCACGGTCAGTATGACATTGAAGGCATCATGACGGTGTCACGGTCAGTATAACGTTGTAGGCATCAAGGTGGTGTCACGGTCTGTATAACATTGTAGGCATCATGGTGGTGTCACGGTCAGTATGACATTGAAGGCATCATGACGGTGTCAATGTCAGTATGACATTGAAGGCATCATGATGGTGTCACGGTCAGTATGACATTGAAGGCATCATGACGGTGTCAATGTCAGTATGACATTGAAGGCATCATGATGGTGTCACGGTCAGTATAACATTGAAGGCATCATGATGGTGTCACGGTCAGTATGACATTGAAGGCATCATGACGGTGTCAATGTCAGTATGACATTGAAGGCATCATGATGGTGTCACGGTCAGTATGACATTGAAGGCATCATGATGGTGTCACGGTCAGTATGACATTGAAGGCATCATGACGGTGTCACGGTCAGTATGACATTGAAGGCATCATGGCGGTGTCACGGTCAGTATAACATTGTAGGCATCATGGTGGTGTCACGGTCAGTATAACATTGAAGGCATCATGGCCATGTCACGGTCAGTATGACATTGTAGGCATCATGGTGGTGTCATGGTCAGTATAACATTGAAGGCATCATGACGGTGTCACGGTCAGTATAACATTGTAGGCATCATGATGGTGTCACGGTCAGTATAACATTGAAGGCATCATGGCTGTGTCACGGTCAGTATAACATTGTAGGCATCATGGTGGTGTCACGGTCAGTATAACATTGAAGGCATCATGGCCATGTCACGGTCAGTATGACATCGAAGGCATCATGACGGTGTCACGGTCAGTATAACATTGAAGGCATGATGACGGTGTCACGGTCAGTATGACATTGAAGGCATCATAGCCATGTCACGGTCAGTATGACATTGAAGGCATCATGATGGTGTCACGGTCAGTATAACATTGACGGCATCATGATGGTGTCACGGTCAGTATGACATTGAGGGCATCATGGCCATGTCACGGTCAGTATAACATTGTAGGCATCATGACGGTGTCACGGTCAGTATCACATTGAAGACATCATGGCAGTGTCACGGTCAGTATAATATTGTAGGCAACTTGGTGGTGTCACGGTCAGTATAACATTGTAGGCATCATGGTGGTGTCACGGTCAGTATAACATTGTAGGCATCATGGTGGTGTCACGGTCAGTATAACATTGAAGGCATCATGACGGTGTCAATGTCAGTATGACATTGAAGGCATCATGATGGTGTCATGGTCAGTATGACATTGAAGGCATCATGATGGTGTCACGGTCAGTATGACATTGAAGGCATCATGACGGTGTCAATGTCAGTATGACATTGAAGGCATCATGACGGTGTCACGGTCAGTATGACAGTGAAGGCATCATGACGGTGTCAATGTCAGTATGACATTGAAGGCATCATGATGGTGTCACGGTCAGTATGACATTGAAGACATCATGGCCATGTCACGGTCAGTATGACATTGAAGGCATCATGGCGGTGTCACGGTCAGTATGACATTGAAGGCATCATGGCGGTGTCACGGTCAGTATGACATTGAAGGCATCATGATGGTGTCACGGTCAGTATGACATTGAAGACATCATGGCCATGTCACGGTCAGTATGACATTGAAGGCATCCTGACGGTGTCATGGTCAGTATAACATTGTAGGCATCATGGTGGTGTCACGGTCAGTATAACTTTGTAGGCATCAAGGTGGTGTCACGGTCTGTATAACATTGTAGGCATCATGACGGTGTCACGGTCAGTATAACATTGTAGGCATCATGCTGGTGTCACGGACAGTATAACATTGAAGGCATCATGGCGGTGTCACGGTCAGTATGACATTGAAGGCATCATGACGGTGTCACGGTCAGTATAACGTTGTAGGCATCAAGGTGGTGTCACGGTCTGTATAACATTGTAGGCATCATGGTGGTGTCACGGTCAGTATAACATTGTAGGCATCATGCTGGTGTCACGGTCAGTATAACATTGAAGGCATCATGGCGGTGTCACGGTCAGTATGACATTGAAGGCATCATGACGGTGTCACGGTCAGTATGACATTGAAGGCATCATGACGGTGTCACGGTCAGTATAACATTGTAGGCATCATGGCGGTTTCACGGTCAGTATAACATTGTAGGCATCATGGTGGTGTCACGGTCAGTTTAACATTGTAGGCATCATGACGGTGTCACGCTCAGTATAACATTGTAGGCATCATGGTGGTGTCACGGTCAGTATAACATTGAAGGCATCATGACGGTGTCACGGTCAGTATAACATTGTAGGCATCATGATGGTGTCACGGTCAGTATAACATTGAAGGCATCATGGCTGTGTCACGGTCAGTATAACATTGTAGGCATCATGGTGGTGTCACGGTCAGTGTAACATTGAAGGCATCATGGCCATGTCACGGTCAGTATGACATCGAAGGCATCATGACGGTGTCACGGTCAGTATAACATTGAAGGCATCATGACGGTGTCACAGTCAGTATGACATTGAAGGCATCATAGCCATGTCACGGTCAGTATGACATTGAAGGCATCATGATGGTGTCACGGTCAGTATAACATTGAAGGCATCATGATGGTGTCACAGTCAGTATAACATTGAAGGCATCATGGTGGTGTCACGGTCTGTATAACATTGTAGGCATCATTACGGTGTCACGGTCAGTATAACATTGTAGGCATCAAGGTGGTGTCACGGTCAGTATCACATTGAAGACTTCATGTCAGTGTCTCGGTCAGTATAATATTATAGGCAACTTGGTGGTGTCACGGTCAGTATAACATTGTAGGCATCATGGTGGTGTCACGGTCAGTATAACATTGTAGGCATCATGATGGTGTCACGGACAGTATGACATTGAAGGCATCATGATGGTGTCACGGTCAGTATGACATTGAAGGCATCATGACGGTGTCAATGTCAGTATGACATTGAAGGCATCATGATGGTGTCACGGTCAGTATGACATTGAAGGAATCATGATGGTGTCACGGTCAGTATGACATTGAAGGCATCATGGTGGTGTCACGGTCAGTATGACATCGAAGGCATCATGACGGTGTCACGGTCAGTATCACATTGAAGACATCATGGCAGTGTCACGGTCAGTATAATATTGTAGGCAACTTGGTGGTGTCACGGTCAGTATAACATTGTAGGCATCATGACGGTGTCACGGTCAGTATACCATTGTAGGCATCATGGTGGTGTCATGGTCAGTATAACATTGTAGGCTTCATGGTGGTGTCACGGTCAGTATAACATTGAAGGCATCATGACGCTGTCAATGTCAGTATGACATTGAAGGCATCATGATGGTGTCACGGTCAGTATAACATTGTAGGCATCATGACGGTGTCACGGTCAGTATGACAGTGAACGCATCATGACGGTGTCAATGTCAGTATGACATTGAAGGCATCATGATGGTGTCACGGTCAGTATGACATTGAAGGCATCATGATGGTGTCACGGTCAGTATGACATTGAAGACATCATGGCCATGTCACGGTCAGTATGACATTGAAGGCATCATGGCGGTGTCACGGTCAGTATGATATTGAAGGCATCATCATGGTGTCACGGTCAGTATAACATTGAAGACATCATGGCCATGTCACGGTCAGTATGACATTGAAGGCATCCTGACGGTGTCATGGTCAGTATGACATTGAAGGCATCATGGTGGTGTCACGGTCAGTATAACATTGTAGGCATCATGGTGGTGTCACGGTCAGTATAACATTGTAGGCATCAAGGTGGTGTCACGGTCAGTATCACATTGAAGACTTCATGTCAGTGTCTCGGTCAGTATAATATTATAGGCAACTTGGTGGTGTCACGGTCAGTATAACATTGTAGGCATCATGGTGGTGTCACGGTCAGTATAACATTGTAGGCATCATGATGGTGTAACGGACAGTATGACATTGAAGGCATCATGATGGTGTCAAGGTCAGTATGACATTGAAGGCATCATGACGGTGTCAATGTCAGTATGACATTGAAGGCATCATGATGGTGTCACGGTCAGTATGACATTGAAGGCATCATGGTGGTGTCACGGTCAGTGTAACATTGAAGGCATCATGGCCATGTCACGGTCAGTATGACATCGAAGGCATCATGACGGTGTCACGGTCAGTATAACATTGTAGGCATCATGATGGTGTCACGGTCAGTATAACATTGAAGGCATCATGGCTGTGTCACGGTCAGTATAACATTGTAGGCATCATGGTGGTGTCACGGTCAGTGTAACATTGAAGGCATCATGGCCATGTCACGGTCAGTATGACATCGAAGGCATCATGACGGTGTCACGGTCAGTATAACATTGAAGGCATCATGACGGTGTCACAGTCAGTATGACATTGAAGGCATCATAGCCATGTCACGGTCAGTATGACATTGAAGGCATCATGATGGTGTCACGGTCAGTATAACATTGAAGGCATCATGATGGTGTCACAGTCAGTATAACATTGAAGGCATCATGGTGGTGTCACGGTCTGTATAACATTGTAGGCATCATTACGGTGTCACGGTCAGTATAACATTGTAGGCATCAAGGTGGTGTCACGGTCAGTATCACATTGAAGACTTCATGTCAGTGTCTCGGTCAGTATAATATTATAGGCAACTTGGTGGTGTCACGGTCAGTATAACATTGTAGGCATCATGGTGGTGTCACGGTCAGTATAACATTGTAGGCATCATGATGGTGTCACGGACAGTATGACATTGAAGGCATCATGATGGTGTCACGGTCAGTATGACATTGAAGGCATCATGACGGTGTCAATGTCAGTATGACATTGAAGGCATCATGATGGTGTCACGGTCAGTATGACATTGAAGGAATCATGATGGTGTCACGGTCAGTATGACATTGAAGGCATCATGGTGGTGTCACGGTCAGTATGACATCGAAGGCATCATGACGGTGTCACGGTCAGTATCACATTGAAGACATCATGGCAGTGTCACGGTCAGTATAATATTGTAGGCAACTTGGTGGTGTCACGGTCAGTATAACATTGTAGGCATCATGACGGTGTCACGGTCAGTATACCATTGTAGGCATCATGGTGGTGTCATGGTCAGTATAACATTGTAGGCTTCATGGTGGTGTCACGGTCAGTATAACATTGAAGGCATCATGACGCTGTCAATGTCAGTATGACATTGAAGGCATCATGATGGTGTCACGGTCAGTATAACATTGTAGGCATCATGACGGTGTCACGGTCAGTATGACAGTGAACGCATCATGACGGTGTCAATGTCAGTATGACATTGAAGGCATCATGATGGTGTCACGGTCAGTATGACATTGAAGGCATCATGATGGTGTCACGGTCAGTATGACATTGAAGACATCATGGCCATGTCACGGTCAGTATGACATTGAAGGCATCATGGCGGTGTCACGGTCAGTATGATATTGAAGGCATCATGATGGTGTCACGGTCAGTATAACATTGAAGACATCATGGCCATGTCACGGTCAGTATGACATTGAAGGCATCCTGACGGTGTCATGGTCAGTATGACATTGAAGGCATCATGGTGGTGTCACGGTCAGTATAACATTGTAGGCATCATGGTGGTGTCACGGTCAGTATAACATTGTAGGCATCAAGGTGGTGTCACGGTCAGTATCACATTGAAGACTTCATGTCAGTGTCTCGGTCAGTATAATATTATAGGCAACTTGGTGGTGTCACGGTCAGTATAACATTGTAGGCATCATGGTGGTGTCACGGTCAGTATAACATTGTAGGCATCATGATGGTGTAACGGACAGTATGACATTGAAGGCATCATGATGGTGTCAAGGTCAGTATGACATTGAAGGCATCATGACGGTGTCAATGTCAGTATGACATTGAAGGCATCATGATGGTGTCACGGTCAGTATGACATTGAAGGCATCATGGTGGTGTCACGGTCAGTGTAACATTGAAGGCATCATGGCCATGTCACGGTCAGTATGACATCGAAGGCATCATGACGGTGTCACGGTCAGTATCACATTGAAGACATCATGGCAGTGACACGGTCAGTATAATATTGTAGGCAACTTGGTGGTGTCACGGTCAGTATAACATTGTAGGCATCATGACGGTGTCACGGTCAGTATACCATTGTAGGCATCATGGTGGTGTCATGGTCAGTATAATATTGTAGGCATCATGGTGGTGTCACGGTCAGTATAACATTGAAGGCATCATGACGCTGTCAATGTCAGTATGACATTGAAGGCATCATGATGGTGTCACGGTCAGTATAACATTGTAGGCATCATGACGGTGTCACGGTCAGTATGACAGTGAACGCATCATGACGGTGTCAATGTCAGTATGACATTGAAGGCATCATGATGGTGTCACGGTCAGTATGACATTGAAGGCATCATGATGGTGTCACGGTCAGTATGACATTGAAGACATCATGGCCATGTCACGGTCAGTATGACATTGAAGGCATCATGGCGGTGTCACGGTCAGTATGATATTGAAGGCATCATGATGGTGTCACGGTCAGTATAACATTGAAGACATCATGGCCATGTCACGGTCAGTATGACATTGAAGGCATCCTGACGGTGTCATGGTCAGTATGACATTGAAGGCATCATGGTGGTGTCACGGTCAGTATAACATTGTAGGCATCATGGTGGTGTCACGGTCAGTATAACATTGTAGGCATCATGACAGTGTCACGGTCAGTATAACGTTGTAGGCATCAAGGTGGTGTCACGGTCTATATAACATTGTAGGCATCATGACGGTGTCACTGTCAGTATAACATTGTAGGCATCATGCTGGTGTCACGGTCAGTATAACATTGAAGGCAGCATGACGGTGTCACGGTCAGTATGACATTGAAGGCATCATGACGGTGTCACGGTCAGTATAACGTTGTAGGCATCCAGGTGGTGTCACGGTGTGTATAACATTGTAGGCATCATGACGGTGTCACGGTCAGTATAACATTGTAGGCATCATGCTGGTGTCACGGTCAGTATAACATTGAAGGCATCATGGCGGTGTCACGGACAGTATAACATTGAAGTCATCATGGCCATGTCATGGTCAGTATGACATCGAAGGCATCATGACGGTGTCACGGTCAGTATGACATTGAAGGCATCATGACGGTGTCACGGTCAGTATAACATTGAAGGCATCATGGCGGTGTCATGTTCAGTATAACATTGAAGGCATCATGGCCATGTCACGGTCAGTATGACATTGAAGGCATCATGACGGTGTCACGGTCAGTATAACATTGAAGGCATCATGATAGTGTCACAGTCAGTATCACATTGAAGACATCATGGCAGTGTCTCGGTCAGTATAATATTGTAGGCAACTTGGTGGTGTCACGGTCAGTATAACATTGTAGGCATCATGGTGGTGTCACGGTCAGTATAACATTGAAGGCATCATGGCCATGTCACGGTCAGTATGACATCAAAGGCATCATGACGGTGTCACGTTCAGTATAACATTGTACAAATCATGACGGTGTCACGGTCAGTATGACTTTGAAGGCATCATGGTGGTGTCACGGTCAGTATGACATTGAAGGCATCATGACGGTGTCAATGTCAGTATGACATTGACGGCATCATGATGGTGTCACGGTCAGTATGACATTGAAGGCATCATGACGGTGTAACGATGAGTATGACATTGAAGGCATCATGACGGTGTCACGGTCATTATCACATTGAAGACATCATGGCAGTGTCACGGTCAGTATAATATTGTCGGCATCATGACGGTGTCATGGTCAGTATAACATTGTAGGCATCATGGTGGTGTCACGGTCAGTATAACATTGTAGGCATCATGGTGGTGTCACGGTCAGTATAACATTGAAGGCATCATGACGGTGTCACGGTCAATATGACATTGAAGGCATCATGACGGTGTCAATGTCAGTATGACATTGAAGGCATCATGATGGTGTCACGGTCAGTATGACATTGAAGGCATCATTGCCATCTCATGGTCAGTATGACATTGAAGGCATCATGACGGTGTCACGGTCAGTATGACATTGAAGGCATCATGACGGTGTCACGGTCAGTATAACATTGTAGGCATCATGGCGGTTTCACGGTCAGTATAACATTGTAGGCATCATGGTGGTGTCACGGTCAGTTTAACATTGTAGGCATCATGACGGTGTCACGCTCAGTATAACATTGTAGGCATCATGGTGGTGTCACGGTCAGTATAACATTGAAGGCATCATGACGGTGTCACGGTCAGTATAACATTGTAGGCATCATGATGGTGTCACGGTCAGTATAACATTGAAGGCATCATGGCTGTGTCACGGTCAGTATAACATTGTAGGCATCATGGTGGTGTCACGGTCAGTATAACATTGAAGGCATCATGGCCATGTCACGGTCAGTATGACATCGAAGGCATCATGACGGTGTCACGGTCAGTATGACATTGAAGGCATCATGGCGGTGTCACGGTCAGTATAAAATTGTAGGCATCATGGCCATGTCACGGTCAGTATGACATTGTAGGCATCATGGTGGTGTCACGGTCAGTATAACATTGAAGGCATCATGACGGTGTCACGGTCAGTATAACATTGTAGGCATCATGATGGTGTCACGGTCAGTATAACATTGAAGGCATCATGGCTGTGTCACGGTCAGTATAACATTGTAGGCATCATGGTGGTGTCACGGTCAGTGTAACATTGAAGGCATCATGGCCATGTCACGGTCAGTATGACATCGAAGGCATCATGACGGTGTCATGGTCAGTATAACATTGAAGGTATCATGACGGTGTCACAGTCAGTATGACATTGAAGGCATCATAGCCATGTCACGGTCAGTATGACATTGAAGGCATCATGATGGTGTCACGGTCAGTATGACATTGAAGGCATCATGATGGTGTCACGGTCAGTATAACATTGAAGTCATCATGGCCATGTCATGGTCAGTATGACATCGAAGGCATCATGACGGTGTCACGGTCAGTATGACATTGAAGGCATCATGACGGTGTCATGGTCAGTATAACATTGAAGGCATCATGGCGGTGTCATGGTCAGTATAACATTGAAGGCATCATGGCCATGTCACGGTCAGTATGACATTGAAGGCATCATGACGGTGTCACGGTCAGTATAACATTGAAGGCATCATGATAGTGTCACAGTCAGTATCACATTGAAGACATCATGGCAGTGTCTCGGTCAGTATAATATTGTAGGCAACTTGGTGGTGTCACGGTCAGTATAACATTGTAGGCATCATGGTGGTGTCACAGTCAGTATAACATTGAAGGCATCATGGCCATGTCACGGTCAGTATGACATCAAAGGCATCATGACGGTGTCACGTTCAGTATAACATTGTACACATCATGACGGTGTCACGGTCAGTATGACTTTGAAGGCATCATGGTGGTGTCACGGTCAGTATGACATTGAAGGCATCATGACGGTGTCAATGTCAGTATGACATTGACGGCATCATGATGGTGTCACGGTCAGTATGACATTGAAGGCATCATGGCCATGTCACGGTCAGTATGACATTGAAGGCATCATGACGGTGTAACGATGAGTATGACATTGAAGGCATCATGACGGTGTCACGGTCATTATCACATTGAAGACATCATGGCAGTGTCACGGTCAGTATAATATTGTCGGCATCATGACGGTGTCATGGTCAGTATAACATTGTAGGCATCATGGTGGTGTCACGGTCAGTATAACATTGTAGGCATCATGGTGGTGTCACGGTCAGTATAACATTGAAGGCATCATGACGGTGTCACGGTCAGTATGACATTGAAGGCATCATGACGGTGTCAATGTCAGTATGACATTGAAGGCATCATGATGGTGTCACGGTCAGTATGACATTGAAGGCATCATTGCCATGTCATGGTCAGTATGACATTGAAGGCATCATGACGGTGTCACGGTCAGTATGACATTGAAGGCATCATGACGGTGTCACGGTCAGTATAACATTGTAGGCATCATGGCGGTTTCACGGTCAGTATAACATTGTAGGCATCATGGTGGTGTCACGGTCAGTTTAACATTGTAGGCATCATGACGGTGTCACGCTCAGTATAACATTGTAGGCATCATGGTGGTGTCACGGTCAGTATAACATTGAAGGCATCATGACGGTGTCACGGTCAGTATAACATTGTAGGCATCATGATGGTGTCACGGTCAGTATAACATTGAAGGCATCATGGCTGTGTCACGGTCAGTATAACATTGTAGGCATCATGGTGGTGTCACGGTCAGTATAACATTGAAGGCATCATGGCCATGTCACGGTCAGTATGACATCGAAGGCATCATGACGGTGTCACGGTCAGTATGACATTGAAGACATCATGGCGGTGTCACGGTCAGTATAAAATTGTAGGCATCATGGCCATGTCACGGTCAGTATGACATTGTAGGCATCATGGTGGTGTCACGGTCAGTATAACATTGAAGGCATCATGACGGTGTCACGGTCAGTATAACATTGTAGGCATCATGATGGTGTCACGGTCAGTATAACATTGAAGGAATCATGGCTGTGTCACGGTCAGTATAACATTGTAGGCATCATGGTGGTGTCACGGTCAGTGTAACATTGAAGGCATCATGGCCATGTCACGGTCAGTATGACATCGAAGGCATCATGACGGTGTCACGGTCAGTATAACATTGAAGGCATCATGACGGTGTCACAGTCAGTATGACATTGAAGGCATCATAGCCATGTCACGGTCAGTATGACATTGAAGGCATCATGATGGTGTCACGGTCAGTATAACATTGAAGGCATCATGATGGTGTCACAGTCAGTATAACATTGAAGGCATCATGGTGGTGACACGGTCTGTATAACATTGTAGGCATCATGACGGTGTCACGGTCAGTATAACATTGTAGGCATCCTGGTGGTGTCACGGTCAGTATCACATTGAAGACTTCATGTCCGTGTCTCGGTCAGTATAATATTATAGGCAACTTGGTGGTGTCACGGTCAGTATAACATTGTAGGCATCATGGTGGTGTCACGGTCTGTATAACATTGTAGGCATCATGATGGTGTCACGGACAGTATGACATTGAAGGCATCATGATGGTGTCACGGTCAGTATGACATTGAAGGCTTCATGACGGTGTCAATGTCAGTATGACATTGAAGGCATCATGATGGTGTCACGGTCAGTATGACATTGAAGGCATCATGATGGTGTCACGGTCAGTATGACATTGAAGGCATCATGACGGTGTCACGGTCAGTATGACATTGAAGGCATCATGACGGTGTCACGGTCAGTATGACATTGAAGGCATCATGACGGTGTCAATGTCAGTATGACATTGAAGGCATCATGACGGTGTCACGGTCAGTATGACATTGAAGGCATCATGGCGGTGTCACGGTCAGTATAACATTGTAGGCATCATGGTGGTGTCACGGTCAGTACAACATTGAAGGCATCATGGCCATGTCACGGTCAGTATGACATTGTAGGCATCATGGTGGTGTCATGGTCAGTATAACATTGAAGGCATCATGACGGTGTCACGGTCAGTATAACATTGTAGGCATCATGATGGTGTCACGGTCAGTATAACATTGAAGGCATCATGGCTGTGTCACGGTCAGTATAACATTGTAGGCATCATGGTGGTGTCACGGTCAGTATAACATGGAAGGCATCATGGCCATGTCACGGTCAGTATGACATCGAAGGCATCATGACGGTGTCACGGTCAGTATAACATTGAAGGCATCATGACGGTGTCACGGTCAGTATGACATTGAAGGCATCATAGCCATGTCACGGTCAGTATGACATTGAAGGCATCATGATGGTGTCACGGTCAGTATAACATTGACGGCATCATGATGGTGTCACGGTCAGTATGACATTGAGGGCATCATGATGGTGTCACAGTCAGTATAACATTGAAGGCATCATGGTGGTGTCACGGTCTGTATAACATTGTAGGCATCATGACGGTGTCACGGTCAGTATAACATTGTAGGCATCTTGGTGGTGTCACGGTCAGTATCACATTGAAGACTTCATGTCAGTGTCTCGGTCAGTATAATATTATAGGCAACTTGGTGGTGTCACGGTCAGTATAACATTGTAGGCATCATGGTGGTGTCACGGTCAGTATAACATTGTAGGCATCATGATGGTGTCACGGACAGTATGACATTGAAGGCATCATGATGGTGTCACGGTCAGTATGACATTGAAGGCATCATGACGGTGTCAATGTCAGTATGACATTGAAGGCATCATGATGGTGTCACGGTCAGTATGACATTGAAGGCATCATGATGGTGTCACGGTCAGTATGACATTGAAGGCATCATGACGGTGTCACGGTCAGTATGACATTGAAGGCATCATGACGGTGTCAATGTCAGTATGACATTGAAGGCATCATGACGGTGTCACGGTCAGTATGACATTGAAGGCATCATGGAGGTGTCACGGTCAGTATAACATTGTAGGCATCATGGTGGTGTCACGGTCAGTATCACATTGAAGACTTCATGTCCGTGTCTCGGTCAGTAAAATATTATAGGCAACTTGGTGGTGTCACGGTCAGTATAACATTGTAGGCATCATGGTGGTGTCACGGTCAGTATAACATTGTAGGCATCATGATGGTGTCACGGACAGTATGACATTGAAGGCATCATGATGGTGTCACGGTCAGTATGACATTGAAGGCATCATGACGGTGTCAATGTCAGTATGACATTGAAGGCATCATGATGGTGTCACGGTCAGTATGACATTGAAGGCATCATGATGGTGTCACGGTCAGTATGACATTGAAGGCATCATGACGGTGTCACGGTCAGTATGACATTGAAGGCATCATGACGGTGTCACGGTCAGTATGACATTGAAGGCATCATGACGGTGTCAATGTCAGTATGACATTGAAGGCATCATGACGGTGTCACGGTCAGTATAACATTGAAGGCATCATGACGGTGTCACGGTCAGTATAACATTGTAGGCATCATGATGGTGTCACGGTCAGTATAACATTGAAGGCATCATGGCTGTGTCACGGTCAGTATAACATTGTAGGCATCATGGTGGTGTCACGGTCAGTATAACATGGAAGGCATCATGGCCATGTCACGGTCAGTATGACATCGAAGGCATCATGACGGTGTCACGGTCAGTATAACATTGAAGGCATCATGACGGTGTCACGGTCAGTATGACATTGAAGGCATCATAGCCATGTCACGGTCAGTATGACATTGAAGGCATCATGATGGTGTCACGGTCAGTATAACATTGACGGCATCATGATGGTGTCACGGTCAGTATGACATTGAGGGCATCATGGCCATGTCACGGTCAGTATAACATTGTAGGCATCATGACGGTGTCACGGTCAGTATCACATTGAAGACATCATGGCAGTGTCACGGTCAGTATAATATTGTAGGCAACTTGGTGGTGTCACGGTCAGTATAACATTGTAGGCATCATGGTGGTGTCACGGTCAGTATAACATTGTAGGCATCATGGTGGTGTCACGGTCAGTATAACATTGAAGGCATCATGACGGTGTCAATGTCAGTATGACATTGAAGGCATCATGATGGTGTCATGGTCAGTATGACATTGAAGGCATCATGATGGTGTCACGGTCAGTATGACATTGAAGGCATCATGACGGTGTCAATGTCAGTATGACATTGAAGGCATCATGACGGTGTCACGGTCAGTATGACAGTGAAGGCATCATGACGGTGTCAATGTCAGTATAACATTGACGGCATCATGATGGTGTCACGGTCAGTATAACATTGACGGCATCATGATGGTGTCACGGTCAGTATGACATTGAAGGCATCCTGACGGTGTCATGGTCAGTATGACATTGAAGGCATCATGGTGGTGTCACGGTCAGTATAACATTGTAGGCATCATGACGGTGTCACGGTCAGTATAACATTGTAGGCATCATGGTGGTGTCACGGTCAGTATAACGTTGTAGGCATCAAGGTGGTGTCACGGTCTGTATAACATTGTAGGCATCATGACGGTGTCACGGTCAGTATAACATTGTAGGCATCATGCTGGTGTCACGGTCAGTATGACATTGAAGGCATCATGACGGTGTCACGGTCAGTATGACAGTGAAGGCATCATGACGGTGTCAATGTCAGTATGACATTGAAGGCATCATGATGGTGTCACGGTCAGTATGACATTGAAGACATCATGGCCATGTCACGGTCAGTATGACATTGAAGGCATCATGGCGGTGTCACGGTCAGTATGACATTGAAGGCATCATGGCGGTGTCACGGTCAGTATAACATTGAAGGCATCCTGACGGTGTCATGGTCAGTATGACATTGAAGGCATCATGGTGGTGTCACGGTCAGTATAACATTGTAGGCATCATGGTGGTGTCACGGTCAGTATAACATGGAAGGCATCATGGCCATGTCACGGTCAGTATGACATCGAAGGCATCATGACGGTGTCACGGTCAGTATAACATTGAAGGCATCATGACGGTGTCACGGTCAGTATGACATTGAAGGCATCATAGCCATGTCACGGTCAGTATGACATTGAAGACATCATGGCCATGTCACGGTCAGTATGACATTGAAGGCATCCTGACGGTGTCATGGTCAGTATGACATTGAAGGCATCATGGTGGTGTCACGGTCAGTATAACATTGTAGGCATCATGACGGTGTCACGGTCAGTATAACATTGTAGGCATCATGGTGGTGTCACGGTCAGTATAACGTTGTAGGCATCATGACGGTGTCACGGTCAGTATAACATTGTAGGCATCATGCTGGTGTCACGGTCAGTATGACATTGAAGGCATCATGACGGTGTCACGGTCAGTATGACAGTGAAGGCATCATGACGGTGTCAATGTCAGTATGACATTGAAGGCATCATGATGGTGTCACGGTCAGTATGACATTGAAGACATCATGGCCATGTCACGGTCAGTATGACATTGAAGGCATCATGGCGGTGTCACGGTCAGTATAACATTGAAGGCATCCTGACGGTGTCATGGTCAGTATGACATTGAAGGCATCATGGTGGTGTCACGGTCAGTATAACATTGTAGGCATCATGACGGTGTCACGGTCAGTATAACATTGTAGGCATCATGGTGGTGTCACGGTCAGTATAACGTTGTAGGCATCAAGGTGGTGTCACGGTCTGTATAACATTGTAGGCATCATGACGGTGTCACGGTCAGTATAACATTGTAGGCATCATGCTGGTGTCACGGTCAGTATAACATTGAAGGCATCATGGCGGTGTCACGGTCAGTATGACATTGAAGGCATCATGACGGTGTCACGGTCAGTATAACGTTGTAGGCATCAAGGTGGTGTCACGGTCTGTATAACATTGTAGGCATCATGTTGGTGTCACGGTCAGTATAACATTGTAGGCATCATGCTGGTGTCACGGTTAGTATAACATTGAAGGCATCATGGCGGTGTCACGGTCAGTATGACATTGAAGGCATCATGACGGTGTCACGGTCAGTATGACATTGAAGGCATCATGACGGTGTCACGGTCAGTATAACATTGTAGGCATCATGGCGGTTTCACGGTCAGTATAACATTGTAGGCATCATGGTGGTGTCACAGTCAGTTTAACATTGTAGGCATCATGACGGTGTCAAGCTCAGTATAACATTGTAGGCATCATGGTGGTGTCACGGTCAGTATAACATTGAAGGCATCATGACGGTGTCACGGTCAGTATAACATTGTAGGCATCATGATGGTGTCACGGTCAGTATAACATTGAAGGCATCATGGCTGTGTCACGGTCAGTATAACATTGTAGGCATCATGGTGGTGTCACAGTCAGTACAACATTGAAGGCATCATGGCCATGTCACGGTCAGTATGACATCGAAGGCATCATGACGGTGTCACGGTCAGTATGACATTGAAGGCATCATGGCGGTGTCACGGTCAGTATAAAATTGTAGGCATCATGGTGGTGTCACGGTCAGTATAACATTGAAGGCATCATGGCCATGTCACGGTCGGTATGACATTGTAGAAATCATGGTGGTGTCACGGTCAGTATAACATTGAAGGCATCATGACGGTGTCACGGTCAGTATAACATTGTAGGCATCATGATGGTGTCACGGTCAGTATAACATTGAAGGCATCATGGCTGTGTCACGGTCAGTATAACATTGTAGGCATCATGGTGGTGTCACGGTCAGTGTAACATTGAAGGCATCATGGCCATGTCACGGTCAGTATGACATAGAAGGCATCATGACGGTGTCACGGTCAGTATAACATTGAAGGCATCATGACGGTGTCACAGTCAGTATGACATTGAAGGCATCATAGCCATGTCACGGTCAGTATGACATTGAAGGCATCATGATGGTGTCACGGTCAGTATAACATTGAAGGCATCATGATGGTGTCACAGTCAGTATAACATTGAAGGCATCATGGTGGTGTCACGGTCTGTATAACATTGTAGGCATCATGACGGTGTCACGGTCAGTATAACATTGTAGGCATCTTGGTGGTGTCACGGTCAGTATCACATTGAAGACTTCATGTCAGTGTCTCGGTCAGTATAATATTATAGGCAACTTGGTGGTGTCACGGTCAGTATAACATTGTAGGCATCATGGTGGTGTCACGGTCAGTATAACATTGTAGGCATCATGACGGTGTCACGGACAGTATGACATTGAAGGCATCATGATGGTGTCACGGTCAGTATGACATTGAAGGCATCATGACGGTGTCAATGTCAGTATGACATTGAAGGCATCATGATGGTGTCACGGTCAGTATGACATTGAAGGCATCATGATGGTGTCACGGTCAGTATGACATTGAAGGCATCATGACGGTGTCACGGTCAGTATGACATTGAAGGCATCATGACGGTGTCAATGTCAGTATGACATTGAAGGCATCATGACGGTGTCACGGTCAGTATGACATTGAAGGCATCATGGCGGTGTCACGGTCAGTATAACATTGTAGGCATCATGGTGGTGTCACGGTCAGTATAACATTGAAGGCATCATGGCCATGTCACGGTCAGTATGACATTGTAGGCATCATGGTGGTGTCATGGTCAGTATAACATTGAAGGCATCATGACGGTGTCACGGTCAGTATAACATTGTAGGCATCATGATGGTGTCACGGTCAGTATAACATTGAAGGCATCATGGCTGTGTCACGGTCAGTATAACATTGTAGGCATCATGGTGGTGTCACGGTCAGTATAACATTGAAGGCATCATGGCCATGTCACGGTCAGTATGACATCGAAGGCATCATGACGGTGTCACGGTCAGTATAACATTGAAGGCATCATGACGGTGTCACGGTCAGTATGACATTGAAGGCATCATAGCCATGTCACGGTCAGTATGACATTGAAGGCATCATGATGGTGTCACGGTCAGTATAACATTGACGGCATCATGATGGTGTCACGGTCAGTATGACATTGAAGGCATCATGGCCATGTCACGGTCAGTATAACATTGTAGGCATCATGACGGTGTCACGGTCAGTATCACATTGAAGACATCATGGCAGTGTCACGGTCAGTATAATATTGTAGGCAACTTGGTGGTGTCACGGTCAGTATAACATTGTAGGCATCATGGTGGTGTCACGGTCAGTATAACATTGTAGGCATCATGGTGGTGTCACGGTCAGTATAACATTGAAGGCATCATGACGGTGTCACGGTCAGTATGACATTGAAGGCATCATGATGGTGTCACGGTCAGTATGACATTGAAGGCATCATGACGGTGTCAATGTCAGTATAACATTGTAGGCATCATGGTGGTGTCACGGTCAGTGTAACATTGAAGGCATCATGGCCATGTCATGGTCAGTATGACATCGAAGGCATCATGACGGTGTCACGGTCAGTATAACATTGAAGGCATCATGACGGTGTCACAGTCAGTATGACATTGAAGGCATCATAGCCATGTCACGGTCAGTATGACATTGAAGGCATCATGATGGTGTCACGGTCAGTATAACATTGAAGGCATCATGATGGTGTCACAGTCAGTATAACGTTGTAGGCATCAAGGTGGTGTCACGGTCTGTATAACATTGTAGGCATCATGACGGTGTCACGGTCAGTATAACATTGTAGGCATCTTGGTGGTGTCACGGTCAGTATCACATTGAAGACTTCATGTCAGTGTCTCGGTCAGTATAATATTATAGGCAACTTGGTGGTGTCACGGTCAGTATAACATTGTAGGCATCATGGTGGTGTCACGGTCAGTATAACATTGTAGGCATCATGATGGTGTCACGGACAGTATGACATTGAAGGCATCATGATGGTGTCACGGTCAGTATGACATTGAAGGCATCATGACGGTGTCAATGTCAGTATGACATTGAAGGCATCATGATGGTGTCACGGTCAGTATGACATTGAAGGCATCATGACGGTGTCACGGTCAGTATGACATTGAAGGCATCATGACGGTGTCAATGTCAGTATGACATTGAAGGCATCATGACGGTGTCACGGTCAGTATGACATTGAAGGCATCATGGCGGTGTCACGGTCAGTATAACATTGTAGGCATCATGGTGGTGTCACGGTCAGTATAACATTGAAGGCATCATGGCCATGTCACGGTCAGTATGACATTGTAGGCATCATGGTGGTGTCATGGTCAGTATAACATTGAAGGCATCATGACGGTGTCACGGTCAGTATAACATTGTAGGCATCATGATGGTGTCACGGTCAGTATGACATCGAAGGCATCATGACGGTGTCACGGTCAGTATAACATTGAAGGCATCATGACGGTGTCACGGTCAGTATGACATTGAAGGCATCATAGCCATGTCACGGTCAGTATGACATTGAAGGCATCATGACGGTGTCACGGTCAGTATAACATTGAAGGCATCATGGCCATGTCACGGTCAGTATGACATCGAAGGCATCATGACGGTGTCACGGTCAGTATAACATTGAAGGCATCATGACGGTGTCACGGTCAGTATGACATTGAAGGCATCATAGCCATGTCACGGTCAGTATGACATTGAAGGCATCATGATGGTGTCACGGTCAGTATAACATTGACGGCATCATGATGGTGTCACGGTCAGTATGACATTGAAGGCATCATGGCCATGTCACGGTCAGTATAACATTGTAGGCATCATGACGGTGTCACGGTCAGTATCACATTGAAGACATCATGGCAGTGTCACGGTCAGTATAACATTGTAGGCATCATGGTGGTGTCACGGTCAGTATAACATTGTAGGCATCATGGTGGTGTCACGGTCAGTATAACATTGAAGGCATCATGACGGTGTCAATGTCAGTATGACATTGAAGGCATCATGATGGTGTCACGGTCAGTATGACATTGAAGGCATCATGATGGTGTCACGGTCAGTATGACATTGAAGGCATCATGACGGTGTCAATGTCAGTATGACATTGAAGGCATCATGACGGTGTCACGGTCAGTATGACAGTGAAGGCATCATGACGGTGTCAATGTCAGTATGACATTGAAGGCATCATGATGGTGTCACGGTCAGTATGACATTGAAGACATCATGGCCATGTCACGGTCAGTATGACATTGAAGGCATCATGGCGGTGTCACGGTCAGTATGACATTGAAGGCATCATGATGGTGTCACGGTCAGTATGACATTGAAGGCATCCTGACGGTGTCATGGTCAGTATGACATTGAGGCATCATGGTGGTGTCACGGTCAGTATAACATTGTAGGCATCATGACGGTGTCACGGTCAGTATAACATTGTAGGCATCATGGTGGTGTCACGGTCAGTATAACGTTGTAGGCATCAAGGTGGTGTCACGGTCTGTATAACATTGTAGGCATCATGACGGTGTCACGGTCAGTATAACATTGTAGGCATCATGCTGGTGTCACGGTCAGTATAACATTGAAGGCATCATGGCGGTGTCACGGTCAGTATGACATTGAAGGCATCATGACGGTGTCACGGTCAGTATAACGTTGTAGGCATCAAGGTGGTGTCACGGTCAGTATAACATTGTAGGCATCATGCTGGTGTCACGGTCTGTATAACATTGAAGGCATCATGGCGGTGTCACGGTCAGTATGACATTGAAGGCATCATGGCGGTGTCACGGTCAGTATGACATTGAAGGCATCATGATGGTGTCACGGTCAGTATGACATTGAAGACATCATGGCCATGTCACGGTCAGTATGACATTGAAGGCATCCTGACGGTGTCATGGTCAGTATGACATTGAAGGCATCATGGTGGTGTCACGGTCAGTATAACATTGTAGGCATCATGGTGGTGTCACGGTCAGTATAACATTGTAGGCATCATGACGGTGTCACGGTCAGTATAACATTGTAGGCATCAAGGTGGTGTCACGGTCTGTATAACATTGTAGGCATCATGACGGTGTCACGGTCAGTATAACATTGTAGGCATCATGCTGGTGTCACGGTTTGTATAACATTGAAGGCATCATGGTGGTTTCACGTTCAGTATGACATCGACGGCATCATGGTGGTGTCGTGGTCAGTGTGATGTTGAAGGCATCATGGCCATGTCACGGTCAGTATGATGTTGAAGGCATCATGGTGGTGTCACATTCAGTATGACATTGAACTCATCATGACGGTGTCACGGTCAGTATGATGTTGAAGGCATCATGGTGGTGTCACATTCAGTATGACATTGAACTCATCATGGCAGTGTCACGGTCAATATAATATTGTAGGCATCTTGGCGGTGTCACACTCAGTATAGCATTGTAGGCATCATGACGGTGTCACTGTCAGT
Source organism: Hemitrygon akajei (assembly GCF_048418815.1). Taxonomy (NCBI): domain Eukaryota; kingdom Metazoa; phylum Chordata; class Chondrichthyes; order Myliobatiformes; family Dasyatidae; genus Hemitrygon; species Hemitrygon akajei. Next base: position 46,467,313 of record NC_133137.1, on the reverse strand, counting down.
ATAACATTGTTGGCATCATGGTGGTGTCGTGGTCAGTGTGATGTTGAAGGCATCATGGCCATGTCACGGTCAGTATGATGTTGAAGGCATCGTGGTGGGTCACAGTCAGTGTGACGTTGAAGACATCATGTCGGTGTCATGGTTACCACGACGTTGTAGGCATCATGGCGTTGTCGCAGTCAGTATAACATTGAAGACATCATGGCCATGTCACGGTCAGTATGACATTGAAGGCATCATAGCCATGTCACGGTCAGTATGACATTGAAGGCATCATGACGGTGTCACGGTCAGTATAACATTGAAGGCGTCATAGTGGTGTCACAGTCAGTATGACATTGAAGGCATCATGACGGTGTCAATGTCTGTATGACATTGGAGGCATCATGATGGTGTCACGGTCAGTATGACATTGAGGGCATCATGGCCATGTCACGGTCAGTATGACATTGAAGGCATCATGACGGTGTCACGGTCAGTATGACATTGAACGCATCATGACGGTGTCACGGTCAGTATCACATTGAAGATATCATGGCAGTGTCACGGTCAGTATGACATTGAAGACATCATGGCCATGTCACGGTCAGTATAACATTGAAGGCATCATGACTGTGTCACGGTCAGTATGACATTGCAGGCATCATGGCCACGTCACGGTCAGTATGACATTGAAGACATCATGGCCATGTCACGGTCAGTATGACATTGAAGGCATCATGGCGATGTCACGGTCAATATAACATTGAAGGCATCATTGTGGTGTCACGGTCAGTATAACATTGAAGGCATCATGACGGTGTCACGGTCAGTATAACATTGAAGGCATCCTGACGGTGTCATGGTCGGTATAAAATTGCAGGCATCATGGCAGTGTCATGGTTACTCTGATGTTGAAGGGATCATGGTGGTGTCACGGTTACTGTGACTTTGAAGGTATTATGGCGTTGTCATGGTTAGTGTGTCGTTGAAGGCATTTTGGCAGTGTTGCGGACTGTGTGACGTTGAAGGGATCATGATGGTGTCACGGTCAGTGTGACAATAGACAATAGACCATAGACAATAGGTGCAGGAGTAGGCTAGTCGGACCTTCGAATATGATTACGGCTGATCATCCACAATCAGTACCCCATTCTTGCCTCCTCCCCATATCCCTTGACTCCACTATCTATAAGAGCTCTATCTAACTCTTTTTTGAAAGCATCCAGAGTATTGGCCTACATTGCCTTCTGAGGCAGAGCATTCCATAGATCCACAACTCTCTGGGTGAAAAGGTTTTACCTGAACTCTGTTCTAAATGGCCTACCCTTTATTCTTAAACTGTGGCCTCTGGTTTTGGACTCCCCCAACATCGGGAACATGTTTCCTGCCTCTAGCGTGTCCAATCCCTTAATAATCTTATATGTTTCAATCCGATCCCCTCTCATCCTTCTAAATTCCAGTGTATACAAGCGCAGTCTCTCCAATCTTTCAACATACCGTGATGTTGAAGGCATTGTGGAGCTGGCGCAGTTTGCATGACATTATTATAGCTTGGTGCATCACAGTTCTGAGTTCAGTTCTGACATCAGGAGTTTGTATGTTCTTTCCGTGACTGTGTAGGTTTCCTCTGGTTGCTCCGGTTTCCTCCTACAGTCCAAAGATGTACCAGTCTTTGGTCATTGTAAATTTCCTGAGATTAGATTAGAGTTAAATAGTTGGGTTGCTAGGCGGCATGGCTTGTTGGGCCGTCAGAGGCTGTTCCACAATGTATCTCTAAACGAAAGAAAATGAAAACAGATAATGTCTATGAAAACCGTTCCAGCTGGTTTTTCGCATTCACAGACTACAGCCAATCTAGGAAGTCATAAGGAAATAACAATGTATGTTAATAACATGCAGAGATGGGCTTTTACTGAGTGAATTGCCCCCTGCCAGGATGTTTTACCCTTGACTTGCTTGCAAATGGATGTATCTCATACTATAATTTGATGGGGAAATTGTCATTTGAGGAAAGATTGAGTTAAATAGGTCTCAGCACCCTGGGATTTAAAGGTGACATGACTGAGACTTGGACAGTAATGAAATGGATTGTTGGAGTAGACTCTAAAGAGACTGAAAATGAATAACAATGCTAATGGTGGAAATCTGAAATAAAAGCAGAAAATGTTAAAAACACTCTGCAGGTCAGGAAAGGGAGATACAGGTAGAGAGAGATAGAGACAGAAAGAGAAAGAAAGACAAAGGGAATGAGGGGCACAGAGACAGAGACAAGCAGAGAGAGAGAGAAAGAGAAAGTGAGTGAGAGACACAGAGACAGAGACAAACGGAGAGAGATACAGATAAAGAGAGAGATAGAGAGAAAGAGAGAGAGCGAGAATGAGGGGCACAGAGACAGAGACAAACAGAGAGATACGAAGAAGAGAGAAAAAGAGAGACACACAGAGAAAGAGAGGCACAGTGAGACATGGAGACACCTAGAGACAGAAAAGGAGACACACACACAGACAGAGAGATACAGAGAGAAAGAGAGAGAGACAGAGACTGAGAAAGAAACAGAGACAGGCAGAGAAACAGAGTAAGACACAAGGGAGAGAGACACACAAACAGACAAGTAAAAGCTCTGAAATTCATTTTACAGTCATAAATGCTCAACATGTCAAGCAGTACCTGTAGAGAGAGATAACTGGGTAAATCTTACAGATGAATAAACTACAGTAGAGCTGGCCAGTATGGATACAAACAGAAGCAGTTACCTGAAATTGTTGAATTCAATATTGAGTCCAGAAAGTGCAAAATGCTCAGACTGAAGATGTTGGCCCTCAGGCTGACATTGCACCTTGTTGGGAGAGTGCGGGAAGCCATGGATAGGTCTGGGTGGGAGTAGATGAAAGAGTTCAGAGGAGGTTCACGAAATTGATCCTGGGAATGAAGTGGTTAATGTATGAGGAGAGATTGATGTACTTCCTGGAGTTTAGAATAATGAGGAGTTTTCTCATTGCAGCCTATTGAATGTTGAAAGAATGTATATGAAGAGGATGTTTCCAGTAGTGAGGGAGACTAGAACCAGAGGGCATAGCCTCTGAATAAACTAAAATACATTTAGAACAGAGATAAGGAGGACTTTCTTTAGCCAGGGGATGGTAATTCTGTGGTATTCCATAGTGGGAGAGTCTAGGACCAGAGGGAACAGACTCAAATAAGAAGTACAGAAGGACGTCCCTTAGAACAGTGATGAGGAGGGATTTCCTTAGCCAGATGACTGTGAATATCCAGAAGTCATTGCCACAGGCAGCTGCAGAGGCCATGTCATTGGGTATATTTAAAGTGGTTGATAGGTTCTTAAGTAGTTATGGCATCAAAGAATATGGTGAGAAGGGAGGAGAATGGGGTTGAATGGGAAATAAGTTAGCCGTGCTGGAATGGGAGAGCAGAGCTGATGGGCCAAAAAGGCTAATTCTGCTCCTTTGCATATGGTCATATGGTCTAAGCTTAGGGAAAGACAAGCACTACAAAGAGAACTTCATAATTGACTCTGAATTGGGTGGGAAGATAGAATTACACCATGTCTGCAGCTGAGGTCAGGGAGTGATGCAACAAAAAAGGCTCTTCAGCCTAGAATAAGACAAAAGAGCTGTATTAGGCCATTTGGCCCATCCAGTCTGCTTGGCCACTTCATCATGGCTAATCCATTTTCCTTCTCAGCCCCAATCTCCTGCCTTCTCACCATATCCTGTCATGCCTGACCTATCAAGAATCGATCAACTTCTGCCTTAGGCATGCCCAGTTACTTAGCCTCCACAGCAACGCGTAGCAACAAATTCCAGATTCATCATTCTCTGGCTAAAGAAATTCCTCCTCATCTCCATTCTAAATGGACATCCATTTATTCTGAGGCTGTGTTCTCTAGTCTTTGACTCTCCTATCAAAGGAAACATCCTCTCCACATCCACTCTATCAAGGCCTTTCACCGTTCAATAGGTTTCAATGAGGTCATCCTTACATTCTTCTGAATTCCAGTGAATACAGGCCTGGAGCCATCAGACAAGACATTCAATCCTGGAATCTTTTTTGTGAAACTCCTTTGAACCCTCTCCAGTATTAGGACATCCTTTCTAAAGATGAGGGGCCCAAAGCTGCTCACAATACTCCAAAGTGAGGCCTCACCACTGCTTTATAAATTCTCAACATTACATCCTTGTTTTTATATTCTAGTCCTCTTGAAATGAATGCTAACATTGCATTTGCCTTCCTCACTACAAACTCAACATGAAAATTAACCTTCAGGGAATCCTGCACAAGAACTCCCAAGACCCTTTGCACCTCAGTTTTTTTTGTATTTTGCCTCCATTTAGAAAATAGTCAGCTCTTTCATTTCTTCTACTGAAATGCATGACCATACACTTCCGGACATTGTATTCCACCTGCCACTTCTTTGCCCATTCTCCTAATCTGTCTGTCCTTCTGTAGCTTCTCTACTTCCTCAAAACTACCTGTTCCTCAGCCTATCTTCATATTGTCTGCAAACTTTGCAGCAAAGCCATCAATTCTATCATCCAAATCATTGAGAAATGGTACCAACACAGACCCCTGTGGAACACCACCAGTCACCAGCAGCCAACATGAAAAACCTCCCTTATTTCCCACTCTTTATTCATGCTAGAATCTTACCTGAAAAGCCATGGGCTCATAGCTAATTAGGCAGCTTTGTGTGACACAGAGTTGTCAGGCAAGATTTTCCCTTGAGGAAACCATTCTGATTATTGCCTACTTTATCATTTTGCAATTTTCCAGTATTCCAGAACCATACCAGAATTAAGTGTTACTTGAAAGATCATTACTAATGCCAACACTATCTCTACAGCCACCTCTTTCAGAACTCTGGGGTGTACACCATCTGGTCCAGGTGACTTATCTACCTTCAGACCTTTCAGTTTCCCAAGAACCATCTCCCTAGAAATGATAACTTCATGATCTCTGACTCCTGTAACTTCCACCATACTGCTAGTGTCTTCCACAGTGAAGACTGACATAAAATACTTAGTTAGTTCATCCACCATATCCTTGTCCTCCATTACTACTTCTCCAGCATCGTTTTCCAGTGGTCCGATATCTACTCTCGCCTCTCTTTTACACTTCATGTATCTGAAGAAACTTCAGAAATCCTCTTTAATATTATTGGCTAGCTTATTTTCAAATTCCATCTTTACCTTCTTAATGACTCTTTTTAGTTGCCTCCTGCTGTTTTTTAAAAGCTTCCCAATACCCTAACTTCTCACTAATTTTTGCTCTATTATATGCCCTCTCTTTGGCTTTTATGTTGGCTTTGATTTCTCTTGTTAGCCCCCATTATGTAAGCTTTCCTTCAGAGTACTTCTTTCTCTTTGGGATGTATATATCCTGTGCCTACCGAGTTGCTTCCAGAAATTCCAGCCATTGCTGCTCTGCTGTCATCCCTGCCAGTGTTGTTGTCCAGTCAATTCTGACCACTTCTCTCTCATGCCTCTGTATTTCTCTTTACTCCACTGTAATAGTGATCACAGTTAAGGGTGAAAGGTGAGAAGTTTAAGGGGAACATGAAGGGAAACTTCTTCACTCAGAGTGCTGTGAGAGTGTGGTCCATGGGAGCTCGATTTCAAGGTGTAAGGAAGTTTAGAAAGGTATATGCATAGTAGGGATATGGAGGAATATGTTCCTGGTGCAGGTCATCAGGAGTAGGTTTTCAGCATGGACTAAATGGGCTGGGCCTGTTTCTGTGCTGTACTTCTCGATGACTCTACATGCCACCATGAACAACAATATGGTGATAGTTAAAAAATCTGAGATCAGCTGAAGGATAGCTCTGACCCAGGTCAATGCTGCCCACTCTACACACTGCAACAATGCTGATTCTCTGGGCCTGTATTCACTAGTATTCAGAAGAATGAGGGGTGACCTCATTGAAACCTATCAAATAGTGAAAGACCTTGATGGAGTGGATGTGGAGAAGATGCTTGCTATGGTGGGAGAGTCTAAAACCAGAGAACACAGCTTCAGAATAGTGGGATGTCCTTTCAGAATGGAAATGAGGAGAAATTTCTTTAGCCAGAGAGTGGTTAATCTGTGGAATTCAATTGCCACAGGCAACTGTGGAGTTTTATGTATGTTTAAGGCAGAGGTTGATAGATTCTTGATCAGTCAGGGCATGAAGGGATATGGGGAGAAGGCATTAAGTTTGGGCTGAGAGGAAAATTGGATCAGTCATGGGCCAAATAGCCTAATTCTGCTCCGATATCTTATGGTCTTAAGCCCTTCATTTGTTCTGTTTAAATTCGGCTACCATGCTTCCTACAACAAAGATGGTATAAAAACCTGCCTTGTTTATTGTGAAGCACAAAGATCCTTTTGTTCTGACAGTATGAAGATTGCCATAAAAATGCAAACAGTACTGCATGGAATAATATCTTTACCTCTAATCTCTCCTCTATTTTCCTCTCCATTGCACTCGCTCTCTCTCTCTCTCTCTCTCTCTCTCTCTATTTTTGTCTCACACACTCTACTTTTTTTCCCTCTCCATCACTCCCTCTCCCTCCCTCTTCCTCTCCAATACTTGCCCACTCTGTTTCTCTCATCCTCCCTCTGACACTTGTTTCCACTCTCTCCCCTTCCCTCTCTCTCTCCCCTTCTCTCTCTGCTTCTCTCTCCCCCCTCTCTCTCTTTCTCCCACGTCTCCCTCTCCTTTTCTCCCCTTCTCTCTTTCTCCCCTTCTCTCTCTCTCTCTCTCTCTCTCTCTCTCTCTCTCTCTCTCTCTCTCTCTCTCTCTCTCACTCTCTCTCTCTCTCTCTCTCTCTCTCTAGTAATGTACTGCACAGACCCTGGAGAAGTGAAACATGCCAGTCGTACGATTTCAGACACCAAGTTACTGGTGGGGTCCACAATACAGTTCAGCTGTGATCCAGGATATATATTGGATGGAAACGCACTGGTGACCTGCTACAGCCGAGAGACAGGCACCCCGTTATGGACATCAAAACTACCACACTGTGCACGTAAGTCAAAGGAGGTTCAGGAAGACTTTCAGAAGTAGCATCTAACACATGGAATGAAAAAATTTCAAGGTCGAAGTCAAGTCTATTATGATCTGGAAAAGTCTTTGTGTGCAATGAAAACCTTCCAGCTGCATCACAGGCACACAACGTCATAGAAGCAACATTCACAATAAGCACAATTTGAACAAAAATCATACTCAAATTTTTACAAAAAAAACACAATTAGAACAAAACCAGTCAATTTCAGAGCAAAGTGATCAGTGGTAAGTGATGCTAAACTGCACTGGGGTTTAGAGTTTTAACAGCAAGTTCAAGAACCAACTGGTTGAAGGAAAATAGTTGTCCTTAAACCTGGTGGTGTGGGACTTCAGGCTTTGTACCTCCTGCCCAATGCTAGCAGTGAGCAGTGGCATAGTGAGGATCTTTCATGGTAGGTGTCACCTTCCTGAGGCAGTGTCTCCTGTTGATACTGCCAGTAATGGGAATGGACATGTCCATAATGCATTGGGCTGAGTCAACTGCTCTCTGCAGCTTCCTGTGGGATAACATCTTTCCAGGCAAGGAAGGTCACTCTGTTTGGCGGGTGAGACTTGCGGCTGTGAAACAATCTCATGGTCTGGGGCCTCCTCCATGGTAAAACCATAAGATACGGGAGCAGAATTAGGCCATTCAGCCCATCAAGTCTGCTCTGCCATTCCATCATGGCTGATCCCAGATGCCACTCAACCCCTTCTCACCATATCCTTTGATGCCCTGACAGATCGGAAAATGAATAACTTCCACCTTAAATATACACATGGACTGGCCTCCATTGCAGTCTGTGGCAGAGTATTCCACAGATTCACTACTCCCTGGCTCAAAATATTCCTCCTTATCTCTGTTCTAAAAGGTCACCACTCAATATTGAGGCTGTGCCCTCTAGTTCTGGATACCCCCACCAGAGGAAACATCCTCTCCACATTCTCTCTATTTAGTCCTTTCAAAATTCAGTAGATTTCAGTGAGATCCTCCCACATTCTTCTAAGTTCCAGTGAGTACAAGCCCAAAGCTGCCAAATGCTCCTCATATGTTAAACCCTTCATTCCCAGAATCATCCTTGTGAACTTCCTCTGGACTCTCTCCAATAACAACACTTCTTTTCTGAGGTTTGGGGCCCAAAACTGTTCACAATACTCTTAAGTACAAATAAGAGAAAATCTGCAGATGCTGTTAATCCAAGAAACACACAGAAAATGGTGGAGGAACTCAGCAGACCAGACAGTATCTATGAAAAAGAGTACAGTCGAAGTTTTGGGCTGAGAGCTTCATCAGGACACAATACTCCAAGCGCGGACTGTCTAGCATCTTATGAAGTCTCAACATTATCTCCTTACTTTTATATTCTATTCCCCTTGAAATAAATGGCAACATTGCATTTGCCACAGACTCAATCTGTAAATTAACCTTCTTGGAGTCTTGCACAAGGACTCCTAAGTCCCTCTGCACCTCTGAGGTTTGAACCTTCTCCCCATTTAGATAATACTGTGCACTATTGTTCCTGTTAACAAAATGCATTATCATACATTTCCGAACACTGTATTCCATATGCCACTTTTTTGCCCATTCTTCCAATCTGTCTAAGTCCTGCTGCAATCACATTGCTTCCTCAGCACTACCTACCTCTCCACCTATCTTTGTATTGTTACATACCCCGTAACTGGGTGTCTGACCAACAGAGAAAGAAGAATCCGTTGGAGTCTGGTGGTACCAAACTAAAGCTGTTTATTAGTAAACTACACCATACAATATCAAAAATGCAAATATACATATAAAACAAGTTAGCAGTAATAAACCTAAAAGTGTAGGAATAATAATAATCAATAATAAACAAGCTCTATCGATGTCTAGGGGAAAATGAATTGTCATAGGAAAGTACAGAGTTCAGTTCAAAAATGCTGAGGTGGTTATGGTTGTTGTATTGAAATCATTGGAGAGAGAGAGAGCGAGCGAGCGAGATGTAACAGCAACAGCTGCGGCAGGCAAACCTTTTGTGGCTTTCTTAATCCGTCGTGTCGTTGTGGCCATTCAGTTATGACCCCAGTGGTCTTCAGCTAGACCGTTCTTCTGTGGTGGACTCGTCACTCTGGCATGAGTGGACACACACACAAGTCCCCACCGACCCTGCTGTAACACTGTGAGCTTTACTGACCGATCTCCTGATTCGGTCTCCGAAGCCCCCACCTTCCTGTGGGTTCCCAACACTCGGTCAGTGTCCACTGGTGTGTCTGAAGGTGTCTCTCCAGACCTGTCTTTTTATCCCCACTCAGCTATCCATCAACTCTGAATGACCGTGTCCATCAAATCAGGTCACTCCTGCTATCTCCTGAGGAATGTTAACAAGCAAAGTACAGTCCTTGTAGTGGAAGGTAAATAATCCAGGAAGAGTCAAAATACAGTAAATCAACAGTCCCTCTTATCTGTAGCAGATGTTCTTGCCTGTGTTTCATCTCTCTCTCTCATGAGCAGCATAGCAACATCAATAGTTCATAGTTCTCAGGAGGGGGGTTAGGAAGGGTTAACTCTGCACCCCATTGACCATCAGGTCTGTTCATCACTCATAACAGTATCATCTGAAAACTTTGCCACAAACTCATCAATTCCATTATCTAAATCATTAACAAATCATTAACAAACAATGTGAAAAGTAGTGATCCCAATACTGACCCTTGAGGAACACCACATCACTGGCAACCAACCAGAAAAGGCCCTCTTTGCCTGTCAGCCATTCCACTATCCATGCCAGTATCTTTCCTGTAACAACAGGCACCTTATCAAATGCCTTCTGAAAATCCAAGTAAATGACAATCACTGCCTCTCCTTTGTCCACCCTGCTTGTTACTTCCTCAAAGAACTCTAACAGATTTGTCAGGCAAGATTTCCCTTTCCAGAAACCATGCTGACTTTTTCCTTAATAATAGACTCCAACACTTTCCCAACCACTGAGGTTAGGCTTTCTTTTCCCTTCCTCCCTTCTTAAAAAGTGAACCATAGAACATTAGAGCACAGAAACAGGCCTTTTGACCCTTCTTGACTGTGCTGAACCATTTTTCTGCCTAGTCCCACTGACCTGCACCTAGCCCGTATCCCTCCATACACCTCTCATCCATGTACCTGTCCAAGTGTTTCTTAAATGTTAAAATTGAGCCTGCATTTACCAGTTCATCTGGCAGCTCATTCCACACTCCCACCACTCTCTGTGTGAAGAAGCCCCCCCTAATGCTCCCTTTAAACTTTTCCCCCTTCACCTTTAACCCATGACCTCTGTTTTTTTTCTCCCCTAGCCTCAGTGGAAAAAGACTGCTTACATTCACTCTATCTATACCCATCATAATGTTATATATCTCTATCAAATCTCCCCTCATTCTTCTGCGCTCCAGACAGTAAAGTCCTAACCTATTTAAATTTTCTCTGTAACTCAGTTTCTCAAGTCCCGGCAACATCCTTGTAAACCTTCTCTGCACTTTTTCAACATTATTAATATCCTTCCTGTAATTTGGTAACCAAAACTGCACACAATACTCCAAATTCAGCCTCACCAATCCTTTATACAAGCTCACCATAACATTCCAACTCTTATACTCAATACTTTGATTTATAAAGGCCAATGTACCAAAAGCTCTCTTTACGACCCTATCTACCTGTGACACAACTTTTAGGGAATTATGTATCTGTACTCCCAGATCCCTCTGTTCTACTGCACTCCTCAGTGCCCTACCATTTACCTTGTATGTTCTACCTTGGTTTGACCTTCCAAAGGGCAATACCTCACACTTGTCTGTATTAAACTCCATCTGCCATTTTTCAGCCCACTTTTCCAGCTGGTCCAGATCCCTCTGCAAGCTTTGAAAACCTTCCTCACTGGCCACTACACCTCCAATTTTTGTATCAACAGCAAATTTGCTGATCCAGTTCACCACATTATCATCCAGATCATTGATAAAGATGACAAATAACAATAGACCCAGCACTGATCACTGTGGCACACCACTAGAACATAGAATAGTACAGCACATTACAGGCCCTTCGGCCCACAATGTTGTGCCGACCCTCAAACCCTGCCTCCCATATAACCCCCCACCTTAAATTCCTCAGTATACTTGTCTAGTAGTCTCTTAAACTTCACTAGTGTATCTGCCTCCACCACTGACTCAGGTAGTGCATTCCATGCACCAACCACTCTCTGACTGAAAAACCTTCCTCTAATATCCCCCTTGAACTTCCCTCCCCTTACCTTAAAGCCATGTCCTCTTGTACTGAGCAGTGGTGCCCTGGGGAAGAGGTGTTGGCTGTCCATTCTGTCTATTCCTCTTAATATCTTGTACACCTCTATCATGTCTCCTCTCATCCTCCTTCTCTCCAAAGAGTAAAGCCCTAGCTCCCTTAATCTCTGATCATAATCCATACTCTCTAAACCAGGCAGCATCCTGGTAAATCTCCTCTGTACCCTTTCCAATGCTTCCATATCCTTCCTATAGTGAGGCAACCAGAACTGGACACAGTACTCCAAGTGTGGCCTAACTAAAGTTTTATAGAGCTGCATCATTACATCGCGTCTCTTAAACGCTATCCCTCGACTTATAAAAGCTAACACCCCATAAGCTTTCTTAACTACCCTATCTACCTGTGAGGCAACTTTCAGGGATCTGTGGACATGTACCCCCAGATCCCTCTGCTCCTCCACACTTCCAAGTATCCTGCCATTTACTTTGTACTCTGCCTTAGAGTTTGTCCTTCCAAAATGTACCACCTCACACTTCTCCATGTTGAACTCCATCTGCCACCTCTCAGCCCACTTCTGCATCCTATCAATGTCTCTCTGCAATCTTCGATAATCCTCTAGACTATCTACAACACCACCAACCTTTGTGTTGTCTACAAACTTGCCAACCCACCCTTCTACCCCCACATCCAGGTCATTAATAAAAATCACAAAAAGTAGAGGTCCCAGAACAGATCCTTGTGAGACACCACTAGTCACAACCCTCCAATCTGAATGTACTGCCTCCACCACGACCCTCTGCCTTCTGCAGGCAAGCCAATTCTGAATCCACCTGGCTAAACTTCCCTGGATCCCATGCCTTCTGACTTTCTGAATAAGCCTACCGTGTGGAACCTTGTCAAATGCCTTACTAAAATCCATGTAGATCACATCCACTGCACTACCCTCATCTATCTGCCTGGTCACCTCCTCAAAGAACTCTATCAGGCTTGTTAGGCATGATCTGCCCTTCACAAAGCAATGCTGACTGTCCCTGATCAGACCATGATTCTCTAAATGCCCATAGATCCTATCTCTAAGAATCTTTTCCAACAGCTTTCCCACCACAGACGTAAGGCTCAGTCACTAGTCACAGGCCTCCACTCAGACAAGCAATCCTCCACTACCATACTCTGGCTTCTCCCATTGAGCCAATATCTAATCCAATTTACTACCTCACCATAGCGACTGAATCTTCCTAGCTAACCTCCCATGCGGGACCTTGTCAAAGGCCTTACTGAAGTCCATGTAGACAACATTCACTGCCTTCTTTTCATCCACTTTCCAGGTAACCTCAAAAACCTCTAATAGATTTGTTAAACATGACCTACCACGCACAAAGCCATGTTGACTCTCCCTGTTAAGTCCCTGTCTATCCAAATACTTGTAGATCCTAACTGTTAGTACTCCTTCCAATAATTTACCTACTACTGACATCAAATTTACCATCCTATAATTTCCCAGATTACTTTTAGAGCCTTTTTTAAACAACGGAACAACATGAGCTATCCTCCAATCCTCCGTCACCTCACACATGGATACCGACATTTTAAATATATCTGCCAAGGCCCCTGCAATTTCAACACTAGTCTCCTTCAAGGTCCACAGGAATACCCTGTCAGGTCCTGGGGGTTTATCTACTCTGATTTGCCTTAAGATAGTAAGCACCTCCTCCTCTTCAATCTGTATAGGTTCCATGACCTCACTACTTGTTTGCCTTATTTCCATTGACTCCATGCCAGTTTCCTTAGTAAATACAGACGCAAAAAAAACATTTAAGATCTCCCCCATTTCTTTTGGTTCCATACATAGCCGACCACTCTGATCTTCAAGAGGACCAATTTTATCCCTTACTATCCTTTTGCTCTTAATATACCTGTAGAAGCTCTTTGAATTATCCTTTACCTTCACTGCCAAAGCTACCTCATGTCTTCTTTTAGCCCTCCTGATTTCTTTCTTAAGTATTTTTTTGCACTTTTTATACTAGTCAAGCACCTTATTTGCTCACTGTTTCCTATACATGTTATACATCTCTCTCTTCTTCTTTGTCACAGTTCCAATATCCCTTGAGAACCAAGGTTCCTTATTCTTATTCACTTTGCCTTTAATCCTGACAGAAACATACAAACTCTGCACTCTCAAAATTTCTCCTTTGAAATCCTCCCACTTACCAATCACATCCTTGCCAGAGAACAACCTGTCCCAATCCACGCATCCTTTTTCATTTCTTCAAATTTGGCCTTTTTCCAGTTTAGTACCTCAACCTAAGGACCAGATCTATCTTTATCCATGATCAATTTGAAACTATTGGTGTTATGATCACCGGAACCAAAGTGTTCCCCTACACACACTTCCGTCACCTGTCCTAACTCATTTCCTAATAGAAGATCTAATATTGCATCCTCTCTAGTTGGTCCCTCTATATATTATAACCATATAACAATTACAGCACGGAAACAGGCCACCTCAGCCCTTCTAGTCCATGCCGAACGCTTACTCTCACCACTGACCCGCACTCAGCCCATAACCCTCCATTCCTTTCCTGTCCATATACCTAAGCTTTCTTCACCACCCTATCCACATGAGATTCCACCTTCAGGGAATATTGATTTAGAAAACTTTCCTGAACACATTTTACAAACTCTAACCCATCTAGACCTTTAACAGTATGGGAGTCCCAAACAATATGTGGAAAATTAAAATTCCCTACTATCACAACTTTATGTTTCCTGCAGTTGTCTGCTATCTCTCTGCAGATTTGCTCCTCCAATTCTCACTGACTTGGGTGGTCTATAATACAACCCCATTAATGTGGTCATACCTTTCCTGTTTCTCAGCTCCACCCATATGGCCTTGGTGGACAAGCCCTCTAATCTATCCTGCCTGAGCACTGCTGTAACATTTTCCCTGACTAGCAATGCCACCCCCCCCCCCCCCCCAACCCTTCATTCCTCTGCCTCTATCATGTCTGAAACATCGGAAACCTGGAACATTAAGCTGCCAGTCCTGACCTTCCTATAAACAAATTTCACTAATGGCTATAATATCGTAATTCCATGTGTCAATCCACACCCTCAGCTCATCAGCCTTCCCCACAATACTCCTCGCATTGAAATAGACACACCTCAGAAGATTATTACCACCACACACAACGCTTCTATTTGTGACTTTGCATGAACTTTTAATATCATTTATTTTCACCCCTGATCCACTATCTGCTCTGGCACTCTGGTTCCCATCCCCCTGCAAATCTAGCTTAAATAGCACTAACAAACCTCCCTGCAAGGATATTGGTCCCCTTATAGTTCAGGTGTAACCCGTCTCTCTTATATAGGTCCCATCTTCCCCAGAAGAGGTCCCAATGATCCTGAAATCTGAAACCCTGCCCCCTGTACCAGTTCCTCAGCCATGTGTTCATCCTCCAGAGCATCCTATTCTTACCCTCACTGGCACGTGGCAGAGGTAGCAGTCCTGAGATTACCAACCTTGAGGTCCTGCTTTTTAACTTCCTACCAAGCTCTCTATACTCACTCTTCAGGACCTCTTCACTCTATCTTCCTACATCATTGGTACTGATGTGTACTTTGACATCTGGCTGATCACCCTCCCACTTCTGAATGCTGTGCACATGATCAGAGACATCCCTGGCCCAGGCACCCGGGAGGCAACAAACCATCTGGGAGTCTCTGTCACGATCACACAACCTCCTGTCTGTACCTTTAACTATTGAGTCCCATATCACTACCACTCTCCTCTTCTTCCCCCCTCCCTTCTGCACTGCAGAACCAGACTCAGTGCCCAAGTAAGTCATCCCCTCCAACAGTATCCAAATCAGTATACTTGTTGTTGAGGGGAATGGCCTCAGGGGAACCCTGCTCTGCCTGCCCTTTCTCCTTCCCTCGCCTGATGGTAACTCAATTACCTGTTCCCTGCTCCTTTGGCGTAACCACCTCCCTGAAACTACTGTCTATAAACTCCTCGTTCTTCCAAATGATCTGGAGGTCATCCAGCTCCTGCTCCAGTTCCTTAACGTGGTTTGTTAGGAGCTGCAGCTGGATACACTTCTTGCAGGTGTCGTTGTCAGGAAGACCGGAGGTCTCCCTGACTTTACACATCCTGCAAGAGGAGCATTCCAACATCCTGCCTGGCATTCTCTCTACTCTCGCCTCTGCCTGTTCACTCCAAAGTCGGTTGAGCCAAAGCCGTCCCTTTCTGCTCCCTCTCACTCCGCTACCCACTGTATATGGTGGCCTTTTTTTAAAACCTTTGGCACTCTATGTCACGCGCCTGTGCAGTCTAGCCTCTTCTCCCCGAGCAGTGTAAAAAAAAATGACTTCTCTCCAAGATTCCTTTACTCCTTCACTCTCAGCCTCTTGCTTCGAGTAACATTTGCTTGGAGTAATATTTGCAATCTTCCAGTCCTCTGGGACCATGCCAGAGTCAAGTGATTCTTGAAAGATCATGACCAATGACTCTGTTATCTGTTCAACAACCTCTCTCAGGACTCTGGGATGTAGTCCATCTGACCCAGGTGACTTAAGACCTTTGTGTTTTCCTCGCACTTCATCCTTTGTAATAGCAATGACACTCACTCCTGCTCCCTGACACCTATGGACCTTTGGCACACTGCCATTTCATTGTCCCCCATTACTACTTCACCAGCAGCATTTTCCAGTGGTCCAATATCAACTACAATTACAGTACCTGTCTTTTACTCTTTATATAACAGAAGAAAACTATTAGTATCCTGCTTTATATTATTGACTAGATTGCCCTCATATTGCATCTTTTCCCCTCTTACAGCTTTTTCAATTGCCTTTTGTTGGATTTTAAAAGCTCCCCAATCATCCAACTTCCCACTCACTTTTGCAACCTTATATGTCCTTTCCTTGGCTTTTATGCAGTCCTTAACTTCCCTTGTCAGCCACGGTTGTCTACCCCTGCCATTTGAGAACAACTTCTTCTGTGTCTTATGATGTTATGGTCCGGTCTGGAGCCCGCATTCCGGGACTTGATCGGGTCCACGGACTCCGGACTTCAGGTCTTGTAGCCGTTCCTCCTTTCACCCTTAAGCCCAAATAGGATCAACTTGGCTTAAGGAGGCGCACCTGATGCCTATCAGCTGGCAGGTATATATAAGGGGCTCTGGGACTGAGTCTAGTTGGGGAGGTTGTCCTGTTCACGCTATTATACTGTTTGCCTGGCTATCCTGTTTTGACCCCAGCTTGGAGTACCCACTGTTAATCATCTAGTTCTGTAAGTCTATTCTTGTAGTCACCCTGGACCGATTTCCCTTCCAATCCCTTGCCTCTGTTGGGTAAGCAGGCCGGACTGCCGTTGCCCGGCGGGGGACTCTGACCCTTTCCTACCCCTTGCTTCTGGTGGGTTGTGCCCTGCATCCTGCCCAGGTGCCCTGCGACCTGCCCAGGCCACTGTGTTCCTGCCAGGGAGGCTGGGCCCTGCCCAGAAGTAATGCGGCCCGCCCAGGGGGCTATCCTCCCAGCATTCCTTGTCCCATAGACCCATCCTTTATCCTAGCCAAGGACCTGCCTTTGCCATGAACTCCTAGGTCCTGCCTTTACAATGAACTCCCGGGTCCTGCCTTTGCCATGATCTCTCTGAACCCCAGGATCACCTTTGCATACCACGGTCTCCCCATCTTGTTCTATCTTTTAGTTTTTCCTGTCCTGCCCCTAGTACTTCAGTGCCTGTGTCCTGCATTTGGGTCCAGTCTCCACATCCCCTTGTGACATATGAACTATTTCCAGAAACTTTAGCCATTTTTGTTCTGCCATCATCCCCGCCAGCATTCTCCTCCAATCCACCTGGGCAAGCTCCTCTCTCATGCCTCTGTAATTCCCTTTATTCCATTGTGATACAAATACATATGAGTTATGCTTCTCCCTCTCAAACTGCAGTATGAATTTAATCATGTTATGATTACAGTCTCCTAAAGGTTCCTTTACATTAAGCTCCATAATAAGGTCTGGGTTACTAGGCAACACCCAATCTAAGATGGCCTTTCCCTGATAGGGTCACGCATAAGCTGCCCTAAATAGCCATCTCATAGGCATGCAATAAATACACTCTCTTGCAATCTGACACCAACCTGAAGTCCCACATCACAATTGTGTCAGTATTATTATTACGTGCCTTTTCCAGCTCCTTTTGCAATCTCAACTCCACATAGTGGCTACTATTTGGAAGCCTATATATGATTCCCATAATGGTTTTTCACCCTTGCAGTTTTGTAACTCCACCCACAAAGATTCAACATTCTTTGACCTTATGTTGTAGGAGTTGACTGTGAGACTGCTTGAAGTAGTTCTGACAGCTGGGAACA
Organism: Hemitrygon akajei; assembly: GCF_048418815.1. Lineage (NCBI taxonomy): Eukaryota > Metazoa > Chordata > Chondrichthyes > Myliobatiformes > Dasyatidae > Hemitrygon > Hemitrygon akajei. The sequence goes on along the minus strand of NC_133137.1, from coordinate 46,449,666 downwards.
CCTTTCTTCTCCTTTTGTCAGCTTTTCTCTCTGGATCGATATCAATCCTTGCTTCTCTCCCAGTCCTGGCTTTTTTGTCTTGCATTATTCCACATACAATTCCTTTCTCAGTCTCGCTCATGGCCTTGATCCTGCCAACACTCTCGTTCCCACTCTTTTTCTTTCTCATGTTCCTTTTCTCTTTCACACCTTTCTCATTCTCACTCAAGTTCTTTCTCTCTATCTGCTCCTCTTAAAGCTTTGTGTCTTTCTTTTTCTTGCTTTCCACTTTCTTCTTCTTGTTTCTGAATTTGCTTCTTTCTCAGAAAATTGGATGCCGTTAATCCTTTTCCTTTCCTGTGGCACTTATATCATGCTCCTCATTCTTTTCTCTTTTCCTTCTCTCTAGTTCGTGCATCTTAATCCTGGGAAGGTGCATTTAATTCTCTGGGGTATTCTCTTAATGATCCTTCTATTGCCCCCTTTACAATCTAATCTCCCCTCTTGCTTTTCTCATTCTGTTTACATATCCCCATTAGCTCTTTTCTTTTTGGTCTTCCATTCATCCAGCTGGGCATTGGTCCTCGCATTCACTTTTACAAGCAGTCTTTTGTTGCTGTACCTCACAGCCAATATGATGGTGATTGATGTTGCTCCATTCAGGTGCTTCAGGCTACATTAAAGTTATTACATAAATGGAGAAAATGCCATCCATCCTGTTCAACAAAGCATTCTTCACCATTCCTAGCACAAAAGCTTTGAACTTTTTAAAAAACCCCACCCCACTCTGTCTGAAACTGCAGCCACCTCAACAATTTTGTCTGAGGTTTCAATGAACCTCTATACTTGCTGCAATTCTTTTCTATAGCACTGATAATCTCTGTTAGGTATTCAATGATAATCTGTGTCGGGTAGACGCTGATAATCTGTGTCAGGTAGATACTGCCTCTTTCAACAGGTTGATAAATTTGCAGCAGTGACTACCTGTCTAAAGTATTTAATTAGCTCAAGGAGTTGAGCAAGTCCAGGACTATGACAAGAATCAAGAGCTTTATTTATGCCTTTCAGCATCTCTTTTTACAATGATTCTTATCATTAAGATCTTGTTGATTTCCTGGTACTCTAGGAAACAAAGAGATTGTATGTTTTGTAACCTGTGCACGTTGATGGACAGACTCATAGCTAGATTGATCTCACACACTGCTTAATGCTCAATAGCACTGAGACCCTAGCTGGAGACTCACAGGAAACTGGTGTACGTTACAGCATCGATACATAAAATCACTTAACACCCCCAGAGAGAGCATTCATAAATCTTTCATGCCGGATACCTTGAGTAACACACTCAGAGTGCTGGAGGAACCCAGCAGATCACACAGTATCTATGGAAAAGAATAAACAGTCAATATTTTTGGCCGAGACCCTTCGTCAGAATTGGTCTTCTTCAGTCAATTCCTTTGACTGAAATTTGAGCTGTTCATTCCTCTCCACAGACGTTACCTGACCTGCTGGGTTCCTCCATACTGTGTGTGTTACTCATGAAGCATTTACTCACATGATGTGGCAAAGATAATACAGAAATTATTGGTGAATTGAAGTGCTGTGAGACAACCAGCATCACGATATATATGGTATCAGAATGTGCAGTGTGAAGTAACTACTGGGCCTCTCACCTTTACTCATTTAAAAGGGAAACTGTTGTACTTTTCACTACTGAGGATGCTCCCAAAGGCAACAGAGCTCTTCTTCAGAGCCTTTTGGTAAAAATGTAACTGTCAATGTGCCCGTGGCAAGCTTACAGACAGTTGACTTTCTTTATTTAGAGATTCAGTGCAGAAAAAGCCCCTTCTACCCAGCCGCCCACCTATTGTACCCTAGCCACTGGACAATTAGCCCACTAACCGGCACACCTTTGGACTCTGAGAGGAAACTAGAGCACTTGGAGGAAACCCACTCTGTCACGGGAGAGCACACAAACTCCTTATAGACTAAGCCAGATTTGAACTCTGAACTATGGAGCACCTGAGCTGTAACAGTGTCACGCTAAAGACTAAGCACCCATTTGCCAGTGTGCTAATTACATAGCCATTGCACTGGGAAAGTCTGGTCTCTACAAGAATTTATGCTCTGCACAAACTATATCCAATCTTTATTATACTGCTGTTCTATAAATTAAGTCTATAAAGACTGGATAAATAACCTAGCTTCTATGGAAGTTAAATCATAAATTCTTGAATTCTTGAAGTTAAATTCTTGGAAGTTAGATTATAGGTTATGGGAACATTTCAATGATGGGGCAAGCAAAATTGAGTAAAGTTAACCGCTTTTATTCAAGAGCCTGATGGTTAAGGATTAGTAACTGTTCTTGAACCTGGTGGCGTGAGTCCTGAGGTTCTTGTACTTTCTACCTGATGGCAGCAGTGAGAAGAGAACATGTCCTGAGTGGAGGGGGTCCCGAATGATGGACGCTGTTTTCCTACAACAGTGTTTCATGTTGATATGCTCAGTAGTTGGGACGGATTTCCCTGTGATGATCTGGGCTATATCTACTATCTTTTGAAGGCTTTTCCATTCAAGGGCATCGGTGTTTCCATACCAGGCTATGATGCAGCCAGTCAGTATACTCTCCACTCCACACCTATAGAAGTTTGTCAAAGTTTTAGACGTCATGCTGAATCTCTGAAAACTCTTAAGGAAGTAGAGGTGCTGCCGTCCTTTCTTCGTAATTGTGCTTGAAACTGAGCCCAGCACAAGTCTTCTAAAATAGAAACACTTAGGAATTTAAAGTTGCTCGTCCTCTCTACCTCTGATCCTCCAATGAGAAATGGCTCATGGACCTCTGGTTTCCTTCTCCTGAAGTCTACGATCAGTTCCTTGGACTTGCTGACATTGAGTGAGAGATTGTTGTTATGACACCACTCTGCCAGATTTTCAATCACCCACCTCTATGCTGATTCATCACCACCATTGATTCAACCCACAGCAGTGATGTCATCAGCAAACATATATGTCATTAGAGCTGTACTTAGCCACGCAGTCACAGGTGTAAAACAAGTAGAGCGGGAGGCCATGCACACAGCCTTATGGTGCTCCTGTGCTGTGGAAATCATATAGGAGATGTTTTTGCCAATCTAAACTGACTGGGATCTATAAGAAAGGAAATTGAGGATCCAATTACACAAGGAGGCATTGAGGCCAAGGTCTTAGAGCTTATTGATTAGTTTTAAGGGGACGATGATATTGAATACCAAGCATCCTGGTGTATGCAACTTTGCTGTCCAGATGTTCCAGGGTTGAGTGAAGAGCCAAAGAGATGGTAGACCTGTTGCCCTGCTAGGCAAATTGGAGCAGATTGAAGTCGCCTCTCAGGCAGGAGCTGATATGTTTCATCAGCTACCTCCCAAACACTTCATCACTGTGGATGTAAGTGCAACTGGACAATAGTCATTGAGGCCGGTAACCAATCTCTTCTTGGGCACCTGAAGTAGGTGGGTACCCCACACTGCCGAAGTGAGAGGGTAAAGATCTCAGTGAACACAGCAACCAGTTCATCAGCACAGGTCTTTAATACTGGCCAAGTACTCCATCCCATCCAGATGCCCTCTATGGATTCTGGAGGCAGCCTGCTCTTTGGCTTCAGAGACTAAAATCATAGAATCATTGGGGAATGTGGGAGTTTGCAATGGTTTCTGGTGGTTAAAGTGACTGTAGAAGGAATTGAAGCAAAGCCCTGCTGTTTCCCACGTCGATTGATTTAACTTTAGAAGAGGTGATGGCATCGAAGCCCTGCCACAACTGTGGAGCGTCCCTCATTGATTCAAGTTTGCTACGGAATTTCCACCTCACCCATGAGATGGCTTTTTGGAGATCGAACCTGTCCCTCTTGTAACTTTCTTAGTTTCCAGACTTGAATACCTCTGATCTGGTGCTCAGCAGATTTCTGATCTCATGGTTCATCCAGGGTTTCTGATTGGGGAAGATTCTGAGTGACTTAGTGGGGACAAGCACATCTACAGCTGTTTTAATGAAGTCCATTACAACCCTGGTGTATTCATTCCGATCTCTAGATTAGTGCTTGAACGTGGCCCAGTCCATTGACTCACAGCAATCCTGTAACCACTTCCCTGCCTCCCGCAACCACCTCTTTGTTGTCTTAATGTCTGGAGCTTTGTACTTTAGTCTCTGCCTGTATGCAGATAGGAAAGGACAACCTGATTTACCAAAATGTGGTCTGGGAAAGGAATGGTAACAGTGGTCTTAGTGTAACAGTGGTCTAGTGTATTGGGACCTCTGGTGCCACAGGTTATATGCTGGTGGTCATTGTGCTGGGTTTTCTTCAAACAAACTTGATTGAAGACTCAGACTATGATCCGAAATGCTTCGGGATGGACTGTTTCTTGTTCGGAGATGGCATCATGCAGTATCACAAGCGATTGATTATAGTCGCCCACTGGTATGTAAACCAGATGATTTAGGATTACAACTCTAAATCTGTGTCGTTAAATTTTTAAAAGATTCTAAGTCAACTGGTTAGTATTATGCAAACAATGTCACTTTTTGGCCTGAACTTCTGGTGAACTGGGTGTTTAGAGGGCAGGCAGACTAGAGTTGTACCATTTCTCTGACAGCAAGAACATTTTCAGCCCTGAAAGCTATATGTGTGCAGAACATGAGACCAGAGAGGGGAAGAGATTTGTGGATGGTACAAAGATAGGTGGAGGAGCAGGGAGTTTGCAGAAGGACTTGAATAGATTAGCAGAATGGGCAAAGAAGTGGCAGATTGAATACAGTGTAGGAAAGTGCATGTGTCTGCACTTCAGTAGAAGGAATAAAGGCGTAGACTATTTCCTAAACAGAAAGTAAATTCAGAAATCGGAAGTGCAAAGGCACTAGTGTAGGATTCCCTAAAGGTTGAGTCTGTGGTAAGGGAGGCAAACACAATGTTAGCATTCATTTCCAGAGGACTAGAATGTAAAAGCAAGAATGTAATGCTGAGGCTTTATAAGGCACTGGTCAGATAGCACCTGGAGTAGTGTGAGCAGTTTTGGGCTCCATATCTAGGAAAGGATGTGCTGCCTTTGGAAAGAGTCCAGAAGAGTTAGTGTATGAAGAGATTACAGTAGGGCTCACTGGAGTTTAGAAGAATGAAGGAGAATCTCATTGAAACCTACCTAATATTAAAAGGTCCAGATAGAGTGGATGTGGAGAGGATGTTTCCAATAGTGGGAGAGTCAAGGACCAGAGGGCTGTGAAATGCATTGCCACAGTGGTTGCAGAGGCCAAATCATTAGGTATAATTGAAGCAGAGACACCTAATTTCTTAATTAGTCAGGGTGTCAAAGGTTACAAGGAGAAGGCAGGAGAATGAAGTTGAAGGGGAAAATAAATCGGCAAAGATCGAACAGCAGAGCAGAATTGATGGGCTGAATGGCCTAATTATGTCCCTGTATTTTATGGTCCTATGACAGTACAATAAACAAGACAAGATATTACATTCAGAAGTCTGATATGTTAACTAAATCTTTCTAGACACAAAGGTAGAAGAATGATAGGATACATAAACATACAGTCGGCCCTCCTTATCTGCGAATTCCGCATGCGCGAATTCAACCAACCGCAAATCGCGAAAACCCAGAAATGCTCTTCCAGCATTTGTTGTTCGAGCATGTACAAACTTTTTTTTCTTGTCATTCTTCCCTAAACAATGCAGTATAACAACCATTTTACATAGCATTTACATTGTATTAGGTATTATAAGTAATCTAGTGATGACTTGAAGTATACGGGAGGATGTGCATGGGTTATCGTGGATCAGGGTCGGAAAAAATCGGAAGTTCTCTTACTAAGTAAGTCGGAACAGGTACATCCGGTATTTAGCGTCAGTTAGTCAAACGTTTGCCTTAGTGTATAGTATATATTTTACCTTTCTATGCATATAAAACACTTAAGAACGTATGTTTCAGCGCCAGGCTCGGGAACGGAATTTCTCGGAACTCGGGACAGACCACTCCCCAGTGCGTTCTCTACCATGCCGGGTTGATGTGGAGGATCAAAAACCCAAAACCCAATAATTAAACCACTGCGTTGCTTAGTAATAATTGTAGCTTTCATCGAGGCAGAGCCTTTCTCACTTTATCCTTTAAAATTGTTCAAATCGCTTTATTATTTCCACTTTATTTTCAATCGTGATTATTTTCACGAACAAAAACACTGCAGATTCAGATCTCTACCGCCAGGTCTTAATGTCCACCGCACTGTGACAGGTCTGGGGTTCCGCTGGGTCCTAAGGCCCAACGCATTGAGACAGGTTGAATAAGGGTCTTAAGCATCTGCGAATTTTGGTATCCGCGAGGGGTCCCAGAACCAATCCCCCACCCCCCCGGATAAGGAGGGTCAACTGTACCAGAATCAGAATCAGGTTTATCACAGGCATGTGTTGTGAAATCTGTTAACTTAGCAGCAACAATTCAATGCAATACATAACATAGAAGAGGAAAAAATAACAATAAATAAGTAAATCATTTACAGTATACGTATATTGAACTGATTAAAACTCATGCAAAAAAAAACAAAAAAATATATATAAAAAAGTGAGGTAGTGTTCATAGGTTCAATGTCCATTTAGGAATCTGATGGCAGATGGGAAGAAGCAGTTCCTGAATCGCTGAGTGTGTGCCTTCAGGCTTCTGTACCTCCTACCTGATGGTAACAGTGAGAAAAGTAACAGTAACAGTAACAGCCCTGGGTGCTGGAGGTCCTTAATAATGGACACTGCCTTTCTGAGACACCACTCCTTGAAGATGCCCTTGGCACTTTGTAGGCTAGTACCCAAGAAAGAGCCAACTAAATTTACAGCCCTCTTCAGCTTCTTTCAGTCCTGTGCAGTAGCCCCCCCCCCCCCACTTAACAGACAGTGATGCAGCCTGTCAGAATGCTCTCCATGGTACATCTATAGAAGTTTTTGAGTGTATTCATTGTCATACCAAATCTCTTCAAACTCCTAATGAAGTATAGTCGCTGTTTTGCCTTCTTTATAACTGCATCGATATGTTGGGACCAGGTTAGATCCTCAGAGATCTTGACACCCAGGAACTTGAAACTGCTCACTCTCTCCACTTCTGATCCCTCTATAAGGATTGATATGTGTTCCTTCATCTTACCCTTCCTGAAGTCCACAATCAGTCTTTCATCTTACTGATGTTGAATACAAGGTTGTTTCTGTGGCACCACTCCACTAGCTGGCATATCTCACTCTTGTACGCCCTCTCGTCACCACCTGAGATTCTACCAACAATGGTTGAATCATCAGCAAATTTATAGATGGTATTTGAGCTATGCCTAGCCACACAGTCATGGGTATAGAGAGAGTAGAGCAGTGGGCTAAGCACACACCCCTGAGGTGCACCAGTGTTGATCATTAGCAAGGAGGAGATATTATCACCAATCAGCACAGATTGTGGTTTTCTGGTTAGGAAGTCAAGGATCCAATTGCAGAGGGAGGTATAGAGGCCCAGGTTCTGTAACTTCTCAGTCGAGATTGTGGGAATGATGGTATTAAATGCTGAGCTATAGTCTAATCTAAGGCTGAGAAGTGACATTGAGATTGCATCTACCATTTACCTATTGTGGTGATAGGCAAATTGCAATGGGTCCAGGTTCTTGCTGAGACAGGAGTTCATTCTAGTCATGAACAACGTCTCAAAGCATTTCATCACTGTAGGTGTGAGTGCTACTGGGTGATAGTGATTAAGGCAGCTCACATTACTCTTCTTAAGCACTGGTATAATTGTTGTCTTTTTGAAGCAAGTGGGAACTTCCACCCACAGCAGTGAGAGGTTGAAAATGTCCTTGAATACTCCCGCCAGTTGGTTGGCACTGGTTTTCAGAGCCTTACCAGGTACTCCATTGGGACCTTCTGCCTTGCGAAGGTTCACCCTCTTTAAAGACAGCCCAACATCAGCCTCTGAGACAGAGATCACAGGGTCATCAGGTGCTTAGGGATCTTTACAGCTGTAGTTGAGTTCTCCCTTTCAAAGTGGGCATAGAAGGCATTGAGTTCATCTGGTAGTGAAACATCACCTCCGTTCTTGCTATTGGGTTAATTGGTATTAAGATCATTTCAATTCGTGTTTCATTTCATAAACACAAAGGATTTTGCAGATGCTAAATCCTAAGCAACACACACATAGTGCAGGAGAAACTCAGCAGGTCAGACAGCATCATGGAAATGAATAAGTACCGTAGTTGACATTTTGGTCTGAGACCCTTCATAAGGACTGGAAAAGAAGTGGGAAGAAGCCAGAATGAGAAGGTGGGGGAGGGAATGAGTACAAGCTGGCAGGTAATAGGTGAGACAAGGTGGGGGGAAAGATGGGTGTGTGGGGGAGGGGGGTGAAATGTGAATTCCTTTCCAGTCCTGATGAAGGGGTTTGACCCAGAACATCAACTGTTTATTCCCCTCTATATAAACTGCCTGACTTGTTGAGTTTCTTTTGCATGTCGTGTGTGTCATTTTATCATCTTCCCTTCTCCTCTCCATTGGGAAGTGGTATCTGAGACCAGAACATCAAATGGATATACGCTGGATTCAGTCAATAGCTAGGAGATCTGGGCCTGAGTCTGGCAGTCCAATTCCATTGTGAGGGAGTGCTCACTGCTGGAAGGACCCACAGGCAGAGGGGATGTTAAGGGGAGATCGAGTCTCTTGTGTCAAATGGGTACAAAGATTGGGAGGGGAACAGGGTGCTCTATCCTGTCGGCCAGTCAATACTTTTTAATCATTGAAAATCACCACAAAAGGCAAATTGACAGCTCATTATCACACCTCTGTTTGGGGACCTGCTGTACATAAACAAGATTCTTATATTACAACACTGTGATGACTTCAGGAAAGAATGTGATCTGTGTTGTATAACTGCAAGCTTGCCCCTCTTTCTCATACAAATGCCTGTGATGTGTGCCCAGCACAAAAGAATCCAGCAATAACCAAGGATTAAGCCGCAGCAACTAGAAATAGACAATTATGGAATGAGCAGGAAGTGATGCTTTTGATGCAGTTGCTGTTCCTGAAAAGCTACTTGCTGCCATCTCCTGGCGCCTGAATAGAATTGCATGTTAAAAGGTCGTTAGAGGGAGACCTAATACTGTATTGTTCAGACGAATTCAGAAAGCAAGGAAGGCACTTATCCCTGCAAGCGGGGCAACTTGCCCCTACAGAACCTCCTTCATCACCATTCAGGTCCCCAAACAGTCTGAAACATTTCAGCACCCCAGCTCAAAACATTGACTGTTTATGCCCCTCCATAGATGCTGCCTGACTTGCTGAATTTTTGTGAGTTGCTGAAGATTTCCAGCACCTGCAGAATCTCTCATGTTTTCTGCAATCACCTAAAACAACTGCACCATAAGGGCTAGAAACAGGAGGCCATTCAGCCCTTCTTGAAAATTCTACCATTTTGTTCCACTTTACTTGATTTCCTCAATCTCCATCAGCTTCTAACATGAATATACTAAGCAACTTAATCCAAGAAAATTTGCCACCCTCTGGACGTAGAAATTTCTTCTCATCCCTGAACAACAGACCCCTTTACTTGAGAGTGACCCCTTGATTCCTGACACCCCAGCCAGCCCATTCCATCTGTCAGGGTTGTGAGAATGTTGCATCTTTCGATGAACTCATTCCTCATTCCTCTAAATTCCAGAGTACTGTATAGATGCCTAGTCTGGTTAACCTTTTTCTCACAGGCCAATGCCCATTGCAGGAATTCACCAATAATGCACACCTGGTGATAGGTATATTTTCCTTAGCTAGTGAGATGCAAGTGCAATGTTAGCATTAATTTTGAGAGGACTAGAATATAAAAACAAGGACGTAATGCTAAGGCTTTATGAGGCATTGTTCAGATGGCATTTGGGGCATTGCAAGCATTTTGGGGCCCCTTATCTAAGAAAGAATGCCCTGGCATCAGAGAGGGTCCAGAGGAGGATCTCAAGTATGATCCTGGGAATGAGGTGCATAACGTATGAGGAGCGTTTGATGTTTCTGGGCTTGTACTAGCTGGAGTTTGGAAGAATGAGGGGGCATTTCATTGAAACCTATTGAATATTGAAAGGCCTAGATAGAGTGGACGTGAAGAGAAGGTTGCATATAATGGGGGAGACTAGGACCAGAGGGCACATCCTCAGAATAGAGGGACATCCCTTTAGACCAGCACTTAGAAGGAATTTCTTTAGCCAGAGAGTGGTGAATCTGTGGAATTCATTGCCACAAACAGCTGTGGGGGACAAGTAAACACAAGGAAATCTGCAGATGCTGGAAATTCAAACAACACACACAAAATGCTGGTGGAACACAGCAGGCCAGGCAGCATCTATACAGAGAAGCTGGAGGAACACAGCAGGCCAGGCAGCATCTATAGGGAGAAGCGCTGTCGACGTTTCTCCCTATAGATGCTGCCTGGCCTGCTGTGTTCCACCAGCATTTTGTGTGTGTTGTAGGGGACAAGTAATTGGGTATATTTAAAGTGGACGTTGTTAAGTTCTTGGTTAATAAGGTTGCCAAAGGTAATGGAGAGAGGGCAGGAGGAAGAGGTTGAGAGGAATATATATCATCCATGATGGAATAGTGGAGCAGACTCGATGGGCTGAATGGCCTAATTCTGCTTCTATATCTTATGGTCTAATGGATACCAGACCTACACATAACATAGTGATTAATCCATAAGATATAGGAGTGGAATGAGGCCAGTCTGTTCCGCCATTCTATCATGGCTGATCCAAAGTTCCTCTCAGCCCCAGTCTCCTGCCTTCTCCCCATATCCCTTCATGTCCTGAACAATCAAGAATCTATCAGCCTCTGCCTTAAATATGCATAAAGACTTGACCTCCACAGCTGCCTGTGGCAACAAATTCCACAGATTCACCTCTGTCTGGCTAAAACAATTCCTCTTCATCTCCATTCTAAAAGGATGCCACTCTATTCTCAAGCTGTGTCCTCTGGTCTTACACTGTCCCACCATAGGAAACATCCTCTTCACATCCACATCCTTTCATGATACGATAGGTTTCAATGAGGTCACTCCTCATTCTTCTGAATTCCAGTGAGTACAGGCCCAGAGCCAACAAATGTTCTTCATGTGACCCAGAATAATTTTCGTGAACCTCCTTTAAACCATCTCCAGTTTCAGCATATCCTTTTTAAGATAAGGGCCCCAAATCTGCTCACAATACTCCAAATGAGGCCTCACCAGTGCTGTATAAAGTCTCAACATTACATCTTTGTTTTTATATTCTAGTCCTCTTGAAATGAATGGTAGCATTGCTGGTAAGTGGCAACCAACCAGAAAAGGCTTCCTTTATTCCCGCATTTTACAAAGAAACATATAAAACCTACAGCACAATACAGGCCTTTCAGCCCACAAAGTTGTGCCGAACATGTCCCTACCCTAGAAATTAATAGGGTTACCCATAGCCCTCTATTTTTCTAAGCTCCATGTACCGATCCAAAAGTCTCTTAAAAGACCCTACCATATCCGCCTCCACCGCCATTGCTGGCAGCCCATTCCACGCACTCGCCAATCTCTGCGTTAAAAAACTTACCCCTGACATCTCCTCTGTACCTACTGCCAAGTATCTTAAACCTGTACCCTCTTGTGGCAGCCATTTCAGCCCTGGGAAAAAGCCTCTGACTATCCACATGATCAATGCCTCTCATCATCTTGTACACCTCTATCTCATTCTCCGTTACTCCAAGGAGAAAAGGCTGAGTTCACTCAACCTGTTTTCATAAGGCATGCTCCCCAATCCAGGCAACATCCTTGTAAATCTCCTCTGCACCCTTTCTATGATTTTCACATCCTTCCTGTAGTGAGGCGACCAGAACTGAGCACAGTACTCCAAGTGGGGTCTGACCAGCTGCAACATTACCTCTCAGATCCTAAATTCAATTCCACGACTAAGAAGGCCAATACACCATATGTCTTCTTAACCACAGAGTCAACGTGCACAGCTGCTTTGACCTGTGGACTTGGACCCCAAGATCCCTCTGATCCTCCACTCTGCCAAGAGTCTTACCATTAATACTATATTCTGTCATCATATTTGACCTACCAAAATGAACCACTTCACACTTATCTGGGTTGAACTCCATCTGCCACTTCTCAGCCCAGTTTTGAATCCTATCAATGTGCCGCTGTAAACTCTGACAGCCCTCCACACTATCCACAACACCCCCAACCTTTGTGTCATCAGCAAACTTACTAACCCATCCCACCACTTCCTCATCCAGGTCATTTATAAAAATCATGAAGAGTAAGGGTCCCAGAACAGATCCCTGAGCCACACCACTAGTCACCAACCTCCATGCAAAATATGACCCGTCTACATCCACTCTTTGCCTTCTGTGGGCAAGCCAGTTCTGGATCCACAAAGCAATGTCCCCTTGGATCCCATGCCTCCTTACTTTCTCAATAAGCCTTGCATGGTGTACCTTATCAAATGCCTTGCTGAGATCCATATACATTACATCTACTGCTCTTCCTTCATCAATGTGTTTAGTCACATCCTCAAAAAATTCAATCAGGCTCATAAGGCATGACCTGCCCTTTAGAAAGCCATGCTGACTATTATACCTCTTCAAATGCTCATAAATCCTACCTCTCAGAATCTTCTCCATCAACTTACCAACCACTGAAGTAAGACTCACTGGTCTATAATTTCCTGGGCTATCTCTACTCTCTTTCTTGAATAAGAGAACAACATCCGCAACCCTTCAATCCTCGGGAACCTCTCCCGTCTCCACTGATGATGTAAAGATCATCGCCAGAGGCTCAGCAATCTCTTCCCTTGCCTCCCACTGTAGCCCTGGGTACATCTCATCTGGTCCCGGTGACTTATCCAACTTGATGCTTTCTCAAAGCTCCAGCACATCCTCTTTCTTAATATCTATGTGCTCAAGCTTTTCAGTCCCCTGCTATTCATCACTACAATCACCAAGATCCTTTTCCATAGTGAATACTGAAGTAAAGTATTCATTAAGACCTCTGCTATTTCCTCCAGTTCCATACACATTTCCCCACGGTCACAGCTGAATAGTCCTCCTCCCAATTTTCCCTTGAGGAAACCATTCTAACTACAGACTTTTTTACCATGTGCCTCCAAGTACCCTGAAATTACATCCTTAACAATTGACCCCAATATATTCCCAACCACTGAGGTCAGACTAACTGGCCTATAATTTCCTTCCCTCTGCCTCGCTCCCTTCTTGAAAAGTGAGGTGACATTTGCAATTTTCCAGACGTCCAGAACCATTCTCATGCCTCTGTAGTTCCCTTTACTCCACTGTAATACTGATACATCTGACTTTAGTTTCTCCTTCTCAAATTTAAGAGTGAAATTGTAAATTGCCCTGTGATTAGGCTTGGGTTAAATAGATGGGTTGCTGGGTGAAACGGCTCATTATCCTGGAAGGGGCTGTTCTGCACTGTATCTAAGGAGTCTTTGATATGGAACACTCACTTAGATTGTGCATTTTTCTACATTGTTCTACCCTGTTCTACAATGTTCTACACAGTTCCACGCTGTTTCACACTGTTCTACACTGTTCTACACAATTCTACACTGGTCTACACTGTTCTGCACTGTTCTACACGGTTCTACACAATTCTACACTGTTCTGCACTGTTCTACACAATTCTACACTGTTCTGCACTGTTCTACACTGTTCTGCACTGTTCTGCACAATTCTACACTGTTCTGCACTGTTCTACACAATTCTACACTGTTCTACACTGTTCTGCACTGTTCTACACTGTTCTGCACTGTTCTACACAATTCTACACTGTTCTACATTGTTCTACACTGTTCTTTGGCAGCCACTCCTCTGCACATCAGATAGCAAAAGAACCTTAAGCCCTAATGGAAGTAAAAGAGGATGATAGTTAGACACAGCTGGACATCTCTCAATACTTTAGTCTGTTCATTACCAAAACCCCTTCTTACCATCATCAGCCTTTTCCTCTACATCTTTACTGAAACTCATTTACCCAATCATGAAACAAAAATGAAAAATGAGTGCAAAGATCACTACTCTGACCCCTGTACACAGCAGATTCAGCTCTCGATCAGACAGAGCAGCAGGGAGGTAGCTTTTACCGCCAGGTGGCATCGTGCTCTCAGTGCTGTGGCTCAGCCCCGTTATTCAGATTTCACACCCATAGTTGTGATGGGAGTGTCCAGATGGCAGAGCAGATTGTGGTGAGTGAAGTAGACAAGGGTCTTGTTATTCCCTGTCATTCCTGATAGCTAATGTTGTGAAGCCTTTGGATTTGAGGGGCTATGGAATGACTCACTTCACCTCAAATTTGGATAGTAGACTAGGAGGTTGCTGGATCAGAGATCTAAACATATTCCTTTCTAAATGAGTTAAGGTCTTTGAAACTGAAAGGGTGTAACTTTTCGCAGTGATTGATGGATCATCCACAATAACCAGTGAAGTGCGAAGCAAATCAATAGAACATAGAACAGGCCCTTTGGCCCACAATGTTATGCCAACCTCTTACATAGAAACATAGAAAACCTACAGCACAATACAGGCCCTACAGCCCACAAGGTTGTGCTGAACATGTCACTACCTTAGAAATTACTAGGCTTACCTATAGCCGTCAATTTTACTAAGCTCCATGTACCTATCTTAAAAGCCTCTATCGTATCCACCTCCACCACTGTTGCTGGCAGCCCATTCCATGCACTCACCACTCTCTGAGTTAAAATACTTACCCCTGACATCTCCTCTGTACCTACTCCCCAGCACCTTAAACCTGTGTCCTCCTGTGGCAACCATTTCAGCCCTGGGAAAAAGCCTCTGACTATCCACATGATCAATGCCTCTCATCATCTTGTACACCTTTATCAGGTCACCTCTCATCCTCCTTCACTCCAAGCAGAAAAGGCCAAGTTCACTCAACCTAGTCTCATAAGGCATGCTCCCCAATCCAGGCAACATCCTTGTAAATTTCCTCTGCACCCTTTCTATGGCTTCCACATCCTTCCTGTAGTAAGGTGACCAGAAATGAGCACAGTACTCCAAGTGTGGTCTGACCAGGGTCCTACATCATTACCTCTCAGCTCCTAAATGCAATTCCACGATCGATGAAGGCCGATACACCATACGCCCTCTTAACCACAGAGTCAACCTGTGCAGCTGCTTTGAGCGTCCAATGGACTCAGACCTCTTAATGTACTCCAAGATCTATCTAACCTTTCCCTCTCAAATAGCCCTTCATTTTTCTTTCATCCATGTGACTATCTGAAACTGTCTTAACTTTCCCTAATGTATCTACTTCTACTATCCCCCCTATAGTTTCCTTCAATCATCTTATATTAACTATTTCCACCCTGGGAAAATGTCCCTGGCTGTCAGTTCTCATGCTCCTTCATTCCAAAGAGAAAAGCT
Organism: Hemitrygon akajei; assembly: GCF_048418815.1. Taxonomy (NCBI): domain Eukaryota; kingdom Metazoa; phylum Chordata; class Chondrichthyes; order Myliobatiformes; family Dasyatidae; genus Hemitrygon; species Hemitrygon akajei. Next base: position 46,434,236 of record NC_133137.1, on the reverse strand, counting down.
CTAGCTACTCAAACTATCCCATAAGACATGCTCTCTAATCCAGGTGCATCCTGGTAAATCTCCTCTGCATTCTCTCGTAAGCTTTCACATTCTTCCTATAAAGAGGTGACCAGAATTGAACACAATATTCCAAGTGTGGTCTAACCAGGATTTTATGGAGCTGCAAAATGACCTTACAGCTCTTGAACTCAATCCCCTGATGTACAAAAGCCAACACACCACACATCTACTTAACCACCGTATCAACTTGCATGGCAATTTTGAGGGGGGTATGGACATGGTCCTCAAGATTCCTTTGTTCATTTGTACATATAAATTTCCATAATGTCACAAAAGAACAAGGTCCTCAGATGCAAGGAAACAACACCTTCAGGAATAACCCTAGTACAGCATGGCACAGGAATAACCCTAGTACAGCAAGCTCCAGTGACCCAGTTCAATCCTGACCCTGGGTACTGCGTGCGTGGCCTGTGCACACTTTCCCTGTGACTGCCCTCCCACATCCCAAAGATGTAGGATAAATGGCCAAGGTGACTTAGCCTTTTCTTGTGGGTGTTGAAAGTATTAGGGCATAAGGTAAGCAAGTTGGGAAATTGGTTAATAGCTCTCTTCTGAGAACCAGTAGGGACTCAATGGGCTGAATAGCCTCCTTCTACGTTGTAATGAAATAAGTTGCACACCGTTCTGACTTCCAAATATATCATTGTTCCTTCATTGTTGTTAGGCTTATATTCGGAGCTCCCTCTCTAACGTCTCTGTGGGGGCATCTTCCCCAGAGGGAATGCTACAAGTCAAAAAGGGAGCTTCCTGAGAACGATTAAGGGGAGGAAATAATTGATGGTTTTGCCAGTGACACACAAATCCCAAACAAGAAATGAATAATCTTCAGACATACATTCTGAGAGGTAGCAGAGTAGTGCAGCACTACTGCAGCACCCAGAGATTGGCGATTTTGAAGAGGTAGGAGTAAAGTGTGGAGGGGATGCCAGAAGTAAGTTTTGTTACATAGATGATGGTGGGTGCGTGGAACACACTGCCAGGAATGGTGGTAGAGGTAGATACTGTAGATTAGGGATATTTAAGAGACTCTTACGCACATGGAGGGAAGTGTTAGATCGATCTTAGGGCAGGTGAAAAGGTCAGCACAACATCGTGGACTGCGCTGTACTGGTATCTGTTCCAGAACATCAGATCATTTTTGAGCTTAATAGTGTTGACCTGAAAACTGCTGTCTAAATGCAGGTTAATATTCTCCTTCCCCGTAATGTCTGATTTCTGATTTCTTTCAGCTGAGGAGTCAGTAGCATGTGAAAACCCAGGACTACCAGAAAATGGCTACCAGATTCTATATAAGCGTCTGTATCTGCCAGGCGAGACGTTGACTTTCATGTGTTACGAAGGCTTTGAACTGGTTGGAGAGGTTACTATCAGGTGCATCATTGCCCACCCATCCCACTGGAGTGGGCCACTGCCTTCATGTAAAGGTAAGGTCCAAATTTTGAACCACCCTCAGAGCAATGCTGGGAAGTTCCAGCATATTCCCAGCTGGCTGTGGATGCCAGCCTTTGCACCACAAGAAGTGAGATCAGCAGATTTGCCCCACAGCTCCGAGAGTCTGCACAGAAATCAGGCACTATATGCAGCGTACAAACTGGTGCTTCACTGTATGTGGGTGGAAAGGAGGTGAGTATTTATTCTGAGCATGAGTCTATTTATTTCCTGTAGAGATACAGCACAGTAATAGGCCCTTCAGGCCCAAACAAGCCCAGTTGTACCCTGGTGACCAGTTAAGCCATGTCTTTGGAATGTGGGAGGAAACCAGTGTGCAGCCATGAGGATACTCATGTAGTTACAGTGAGAATATACAAACTCCATACACAGGTCACTGGTGCTGTAATAGTGTTACGCCAACTACTACACACCTTTGATCTGTGCCAGTGGAAGGAAGCTGGCATGCTGTTCATGGTGATAACTCAATGTTAATTCATGCAGAAGCCAATGTGAACTGTGCTCCTTCTAAACCAACCCACCAAGCTGAAGGGTGTGTAATACACCCCAGCAGCCAACTCTGAAGAGCCTGCAGCTTAGGGAAATGGATGAGAGCCTTTAAACCTCACAAACAGTTAGCTCTATCCAGGTACCCCACTGTTGGAGGGGGGAGGGGTTGACCCAAAAGAGAAAGTCACAGCAGCCAGGTTTCTGGCACTGAGTCTGTCTCTACGACTCAGAAGGGAAGGCGGGGAGAAGAGGCACACCGTAGTGAGAGGCAATTTGTTAGTTAGGGCAGTGAACAGGAGGTTCTGTGGGCAAGAATGAGATTCCTGGATGGTATGTTGCCTCTTGGGTGCCAGGGCCTGGGATATCTCAGACTGTGTCCTCGGCATTCTTATGTGGGAGGATGAACAGCCAGAAGTCATGGTCCATGTCGGTACCAATGACATGGGTAGGATGAGTGACAAGGTTCTGCATAGAAAGTTCAAGGAATTAGGTTCTAAGTTAAATGGCAGGACCTCCAGTGTTGTGATCTCAGGATTGCTACCCATGCCACGTGCCAGTGAGGCCAGAACTAGGAAGATTATGCAGTTTAACATGTGGCTAAGGAGTTGGTGGAGGAGAGAGGGCATAAGATTTTTAGATCATTAGGCTCTCTTCCAGGGAAGGTGGCCCTGTACAGAAGGGACGGTTTGCACCTGAACTGGAGGGGGGACTAATATCCTAGTGGGAAAGTTTGTTAATGCTGAGCAGTTGGGTTTAAACTAAAGTTGTAGGGGTATTCGAACCAGAGTGCCAGAACAGTTAGTGGAGGCAGATGTTGGTAAGACCTCAGACAAAGATATGAATCAAAAGGTGTGACTAGTGTCCTGAGGTGCATACATTTCAATGCAAGAAATATTGTAGAAAAGGTGGATAATAGTGCTGAAGATGAGGTAGCTGGTTTACAAACAGGCAATGTGTAGTGAGGAGAAGTTGTTGACAGGGCAAAATTGCAGTCAACAGGATGAGTTGCAACATAAAAGATGAACAAAATTGAAAAGGGTGAACACAGGACTGAAAATGTGATATATGAATGCACACAGTATAAGGAATAATGTAGATGAACATGGTTACAGATTGGCAGGTATGATGTTGTAGACATCACTGAAAGAAGATTATAGCTGGGAGCTTAATGTCCAAGTTTCTCCTTACACATTGTATCGAAAGAAGAGGCAGGAAGGCAGAGGGGGTGACATTGCTCTGTTGGTAAAAAATTATATCAAATTATTAGAAAAAGGTGACATGGTCGGAAGGAGTTGGATCATTGTGGATAGAGCTAAGGAACTGCAAGGGTAACAGTAGTAAGGATGAGGTCTACAAATTACAATGGGAGATAGAAAGTGCATGACAAAAGGGCAAAGTTACAATAGTCATGAAGGATTTTGATATGCAGGTAGATTTGGGAAAATCGGGTTGGTGCTGGATTCCAGGGGGCAGGGGGGGGGGGGGGGGGGCGCAGATTTCTAGAGTGCCTACAAGATGGGTTTTTAGAGCAGCTCATGATTGAGCCCACTACAGGATCAACTATTCTGGATTGGGTGTTTTGCAATGAACCAACATTGATTAGAGAGCTTAAGGTAAAAGAACCCTCAGGGAAAAGTGATCATAATATGATAGAATTCACGCTGAAATTTGAGAAGAAGAAACTAAACTCAGATGTATCAGTATTATAGTGGGATAAAGGGGATTTCAGAGGCATGAGAGAGGAGCTGGCCAGAATTGATTGGAAAAGGACACTAGCAGGGATGACAGCAGAGACTGAAATTTCTGAAAGGAATTCACAAGGCACAGGATATATACATCCCAGAGAAGAAGGTATATTCTAAAAGCAAGATGACACAGCCATGGCTAACAAGAGAAGTCAAAGCCAACATAAAAGCCAAAGAGAGTGCATAAATAGAGCAAAAATAATGGGAAGCTGGAAGACTGGGAAGCTTTTAAATATGAACAGAAGGCAACTAAAAAGTCATTAAGAAGGTAAAGCTGGAATACAAAAGTAAATTAGCCAATAATATTAAAGAGGATACTAGAAGTTTCTTTGTGGGCCAAAGTGCCTCTGAACATGTCACTACCTTAGAAATTACTAAGCTTACCTATAACCCTCTATTTTACTAAGCTCCATGTACCTATCCAAAAGCCTCTTAAAAGACCCTATCATATCTGACTCCACCACCATTGCTGGCAGCCCATTCCACACATTCACCACTCTCTGAGTAAAAAACTTACCCCTGACATCTCCTCTGTACCTACTCCCCAGCACATTAAACCTGTGTCCTCTTGTGACAACCATTTCAGCCCTGGGAAAAAGCCTCTGACTATCCACACGATCAATGCCTTTCATCATCTTATACACCTCTATCAGGTCACCTCTCATCCTCCTTCGCTCCAAGGAGAAAAGGCTGTTTGTCTGTTCCTATCTCTTTCTAATGCTATTGTAAAGGAGACAGAATAATGATCACTATCTCCAAAATGTTTTCCCACTGAGAAATCTGACACCTGACCAGGTTCATTTCCCAATACCAAATCAAGTACAGCCTCTTCTCTTGTAGACTTATCTACATATTGTGACAAGAAACCTTCCTGAACACACCTAACAAACTCCACCCCATCTAAATCCCTTGCTCTAGGGAGATGCCAATCGATATTTGGGAAATTAAAATCTCCCATCACAACAACTCTGTTATTATTACACCTTTCTAGGATCTGTTTTCCTATCTGTTCCTTGATATCCCAGTTACTATTGGGTGGCCTATAAAAAACACCCAGTAAAGTTATGATTAACTCATTAATCATTAATGATTATGCATTAGTAATGATCTTTCAAAAATAACTAGATTCTAGAACAGTTCTGTAAGACTGGAAAATTGCAAATATCTCTCCACTCTTCAAGAAGGGAGAGAGGCAGAAGAAAGGAAATTATAGGCCAGATTGTCTGATCTCAGTGGCTGGGAAGATATTGGAGTCAATTATAAAGGATGAGGTCTCATAAAATAAGCCCCAGTCAGCGTGGTCTCCTCAAGGGAAAATCTTGCCTGACAAATCCGTTGGAATTCTTTGAAGAAATAAAAAGCAGGATAGACAAAGGAGAATCAGTTGATGTTGTGCACTTGCATCAACCATATCTGAGGCTGCTTAACAAGTTTTGAGCCCATGGTATTACAGGGAAGATTCCAGCATGGATAAAGCATGGCAGGAGACAAAGAGTGGGAATAAAGTGAGACTTTTCTGGTTGGACACCAGTAACTAGTGGCGTTCCATAGGGGTCTGTGTTGGGACCGATTCTTTTTCTATCATATGCCAATGATTTGGATGCTGGAATTGATGGCTTTGTTACAAAATTTGCAGACAATATGAAGATAGGCATGGGGGCATTTAATTCTGAGGAAGTAGAGAGGCTACAGAAGGACTTATACAGATTCTCCTGAATGGGCAAAGAAATGGCAGATGGAATACAGTATCAAAAAGTGTATGACCATGCACTTTGGTAGAAGAAATGAAATGGTTGAATATTTTATCTATGGTCACCTCACTATAGGAAGGATGTGGAAACCATAGAAAGGGTGCAAAGGAGATTCACAAGGATGTTGCCTGGATTGGGGAGCATGCCTTATGAGAATAGGTTGAGCAAACTCAACCTTTTTTCCTTGGAGTGACGAAGGTTGAGAGATGACCTGATAGAGATGTACAAGATGATGAGAGGCATTTATTGTGTGGGTAGTCAGAGGCTTTTTCCCAGGGCTGAAATGGCTAACACGAGAGGGCACAGTTTTAAGATGCTTGGAATTAGGTACAGAGGAGATGTCAGGGGTAAGTTTTTTACGCAAAAAGTGGTGAGTGCGTGGAATAGGCTGCCAGGAATGGTGGTGGAGGCAGATACGATAGGATCTTTTAAGAGACTCCTGGACAGGTACATGGAGCTCAGAAAAATAGAGGGCTATGGTTAATCCTAGGTAATTTCTCAGGTAAGGACCTGTTCAGCACAGCTTTGTGAGCTGAAGGACCTGTATTGTTCTGTAGGTTTTCTATGTTTCTATTTTCTAAATGGAGAGAAAATTCAAAAACCTGAGGCACAAAGGGCCCTGGTGTCCTTCTGTAGGATTCCCTAAAGGTTTATTTGCAGGTTGAGTCTGTGGTGAGGCAGGCAAATGCTTTCATTTCAAGATAACCAGAATATGAAAGCAAGGATGTAATGTTGAGACTTTATAAAGCACTAGTGAGGCCTCATTTGGAGTATTGTGAGCAGTTTTGGGCTCCTCATCTTGACACTGGAGGGGGTTCAAAGGAGGTTCACAAAAATGATTCCAGGATTGAATGGCTTGTCATATGAAGAGTGTTTGATAGCTCTGGGCCTGTATTCACTGGAATTCAGAAGAATGAGACAGTGACCTCATTTAAACCTATTGAACAGTGAAATTCCTTGATAGAGTGGATGTGGAGAGGATGTTTCCTGTGGTGGGAGAGTCTAAGACCAGAGGACAGAGCCACAGAATAGAGGGACATCCTTTTAGAATGGAGATGAGGAAAAAATTCTTTAGCCAGAGAGTGGTGAATCTGTGGAATTCATTGCCACAGGTGGCTGTGGAGGACAAATTTTTATTAAGGCAGAGGTTGATAAATTCTTGATTGGTCAGGGCATGAAAGGATACTGGGAGAAAGCAGGAGATTGGGGCTGAGAGAAAAACTGGATCAGCCATGATGAAATGGCAGAGCAGACTTGATGGGCCAAATGGCCTAGTTCTGCTCCTATATCTTATGGTCTAAAAGAATGTTTTCTTAAAAACATCTTTAAACAGTGTAAGAAGTTATTACACTGGAAATACCTGAGATTGCAATTCACTGCTTAGGTGCAGATAATGTCCCTAACATTACACTGCGGACAATAAAACCATACAAGTATGTGGGCAGACCATCTAGTTCACTGTGTACTGCAGGTGTAATTCACTGCCAGAGGTACAATCTTACAGTCAAGACATTAAACTTGGGCTCTTTGTCTTCTCTCAGATGTAAAACTTTATCCAAGAAAAGCCTGGAAGTTCTTTCTGATATCCTGACCAATTTTTATCCCCCAAGTAGTGTAGTATTACTGGAATTGGGAGGGAAAATAAACCAGCCGTGATCAAATGGCAGAGCCAGCTCAATGAGCTGAATAACCTAATTCTGCTCCTATGTCTGATGTTCATCTTAAAGGGGTAAATTTCCTTAACATTTTTTGAGTTAGTGAAGTTGTAGGACCTCTTGCTGGCAAAGATGGTTCTTCCCCAGGTGAATGGAGTGATCCATGTTCCCCAGAGATTTTGGAGTGGTGGGAGGTGTGGCTGTGTGAGATCCCAGGAATGGGATGTCTAGATCAGTCTGGGACTCTGTGCAGAGCCTGGAGAACTATATGAATATCACATTTAGATTAGTTTCTTATCTTATCCACTAGTGATGCAAAGAAATTCCTTACTGGCCTGAAGCCCACAGAGTAACGGGGTGCAGATAACATGCCGATAAACAAATTCAATGTTTTTTGATAATCACAATTGATTTGAGAGTCAGCGATAATCACAAAACAAAGGAACAGAGCAAAGTGAGGCAGTACAAAATAGAGAGCAACCAAGAGAGATAGAATTAAAGGTTTGAGAATGTTACAGTGCTAGCAGGAAGGGGAGGTCAAAGAGGTGACAGATTCACAAGTCTGATAGCAGTGGGGATGAAGCTGTTCTTAAACTAGAATATAGAACTTTATAGCACAGTACAGGCCCTTCAGCCTATGATGTTGTGCCAAACTTATACCTACTCTAAGATCAATCTCACTCTTCCCTACTACATAGTTCTCCATTTTGCTATCATCATATGCCTAAGAATTTCTTAAATGCACCTAATGTATCTGCCTCTACTACTTCCCTTGCCAGTATCTTCCACACACCCACATTTCTGTGAAAAAAACTACCTCTGACGGTTCCCTCCCCCTATACTTTCCTCCATTCACCTTAAATTATGCCCTCTTGTATTATCCATGTCTGTCCTGGGAAAATGTCTCTGACTGTCCACTCTATCTTCTTGTACAACTTGTGCACCGCTATCAAGTCTCCTTTCATCCCTCTTCATTCCAGTTCTTGAGTTTGATCATCCAGGATTTCAAGTCCCACAACCTTTACAATGTAAAGCTTGAACTTACCTCCTTCTTACCTTATTTATGTGTTCATTTTACTGAGATACAGCATGGTAACAGGCTCTTCCGGTCCCACCAACCCCCACCGCCCAATTATACTCATGCCTTTGGAATGTGGGAGCAAATGGAGCATGTGGAGAAACCCATATAGTCATGGGGAGAGTGTATAAATCCTTTACAGGGAATTGAACCCAGGTCACTGGCACTAACCGCTACGCTACTCTCTCTATCCTACAATTCCTCCTCAGGTTTTTAATGTTAATTGTGGCATTGCATTTTTAGTAGTAAAGGTTTTAGCTCTTTCTAAGCTCAGTCTGTTTAGCCACACTTTATATGTCCTGGTTCTGCACTCACTGGGAACCTCACTGATGCTCAATAACGTTTTATATGTATAACCAGTTTTCCAAAAACTGCTCCCTTGAGTAACTGCCAGCAACACTACATTATCTGAGAACGTTTCAGCACGAGTGCCTTATGAAAGGATTGAAAGGCCCTACATCAGCAGCTGTATGCCAGTGAATTCCAAGTGCTCATCATCCTTCACTTAAAGAGGCTTAAAGTTTTTCTGTTTATTTCATTACAAGGTTAGCTTACATTTTGCTTTGCCATTATTACTGGCAAACTGCAAGATAACCATGAAAGGAAATAAACAGAATATATTTGTGTGGAAATATGATTTTTTTGTTTTGTATTGACATTGAACGGTCCATTCTCTTGTATACACACACAGCACAGAGAATGGACGCTAGGGAGAAAGGGGGAAGATTTGATAGAGGTATCTGAAATTATGAAGGTTATAGAGAGGGTAAATGCAAGCAGGCTACACCTAGAGGTCATGGGTTGTGGATGAGAAGTGAAATGTTTAAGGGCAACACAAGGGGTCTTCTTCACTCCGATGTGGGTTCCATTTTAACATTTAAGAGAAGTTTGGATAAGTACATGGATGGAAGGGGTATGGAAGGCTACAGTCCAGATGTGGGTCAATGGGAGAAAGCAGAATAACAATCCGGCATGGACCAGATGGGCCAAAGGGCCTGTTCTATGCTGCAGTGTTCTGTAACTCTGTGACTCCATAACACATTTGTGCTATTGAATTCCTTCATAACTCTGAAGTGTTCTTGGGCAAATACAAACTTCTTGGCTTTAGTGAGTGATGAGCCCATGTCCATTCATAATTCAAGTTGCACCTTTACTGTTGCCTCGATAACTTCCATTTACTGTTCCTCAAAGCTACACAATAATGCCAAAATCATACTTTATATTCTGCACCTCTTGCAAGAGCTTTCCAACCTTTAATTAGAGATATTTCTAGTCAGTACATTTTTCACTTCATTTGTTTTTAAACTCTAGTTAGGCTGCATCTGGAGTATTGCATGCAGTTCTGGTCACCCCAGTATAGGTGTTCACTCCATTATGGGAAGTTACGAGTTTGGTTTGGCAAATAAGGTGGAAGTAAATCCGAAAGGCTTCTACAGTTATATTAAAAGCAAGAGGATAGTGAGGGATAAAATTGGTCCCTTAGAGAATCAGGGTGGTCAGCTATGTGTGGAGCCGAGGGAGATGGGAGAGATTTTGAACGATTTCTTCTCTTCGGTATTCACTAAGGAGAAGGATATTGAATGGTGTAAGGTGTGGGAAACAAGTAAGGAAGTTATGGAACCTATGACAATTAAAGAGGTGGAAGTACTGGCGCTTTTAAGAAATTTAAAAGTGGATAAATCTCCGGGTCCTGACCGGATATTCCCCAGGACCTTGAGGGAAGTTTGTGTAGAGATAGCAGGAGCTCTGACGGAGATCTTTCAGATGTCATTAGAAACAGGGATTGTGCCGGAGGATTGGCGTATTGCTCATGTGGTTCCATTGTTTAAAAAGGGTTCTAGAAGTAAGCCTGGCAATTATAGACCTGTCAGTTTGACATCAGTGGTGGGTAAATTAATGGAAAGTATTCTTAGAGATAGTATTTATAATTATCTGGATAGACAGGATCTGATTAGGAGTAGCCAGCATGGATTTGTGCGTGGAAGGTCATGTTTGACAAACCTTATTGAATTTTTTGAAGTAGTTACGAGGAATGTTGACGAGGGTAAGGCAGTGGATGTAGTCTATATGGACTTCAGCAAGGCCTTTGACAAAGTTCCACATGGAAGGTTAGTTAAGAAGGTTCAGTCGTTAGGTATTAATGCTGGAGTAATAAAATGGATTCAACAGTGGCTAGATGGGAGATGCCAGAGAGTAGTGGTGGATAATTGTTTATCGGGATGGAGGCCGGTGACTAGCGGGGTGCCTCAGGGATCTGTTTTGGGCCCAATGTTGTTTGTAATATACATAAATGATCTGGATGATGGGGTGGTAAATTGGATTAGTAAGTATGCTGATGATACTAAGGTAGGAGGTGTTGTGGATAATGAGGTGGGTTTTCAAAGCTTGCAGGGAGATTTATGCCGGTTAGAAGAATGGGCTGAACGTTGGCAGATGGAGTTTAATGCTGAGAAGTGTGAGGTTCTACATTTTGGCAGGAATAATCCAAATAGAACATACAGGGTAAATGGTAGGGCATTGAGGAATGCAGTGGAACAGAGAGATCTAGGAATAACAGTGCATAGTTCCCTGAAGGTGGAGTCTCATGTAGATAGGGTGGTGAAGAAGGCTTTTGGAACGCTGGCCTTTATAAATCAGAGCATTGAGTACAGAAGTTGGGATGTAATGTTAAAATTGTACAAGGCATTGGTAAGGCCAAATTTGGAATATTGTGTACAGTTCTGGTCACCGAATTATAGGAAAGATATCAATAAATTAGAGAGAGTGCAGAGACGATTTACTAGGATGTTACCAGGGTTTCAGCACTTAAGTTACAGAGAAAGGTTGAACAAGTTAGGTCTCTATTCATTGGAGCGTAGAAGGTTGAGGGGGGATTTGATCGAGGTATTTAAAATGTTGAGAGGGATAGATAGAGTTGACGTGAATAGGCTGTTTCCATTGAGAGTAGGGGAGATTCAAACGAGAGGACATGATTTGAGAGTTAGGGGGCAAAAGTTTAAGGGAAACACGAGGGGGTATTTCTTTACTCAGAGAGTGATAGCTGTGTGGAATGAGCTTCCTGTAGAAGTAGTAGAGGCCAGTTCAGTTGTGTCATTTAAGGTAAAATTGGATAGGTATATGGATAGGAAAGGAGTGGAGGGTTATGGGCTGAGTGCGGGTAGGTGGGACTAGGTGAGATTAAGAGTTCGGCACGGACTAGGAGGGCCGGAATGGCCTGTTTCCGTGCTGTGATTGTTATATGGTTATATGGTGATATTGAGGCTTCCGAGAGAGAGAGGTTTACCAGGATATTACCTGGATTAGAGGGCATGTGCTATAATGAAAGGTTGAAAAAGCTTGGGTTGTTTCCTCCGGGATGGCAGAAGCCGAGGGGAGATCTGATAGAGGTTTATAAGAGGCATAGATCGAGGAGACAGGCAGTATCTTTTTCCCAGGGTGGTAATGTGTTAATAGCAGAGGGCATGCATTTAAGCTGAGATGGGTCATTTTGAAGGAGGTGTGAGGGGCAAGGTTTTTACACAGAGAATGGCGGGTGCCTGGGGTGGTAGTAAAGGCAAGTATATCCGGGACTTTATTTATTTACGTAGTGATAGAACACAGAGTAGGCTTATTTGGTCCTTTGATCCACGCTGCCTCAGCAATCCCAGGACCCCAAATTAACTGTTCCTGTGCTGTACTAATCTAAGTGTTCTTAACACTTTCATTTCCTGGCCCCATTCTTTCTTCTACAATGTCCTGTATTGCACTGTCCATTCTCTTGCCTGGCACAAATTATATACAACATCAGTGCCCTGCATTATAATGTATATAATCTGTGATGTTGTTCATTCTCATCGTAAGTTCCCTACAACACTTTCATTTCCTGGCCCCATTCTTTCTTCTACAATGTCCTGCATTGCACTGTCCATTCTCTTGCCTGGCACAAATTATATACAACATCAGTGCCCTGCATTATAATGTATATAATCTTGTATTTCATTATAATGTATATAATCTGTGATGTTGTTCATTCTCATCGTAAGTTCCCTACACTAATATATCCACAATAAATCAAAAGCTAAGTGGCTTTTGACAAGGTACTGCATTTCAATTTCTAAAGTGGCTGGAAAGTTAATGTCTAGTGGGACTGGAGAACTACTGTAGGCTCCAAGAAAATCCAGGTATAGTTCCACTACACTTAGGGTGCAAAGGGACTTGGGAATCTTTGTGCAGGATTCCCTGAAAGCTAATTTGCAGGTTGAGTAGTTAGTAAGGAAGGCAAATGCACTGTTAGCATTCAGTTCGAAAGAACTAGAACGCAAAAACAAGGATGTGATGCTGAGGCTTTATAAGACATTGGTCGGACCATATTGGTGTATTGTGAGCAATTTTGGGTCCCATGTTTAAGAAAGGATTTATTGGCATTGGAGAGGATCCAGAGGAGGTTCTTGAGAATGATCCCAGGAATGAAAGGGTTAACATAAACAAGGCTTGAAGGCTCTGGGCCTGTAATCACTGGAGTTTAGAAGAATAAGGGAGGAGGGTCTCATTGAAACCTACTGAATATTGAAAAGCCTCGATAGATTTTAGGTCGATAGGAATAGGCAGAAGGCCAACACTAGATGGACTGAAGGGCCTGTTTCTGAGCTATAGTGCTGTATGATTCTATCACTATACTGGACCCTCAGGTAAAACTGGAGAATTGTATATGACCACAATCTTGTCTAACTCCGCAATATTAAATTTACATGATTATTCTGATGAGTACTAATTTGTACAACTACTTTAAGAACATTCATTTGCAAAAGAAAACTCTTTTTCTTTATTTTCAGCTGCTCAGTATGGCTTCGAGCACTCTTTGGAAGGTGAGTTGATGGCAGTGTTTAAACTGCAAATGTTGGATGACAATGAGAAGGTTCAACAACAGATTAAGGCCAACAATCTAGGAATGGTTGTGAGGAAATACAAAATGGTTTGGATGGAGATTGGAGCTTTCTAAGGTGACACCAGGATCACACACTTCAGTTACTGGACCCAGAGTAAAGGCCTCTCGGTGCTACTCCAGAACTACTTCTAGATCAGACAATTGACCAGCAGAACTTATCTTCCTTGTGATAGAGTCTAGAATCAGAGCTACTTAATGATGATGAGTTAATACAGAGATGAACTGATTTTTTAATCTCTCAGTGGATTGTGAGTCTATAGAATGCTCTTCCTCAAAGGGTGCTGGAACTTGATTCTTTTAATATATCTGAGAGAGGCAGAGACAGCGAGCACGCAAGGGTAGAGAGAAATGCAGAGTTGATCTCCCAGGATCTGACTGAAAGGCAGATCAGGCTTAAGAGTTCAATTGCCCTACTCCTGTTCCCAACCAATGGAAATTTGGTGCTCATATCAAGGTCTCTCAAGACTGGTACAACATGACAATCAAGAGGAAAAACTGCAGATGCTGGAAATCATGTGTTTTGGCCCAAAACATCAACTGTTTACTCTTTTCCACAGTTGCTGGCTGGCCTGCTGAGTTCCTCCTGCATTTTCTTTTTGGTGCGTGTATGTGTTGATCAAAAAGTTGTGGATGAAAGAAATATTTTATTTTATTTAGAGGTTCAGCACAGTAAGTGGCCCTTCCAGCCCATTGAGACTGCACCACCCAATTACACACAATTCATCCACTAGGTTCCCTCCCTTCAGGAAACCATGCTGACTTTGGACTATTTTATCATCTTCTTCCAAGTACCCTGAAATCTCATCCTTAGTAATGGACTCCAACATCTTCTCAACCACTGACATTTGCTAATTGGCCAAAAATTTCCTTTATTTTGTCCCCTCCCTTCTTAAAGAGTAAAGTGACATCTGCAATTTTCCAGTCCTCCAGAACCATTCCAGAATCTAGTGATTCTTGAAAAATCATTCCAAATGCTTCCACAATCTTCAACTGCCTCTTTTGGAACCATGGGAAGAAGCATGACTTGAGGGCTTGTTAGCTAGAGCTGTTGAGGAGAGTTTAAACTAACGACAAGGGGATGGAAACCGAATTGATAGGGCTGAGGATGGAGCACTTGATATACAAGTAGATGCAATGTGTCTTGAGACTGTGAGGAAGAACAGGCAGATGACAGGAAACATTACAGTCAGTGGGATGATTTGAAGTGAAACAGGGGGGCAAAGTCAAAAAGGGTGATGAATACAGGACTGAACAAGTTATATTTGAATGAACACAGTATACAGAACAAGGCAGATTATTTTCTAAATGGAGAGAACATTCAAAAATCTAAGGTGCAAAAGGACTTGGGAGTCCTCGTGCAGCTTTCCATAAAGGTTAATTTGCAGGTTGAATTGGTAGTAAGGAAGGCAAATGCAATGTTAGCATTCACTTTGAGAGGAGTAGAATAGGAGAGCAAGGATGTGATACTGAGGTTTTATAAAGCACTGGTCAGACTGCACTTGGAGTATTGTGAGCAGTTTTAAGCCCTTTATCTAAGAAAAATGTGCTGGCATTGGAGAGGGTCCAATGGAAGATCACGAAAATGATTCCAGGTTGAAACATTTATCATTTGAGAAGTGTTTGATGGCTCTGGGCCTGTACTCACTGCAGTTTAGAAGAATAAGAGGGAATCTCATTGAAATCTATTGAATATTGAAAGGTCTAGACAGAGTGAATGTGGGGAGGACATTTCCTATAGTCAGGGAGTCTAGGGCCAGAGTGCACAGCTTCAGAATAGATAGATAGATAGATAGATAGATACTTTATTCATCCCCATGGGGAAATTCAACATTTTTCCAATGTCCCATACACTTATTGTAGCAAAACTAATTACATACAATACTTAACTCAATATAAATATGCATCTAAAATCACCCTCTCAAAAAGCATTAATAAATAGCTTTTAAAAGAGCAATGTCCATGTAGAACAGTGATGAGGAGGAATTTCTTTGGTCAGAGGGTGGTGAATCTGTGGAATTTTTTGCAACAGATAGCTATGGAGGCCATCATTGTGTGTATATAAAGTGGAGATTGATAGTCAGGGTGTCAAAGTTTACAGGAAGAAGGCAGGACAATGGGGTTGAGAGGGACAATAAATCGGACATGTTCCAATGGTGGAGCAAAATCAATGGGCCAGATTGCTTAATTCTGCTGCTATGTCCTAGATAGATAGATACTTTATTCATCCCCATGGGGAAATTCAACTTTTTTCCAATGTCCCATACACTTGTTGTAGCAAAACTAATTACATACAATACTTAACTCAGTAAAAAAATATGATATGCATCTAAATCACTATCTCAAAAAGCATTAATAATAGCTTTTAAAAAGTTCTTAAGTCCTGGCGGTTGAATTGTAAAGCCTAATGGCATTGGGGAGTATTGACCTCTTCATCCTGTCTGAGGAGCATTGCATCGATAGTAACCTGTCGCTGAAACTGCTTCTCTGTCTCTGGATGGTGCTATGTAGAGGATGTTCAGAGTTTTCCATAATTGACTTTCCATAAAAGTCCTGTGGTCTTATGGACTTCAGACCTTTCAGCTTCTCAAGAACCTTCTCCTTAGTAGTGTCTTCCACAATGAAAACTGACACAAAAAAATCTAATTAAGTCTATCTGCTCTTTCATTGTCCCCCAATATTGCCACTCTAGTGTCATTTTCCAGTGATCCAATATCCACTCTCAACCCTCTTCTACTCTTGATATATCTAAAAAATCTTTTTGTATCCTTGTTTATATTATTGACTAGTTTACCTTTATATTTAATCTTTTCTCTCTTTATTGTTTTTTCTAGTTGGCTTCTGTTGGTTTCTAAAAGCTTCTCAATCCTCTAAATTCCCTTTTTTTTTGCTATGTTATATGCCCTCTTTTAGGCTTTTATGTTGGCTTTGACTTCTCTTGTTAGCTACGGTTACTTCATCTTCCCTTTAGAATACTTCATCTTTGGGATGTAACTATCCTGCGCCTTCCAAATTACTCCCAGAAACTCCAGCCATTGCTTTTGTGACATCATCCCTTCTAGTGTCCCCTTCCAATCAACTTTGGTCAGCTCCTCTCTTATGCCTCTGTAATTCCCCTTACTCCACTGTAATACTGATACATCTATTTTTAGCTTCTTCTCAAACTACAGGTGAATTTTATCATATTATGACCACTCTCTCTTAAGAGTTCCTTTATTTTAAGCTCTCTAATTAAATTTGGTTCATTACATAACATCCAATCCAGAATTGTCTTTCCCCAGTGAACTCAACCACAAGCTGCTCTAAAAAGCATCTTGTGGGCATTCTAAAAATTACCTCCAACCTCATTTTTCCAATCTGCCTGCATATTGAAATCCCCAGTGATGATTGCAAAATTGCCCTTGTTCACTTGCCTTGTAATTTATACCCCACATCTTGGCTATTGTTTGGAGATCTGTATATAACTCCCATCATGGTCTTCTTTCCTTTGCAGTTTCTTAACTCTACCCACAAGGATTCTACATCTTTCGATCCTATGTCACCTCTTTATAAGGATATGATTTAATTTTTTACCAACAGCCATCCCAACCTGTCTGTCCTATCAACGAAGTGTGTATCCTTGGATGTTAAGCTCCCAACTATGATCTTCTTTCACACAACTCAGTGATTCTCACAACATAATACCTTACAATCTCCTAACTGTCCTACAAGATCATCTACCTTATTCTGTATATCATGTTTATTCAAATATAGTACCTTCAATCCAGTATATATTACCCCATTTTCTTTTTGCCCCCATGTTGCACTTGAACTCAGTGGTAACATGGTTGAGTTGGAAAGGAGCTAATGGTTTACTGGGTATTTAGTTAAGTGCAGACAAGACCTCGTTTTGATGTACTTTCTGTGCGGAGTTGGGAAAACTGCTTGGCCAAATGTGGTGCTTTTGTCCAATCAAATTGACAGAATAGAAAACTGGACAGTACATATATTGGTCAATATCTCCATTGGCTGATACTAGCAGAAAATAATATTAGTTAAATTCATTAAGGTTCAAGCATCTGCAGAATCTCACGTTTATGTATCTTAAACAATTTTTTCTGTGAAAAGGGAAATAAAATAGCAAAGGACACTTAGAGAAAAACAGTCCTGAAGAAAGGTCCTGGCCCAAAATGTCCATTTCTGACCTGATGCTACCTGGCCAGTTGAGTTCTTCCAGCATTTTGTGTACTTAAAGTCACACTGAGGTCATCTTCCTTCAAAGTGAGAAGTGTCATATTCAGAGCTTGTTCATTAAAAAGGGCAATTTGACTGACAAAGAGGGGACTCAGCATCTTCAGGAAAAGAGGGAAGGAAAATCGGGGAGGTGGAAGGGCCATCACTGCATAGGCATCGGGCTGAGGGAGCTTTAAGATAAAAAGTTATTTTCCTGTTACCTTTTCCCACTCTCAGCAGCAGAGGAAGCTGCTGAAAGACCAATGGATGGTGGAAACATGGCTCTGGCAATATTCATCCCAATCCTCATCATCTCCATTCTGTTGGGAAGCACCTACATTTACGTCACCAGGTAAGCAACTGTAATCCTTTGGAACTCTCTAGAAAACGCAAACAGGAATCCTGCTTGATCTTTTGAGAATCAATTGATACTGGCAAGGCCGAGGAGGACTGGAAAATTGCAAATGTCACTATAATTAGATAAAATCCTATGGTGTTACAGGAAAGATACTGGCATGGATAGAGCAATGCCTGGCAGGTAGGAGGCAGTGAGTGCAAATAAAAGGGGCCTTTTCTGGTTGGTTGTCAGTGACCAGTAGTGTTCCTCGGGTCAGTATTGGGACCGCTACTTTTCACATTATGTGTCACTGATTTAGATAGTAGAATCAGTGGCTTTGTGGCAAAGTTTGTGGATGATACAAAGATAGGTGGAGGTGTAGGTACTGCTGAGGAAGCAATGTGTTTGTAGCAGGATTTAGACAAATTGGAAGAATGGGCAGAAAAGTGGCAGATGGAATACAGTGTTAGGAAATGTACAATAATGCATCTTGGTAAAGAGAACAATAGTGCAGACTATTATCTAAATGGGAAGAAAATTCAAACATCAGAGGTGCAGAAGGACTTAGAAGTCTTTATGCAAGACTCTCAGAAAGTTAATTTACAGGTTGAGTCTGTGCTAAAGATGGCAAATGCAATGTTGGCATTTATTTCAAGGGGAATTGAATATAAAAACAGGGAGATAATGCTGAGACTTTATAGGACACTAGTCAGGCCATACTTGGAGTATTGTCAACAGTTTTGTGGTCCATATCTCAGAAAGAATGTGTTGTCATTGGAGAGAGTCCAGATGAGGTTCACAAGGATTATTCTGGGAATGAAGGGGTTAACATATGAGGATCATTTGGCAGCTTTGGGCCTGTACTCACTGGAATTTAGAAGAATGCAGGGGGAATCTCATTGAAACCTAATGAATATTGAAAAGACTAGGTAGGGTGGATGTGGAGAGGATGTTTCCTATGTTGGAGGTATCCAGAACTAGAGGGCACTGTCTCAAATCTGAGGGGTGATCTTTTAAAACAGAGTTAAGGAAGGTTTTTTTTCAGCCAGAGTAGTGAATCTGTGAAATGCTCTGCCACAGACTATGGTGGAGGCCAAGTCCATGGGTATATTTAAGGTGGAAGTTGATCGTTTCCTGGTTGGTCAGGGCATCAGATATAGTGAGAAAGCAGGTGTATGGCAGTTGAGTGGGATCCAGGATCAGCCAAGATGGAAAGGTAGAGCAGACTCGATGGGCTGAATGGCCTAATTCTGCTCCTGTGTTTTATGGTCTAATGCATCCATTATTTATTCAGCAACCTCTCTCAGGACTCTGGGATGTAGTCCATCTGATCCAGGTGACTTATCCACCTTAAGACATTTGAGTTTGCCTAGTACTTTTTTCCTTTATAATAGCAATGGCACTCACTCCTGCTCCCTGACACTCATGGACCTCTGGCACACTGCTAGTATCTTCCACAGTAAAGACAGATGCAAAGTACCTATTAAGTTCATATGCTATTTCCTTGTCCCCCATTACTACCTCACAAGCATCATTTTCCAGTGGTCCAATATCAACTCCCACCTCCCTTTTAGTCTTTATATAACTGAAAAAGCCTTTGTTATCCTGCTCTATTTTATTGGCTAGTCTGCCCTCATATTTCATCTTTTCCCTTCTTATAGCTTCTTTAGTTGCCTTTTTTATATTTCAAAAGCTTCCCTATCATCCACCTTCCCACTCTTATATGCCCTTTCCTTGTCAGCCATGGTTGTCTCCCCCTGCCATTTGAGAATGAATTCTTCTGTGGGACATATCTATCCTGCGCCTTGTGAGCTATTCTCAGAAACTTCACCAATCTCTACTCTGCCATCATCCCCTCTTGGTATCCCCCTCCAATTCACCTGGATGTGACTTATCCCCCTCCAAATCACCTACATGTGACATGCTTCTCCCTCTCAAATGCAGAGAGGGAGAACACTCAAACACTGCCTCTGAGGGGTTTCTTTACGTTCAGCTCCTTATAGACATCCATTAATCTCTGGATTTGCACCTTGTAAAGTTTCCAGGGTGCAGGCCTGGGCAGGGTTGTATGGGAGACCGGCAGTTGCCCATGCTGCAAGTCTCCCCTCTCCATGCTACCGATGTTGTCCAAGGGAAGGGCAAGGACCGATACAGCTTGGCACTGGTATCGTCGCAGAGCAATGTGTAGTTAAGTGCCTTGCTCAAGGACACAACACTCTGCCTTAGCTGAGGCTCGAACTAGCGACCTACAGATCACCAGATCACCAATGCCTTAACCACTTGGCCACACGCCAACACCTAATTAGATGTGCCTTATTCCACAACACCAAGGCTAAAATAACCTTTCCCCAAGTAGACTCAAGCTGCTCTAAAAAGCCATCTCATAGGCACTCAACAAATTCCCTCCCTTGAAATCTGATACCAACCTGATTTTTCTAATCCCATAATCAATTCATGAAGGATGAATGAATCATAATTGTTGTCAGGAGATTGAGCATAAATCTGTCATACTGTTTACTGTAAAGACTGATGAGTACAGAATCATTTTTTTTCATGCAGTCTGTGGTAACTTGTTCTCTGGAGAATGAAACTGCAAACAATGGTGCTCTCTCATACTGCTCTACACATCACCAAAGACCAGGCATATAGTTGCATTTACAACTATCATCATTCAACTTTTCTTTCTCTCACTCTATTCTAGGTGCAGATATCACTCAAACCTGCGTCTGCCTCTGATGTCCTCTCACCCCTACAGTCAAATTACTGTGGAAACGGCCTTTGACAATCCCATCTATGAGACAGGAGTATGTAACCTGTTTCTACCACTTACGTGGGGGAGGGGTTGGTTCAAGAATTGTTTGAGTCTATATTCTAAATGGGGAATGTGGAAGAAGATTTGGAGATGGAAAAGGTTGGTGGGCTGGCAATGGGCAAGTCAAGTGGCCAGATGTTGTATGTGTAGCATCCGTTTGCCTAGGGTGAACTGCCGTCGCTCCGCCAATAGTGCAATACTTCGGTGTAAATACAATGTAATGCCCCCCCCAGTACACGCTCGCAACACAAATATCAGACAATACACCAAAGGTGAGTAAACAATTGCAACTTTATAGTTCTCCTTAGTTATGTCTTAGTGATGGGTTAGTAGAAACAGATAACCTAACGGTGGCAAATCATTAAGTTTATCAGTTTGTGCACATAATATTTTAATACGCTCACGCCTCCGGTTCCATCCACAACGACCTTCCAAGCCTTTGGCCACCATCCAAACCACCGAAGTCCAGTATCCGCCACCCTGGAACCGCTGTCTACTCCTCACACATCTGTCCTCCTCGCTCGCCTCCCGAAAAGGACCACAAACTCCCGCTCAACTCACACATACAAGATAGCATAACAATTCTCCATCGGTTAGTTCCCCCCTTATCTGCAATTATAACCCAAACATTCCAGATACAGAAACCCATTACAACATTAAGTAACGTTACAGAGAAGCCATTTCATTATAACAATACAGAGAAGCTATTTTGTTAGCCTGAACAGTTAATACTACAGTTACTGGTACTGAGAAACCTACATATGCAATTAAAGAAATTAAAGCAATTATCTTAATAAAACAACAGGAATGGCCCAAATTGATTGCTTTTATGATGGACAGTTTCATAACAACATGTGCAAATAAGTTAAGAAGTTTTTCCAAGAAAATAAGAGCCAGAAAAGTGGAGCAGTAAATCATAAACACAAGAAATTCTGCAGATGCTGGAAATGCAGAGTAACAAACACAAAATTCTGTCAGATCTCAGCAGATCATGCAGTATCGGTAGCTGGAAATCTAGAGTAACACACACAAAATTCTGGAGGATCTCAGCTCATCAGACAGTATCTATATACTGGAAATTCAGAGTAACAAATGCAAAATACTGGGAGAACTCAGAAGGTCAGACAGTATCTATGTCACTGGAAATCCAGAGCAACACACATAAAATGCTGGAGGAACTCAGCAGGTCAGGCAGTATCTATGAAGAGGAACAAACAGTGAACATTTCAGGCTAGTCCTGATGAAGGACCTTGGCACAAAATGTCAACTGTTTATTCCTGTCGATAATAACAGTGGTGGCTCTGATTCACTCAAGAATGAACATGAACCAGTTGGTCAGTTGTCTACCAGTATTTCACAAGAAACGACAGCAGGAGATTATGGAGAGTAATTTATCTTTGGTCATTTTGCTGATGGATGCAAGATTATTCACCATCAGTTACATTCAATGCCTCATTTGATTTCACTGAAGTCCACAGAAATGAATATGACCATTGGCCAAAACTCTTGTGCCCATTTACAGCCAGCAGGCAAAGGTAAATCTCTCCACCCAATTAATCAATGTCACTTTGATGCCAATGCCCAGGCATGAAAAAGTCAAGAGAAAGTGGTTGTTAGGGCCCAGTCCATCAAAGGCAAAGCCCTCCCCTCCAGTGTGCAAATCTACAAGGAACGCTGCCACAAGGAAGCAGCATCCATCATCGAGGAGCCCACAATTCAGGCCACGCTGTCTTCTCACTATACCATCAAGCAAGAGCCTTGGGTCCCACAGCAATAGTTACAGGAGCAGAAACTACCCGTCAGCCTTCAGGCTCCTGAACTTCACTCACCTCAACAGTGAACTGATTCCAGAACCAATGGACTTTTTCAAGAATTCATGTTCTCAGTATTAATTATTTATTTTTGCATAATGTCTTCTTTTCCATGTTGGCTGTTTGTCAGTCTTTGTTTACGTAGGTTTTCATAAGGGGCAAAAGTTTAGGGGTAACAGGAGGGGGAATTTCTTTACTCAGAGAGTGGTAGCTGTGTGGAATGAGCTTCCAGTAAAAGTGGTAGAGGTAGGTTTGATTTTGTCATTTAAAAAAAAATTGGATAGGTATTTGGACAAGAGAGGAATGGAGGGTTATGGGCTGAGTGCAGGTAGGTGGGACTAGGTGAGAGTAAACGTTCAGCACAGACTAGAAGGGCCAGGATGGCCTGTTTCCATGCTGTAATTGTTATATGGTTATATATTCTATTGTATTTCTTTAATTTCCTGTAAATGTCTGTAAGTGAATGAATCTTAAAGTAGTATGTGGTGACATCTACATACTTTGACTTTGACAATGTTGCAAATTCATTTCATAACGATCCTTGAATGGCTTAGTGGTTAAATACAATTCCAAGGCCATCATCAATTATAAAGCTTGGAGAAAGTCCCCATTCCAGCATCTGCTCTGAGCTAAGTGAAACAAGAAGATGATTTAGGGTCATCTATCATGATACTCTTAGCTAGAGAAAGAAAACACATTGCACCTGACTAGATTATGAGAACATGTACATTCTTCAACACTGTGAGAATGGGATTGTGGTCAGTCGTGATAGACTTCAGCTTGAGAAGTGTCAGGATCAAAAGAGTCTCAAAATCGTGGGATATCTATGTAGGACTGGGCTAAGGAGGCATTGCTTGACACCAAGAGTTGGGGATGCTCAATCACTGAGTATATTTAAGACAGAGATTGACAGGATTTTGGATATTCAGGGAACTAGAAGATGTGATCTGACTGAATAATGAAACAGGTTCCAAACATTACTGCCAATGTTGTGCTCATAGAGTCCCCAGGTTCTCATCGAACAGTTTCGAACATGGAAGATTCCACCTGGACAAGCACCTTGATTAACCATTCTAAAAGGATGACCACCTTCTACAATGTTACACATAGTACACATAAGGGCAGAACATGTGAGCACAGTAAGTTCCATTTCATTAATAACTCTGAATCACACTGGATACAGCACAGGAGCAAGTCATTTGGCTAATATGTCTGTGCCAGCTCTGTGTTGTAGCTACCCAATGATTTCCCCTGTTCCTTCCTCAGAGGTTAGAGAATCTCCCCACTTCATCCAGCTTGCTTTTGCCATACAGTGCTGAGCTGGATAGCACAGGAAAAGGCCTTTCAGCCCATCATTCCATGGTGCATCCTTTTTACCAATCTCCATTGATCCAATTTGCCTATATTAGATATGTATCCTTCCTTGTCCAAGTCCCACTCAATATGCCTCTTAAACACAGTGGTTGTATCTGACTTGAGCATATCCTCCAACATCAGCCACTGTGTAAAAAGTAAACTTCAAAAATTCCTTCCTCTCACTTTAAATCTTTGCACTCTTATTTTTAGTACCTCCATCATGGGAAAAAGACTCTGACTATCTATGCTTCACAATTTTTATAGATCTCAGTTAGATCACCCCTCAGCCTCCTTTGCTTCTCAAGCTCTTCAAATTTACCAGATGTTCCTGAGAAAATCAAGTATACTCTGTCACATCTCTTCATCTAACTAAAGTCCACTAATCCAGGCAATATTTTGGTAAATTTCATCTGCACAGTATACTTTCAAATCATTTTAAGGTCTGTTACCAACACTCATCTAACTAAAGTCCACTAACCCAGGCAATATTTTGGTAAATTTCATCTGCACAGTATACTTTCAAATCATTTTAAGGTCTGTTACCAACATTCATCTAACTAAAGTCCACTAATCCAGACAATATTCTAGTAAATCTTCTCTGCACAGTATACTTTGAAATCATTTTAGAGTCTATTACCAAAACTCTTGTTCAGTGTATTCTAGATCAAAACAACTTGCCATGTAAAGTAAGATCTCTTCATCTCACCTCTGTTTTTCTTTGGCCATTGCCTTAACGGTAGTTACATCAATAGTTTGAGGTTGGTATAGCATTCTCTCAGGAGTGCTTGTATGGCCATTACTGGAAGAGAGAGCACCAGGGTGGACTTAAGCCAGATTAAACCAGGCTTTGTGCGTGGTAGGTCAGGTTTAACCAATCTATTAGAGTTTTTCAAGGAAGTTACCAGGAAAGTGGATGAAGGGAAGACAGTGGAAGTTGTATACATGGACTTCAGTAAGGCCTTTGACAAAGTCCCGCATGGGAGGTTAGTTAGGAAGATTCATTCTCTAGGTATACATGGAGAGGTAGTAAATTGGATTAGACATTGGCTCAATGGAAGAAGCCAGAGAGTGGTAGTGGAGGATTGCTACTCTGAGTGGAGGCCTGTGACTACTGGTGTGCCACAGGGATCAGTGCTGGGTCCATTGTTATTTGTCATCTATATCAATGATCTGGATGATAATGTGGCAAATTTGATCAGCAAATGTGCTGATGATACAGAGATTGGAGGTGTAGTGGACAGTGAGGAAGGTTTTCAAAGCTTGCAGAGGGATTTGGACCAGTTGGAGAAATGGGCTGAAAAATGGCAGATGGAGTTTAATGCAGACAAGTGTAAGGTATTGCACTTCGGAAGGTCAAACCAAGGTGGAACATACAAGGTAAATGGTAGGACACTGAGGAGTGCAGTAGAACAGAGGGATCTGGGAGTACAGATACATAATTCCCTAAAAGTGGCTTCACAAGTAGATAGGGTTGTAAAGAGAGCTTTTGGTACATTGGCCTTTATAAATCAAAGTATTGAGTATAAGAGTTGGAATATAATGGTGAGGTTGTATAAGACATTGGTGAGACCGAATTTGGAGTATTGTGTGCAGTTTTGGTCACCTAATTACAGGAAGGATATTAATAAGGTTGAAAGAGTGCAGAGAAGGTTTACAAGGATGTTGCCGGGACTTGAAAAACTGAGTTACAGACAAAGGTTGAATAGGTTAAGACTTCATTCCCGGGAGCGTAGGAGAATGAGGGGTGATTTGATAGAGGTGTATAAAATTATGATGGGTATAGATAGAGTGAATAGGCTTTTTCCACTGAGGCCAGGGGAGAAAAAAACCAGAGGTCATGGGTTAAGGGTGAAGGGGGAAAAATTTAAAGGGAACATTGGGGGGACTTCTTCACACAGAGAGTGGTGGGAGTGTGGAATGAGCTGCCAGATGAAGTGGTGAATGCGGGCTCACTTTTGACATTTAAGAAAAACTTGGACAGGTATATGGATGAGAGGGGTTTGGAGGGATATGGCCCAGGTGCAGGTCAGTGGGACTAGGCAGAAAAATGGTTCGGCACAGCCAAGAAGGGCCAAAAGGCCTGTTTCTGTGCTGTAATGTTCTATGGTTCTAAAGTATCAAGGCCTGAGAGCAGAAAATAAACCAGTGCTCAGACCATTACTCCATGCCAGGCAAGATCATCCACCTGAGCTCATCCTGTCTGCCTGCATTTGACCCGTCTCCCTTTCATCTCACTACAACTGTCAGGAGAGAGCTGCAGGAGTCTTGGGTCCCATGGCACCAGGTTCAGGAACAGTTGTGCCCTGTAACCATCAGGCTCCTGGACATGTGTAGGTGGCTTCTCTTGCCTCAGCACTGAACTCACTGTCAGGGACTCTGCATTTGTTATGTATGGTTTTTCATAGATTCCAGTGTACTTCTTTACTTTCCTGTGGTGCCTGCAAGAAAATGAATCTCAATGTTGTATGTGGTACACATACTTTGACAACCTTGTTTACTTTGAACTTTGAACCTTTGACAACTTTTGTCATTGTGGCTGAGAAAGATGAAAAGAGCACCATTCTCATTGTCCTATCCTTGTTCCTTCTTCTCATTCCAGGACACTAGAGAATATGAAGTTTCCATATGAACCAGAACGGGAGGCCAGAGGATGAGATTCTACAAAACTGCCAGAACCTCGCCAGTACTGACCCAGAGAATGGCACTTCTCCATGCTTTCCAATCCAGAGTAGCAATCACTGACCTTCTCGACCGGGATGCTCCCCTAAGCGTAATGTATCCATCTGTAAATAAGCCTTGCATCTCAGCGTGGGACAACTCCTCAAATTATTCAGAATCAAACCAGACTAGACCAAAATAATGTTCAGCAATTTATTTTTGGACAAAGCAATTCCCTCCACGTCCACTTAAAATATCAGTTTCATTGATATTACTGTCTATTTGGTCACACTAAGCGCACTGTATAAGTAGCTTGGTATTCAAAACAGCACCGTAGCATTACGCCTTACAGTGCCGGTGACCCAGGTTCAATTCAGCTGTTGTCTGTAAGGAGTTTGTATGTCCTCCTCGTGACTGTCTGGGTCACATTCTAAGTCATATAGAGCACTAGGTTAATTGGTCCCATGGGTGCAACTGGACACTGCGGGCTCATTGGTCCAAAAGGGCCAGTTACTGTGCTAAACCTCAACATAAATAAATAGCATTAATGCATTATACCTTGCCACTGACGTTCATTACATTGACTTTAATTTTGGAAGCACAGTTCAACATATTGACACTTACTATATAACAAGGTTAGTGCTACCAAACGGCCACAGGTACTATGTAAAAATACTGTGTGTGGCTCCTGTAGCTTTCCTCTGTTCTGGAGAAGTTCTGTTGAGTTTAATAGCAATGATTGGAGATGTTGAAATCGAGGTGGGGGTTGGGTGTGATGTGGAATGAATCTATACCAGGAGTTCCCAACCTTCTTTAAGCCATGGACCAATGCCATTAAGCAAAGGGTCCGTGGACCCAGTTTGGGAATCCTTGATCTATACAAACCAGCCTTTGGGTAATATGACACTCCAGACACATGGAAGCTGCACTTAATGTCACAAGAGTGGCTTTGAATGGAGATGATCCAAGTCAATAGTTCACCATTACAAAGGAAACTAGGAAATTTTAATCCATTTATTTCTTCCGTGAATATTTTGATAACATATTCTGTTTCAGGTACTGGATGCGAACATTTGTCTCTATTAATGTTCAAATTGAGAACAGACATCTATTTGACTTTATTCAACACACACAAACGCTGGAGGAACTCAATAGGTCAGGCAGCATCTATAAACATTCAATCTTTCAGGCCAAGATCATTCATCAAGACCAAACCTTTGATTGTTAATTTCCTCTCCACAGGTGCTGCCCAACTTGCTGAGTTCTTCCAGCATTCTGTGCATGTTGTATAAGGTTTCCAGCATCGCAAAATCCCTTGTGCTTCCGTTTGTCTTTGTTGATTGAATTGTTAAATCTGTGATTCAAGGCATTTTGCAAACCAAAGGCATTCAAGGAAAGGGGAAGGCTGGTGTTATAGAGTTAGGTCACAGATCACACATGATCAGATTAAATGACAAAAATAGAGGAACTGACTGAGCTATGTCAGCCCCTACATTGCTACATGGTCTTTCTAATGGGAGAATTGCTTGACAAATATTTTCCAGATGTCTCCTTTATGCCTAACTGTACACCATTGGTGTACGTAGTTTCCCTGTATATATATTTATGTATGTACAGGCACATACATGTGTACACATGCATGTACTGTATATCTGTGTATGTTTATTAATGAAAAGGCATCTGATGTGATATGATGTGATGTGCATCTGTGCATGTATATTCTTGCTGTACATGCCCGTAGCATTGGCAACTCTGTTTTCATACGTGCTCCAAACATAAGCAACACACATACCACCAGCAGACCTAAATAGGGAAAGATTTTTCAAACTTGCCTCCACTATTTGCTGTGGAAGAGTTTTATTCTGCAGATAAAGTTTCACCTTGGAGAATTCTGCTCCGATAAAGTATTGTGGTCTGTTACAAAATGCATTGATAGTTCTTGTAATAAGATATAGAAGCAGAATTAAGCCATTCAGCCCATCAAGTATACTCTGCCATTCCATCATGGCTGATTTATTTTCCAACTTAACCCTATTCTCCTGCCTTCTCCCCATAACCACTGATACCCTGAGTCGTCAAGAATCTATCAATCTCTGTATTAAATATACTCAATTCCTTGGCCTCCAAAACCATCTGAGGCAATGAATTCCACTCAGCATCCTTTCACAAAATAAATTTCTCCTCATGTTGAGTGGTATTGGTATTAAAGCAATGCAGTTTGACATGCATTGTCGAGGAAGCAAGTTTATGCTGTAAGAGGAACCGTACAGTTGAGAAACGGGTTTGATTTTGATCCAGGTTCTAATGAGCTGAGAGTAGGCATGAGTTAGGGTCTCTACACTGGGGAGGTGGAGTGGCATCAGCCCCATTCTCACTTGCAGACTGTGCCCATAAAGGTAGGTAGCCGAGGATTGGAACAGGCACAGCAGTATTGTTCAATTCATCCTGCTGACTAACACTTACAGGTTTTACTGTGAGATTAGACCTCTAGATGTTGTAACATGGCATGAGAGACTCCTCAAGAAATGTATAGTTAAAGGAAGAATCAGAGAGCTCTGCTTAGAAAGATGGGTTAACCTTCCACAACTGAATAAAACACCGGGATCGATATTGTTAAAATAATTCCCTGTTAGAACCATAGAACCACAGAACATTACAGCACAGAAACAGGACTTTTGGCCCTTCTTGGCTGTGCCAGACCATTTTTCTGCCTAGTCCCACAGACCTGCACCTAGACCATATCCCTCCATACCCCTCTCATCCATGTACCTGCCCGTTTTTCTTAAATGTTAAAAGTGAGCCTGCGTTCACCACTTCAACTGGCAGCTCATCCACACTCCCACTACTCTCTGCGTGAAGAAGCTCCCCCAATGTTCCCTTTAAACTTTTCCCTTTTCACCCTTAACCCATGTCCTCTGTTTTTTTTTCTCCTCTAGACTCAGTGGAAAAAGCCTGCATGCTTTATCTATACCGATCATAATTTTATACACCTCTATCAAATCTCCCCTCATTCTTCTACGCTAATAAAGTCTAATAAAGTCCTAACCTATTCAACCTTTCTCTGTATCTCAGTTTCTCAAGTCCCGGCAACATCCTTGTAAACCTTCTCTGCACTCTTTCAACCTTATTAATATCCTTCCTGTAACTAGATGACCAAAACTGCACACAATACTCCAAATTCAGCCTCATCAATGTCTTATACAACCTCACCATAACATTCCAACTCTTATACTCAGTACTTTGATTTATAAAGGCCAATGTGCCAAAAGCTCTCTTTACAACTCTATCTACCTGTGACGCCACTTTTAGGGAATTACGTATCTGTACTCCCAGATCCCTCTGTTCTACTGCACTTCTCAGTGCCCTACCATTTACTTGTATGTTCTACCTTGGTTTGTCCTTCCAAAGTGCAATACCTTACAGTTGTCTGTATTAAACTCCATCTGTCATTTGTCAGCCTATTTTTCCAGCTGGTCCAAATCCCTCTGCAAGCTTTGAAAACCTTCCTCACTGTCCATTACACCTCCAACCTTTGTATCATCAGCAAATTTGCTGATCCAATTTACCGCATTATCATCCAGATCATTCATGTAGATGACCAATAACAATGAACCCAGCACTGATCGCTGTGGCACACCACTAGTCACAGGCCTCCACTCAGAGAAGCAATCCTCCACTACCACTCTCTGGCTTCTTCCATTGAGCCAATGTCTAATCCAATTTACAGTCAGATATGGCTTTTTCCCAGGACTGAAATGGCTAACACGAGAGGGCACAGGTTTAAGGTGCTTGGAAGTACACACAGAGGAGATGTCAGGGGTAAGTTTTTTACTCAGAGAGTAGTGAGTGTATGGAATGGGCTACCGGCAACAATGGTTGAGGCGGATACGATAGGGTCTTTTAAGAGACTCCTGGACAGGTACATGGATCTCAGAAAAATAGAGGGCTATGGGTAACCCTAGGTAATTTCTAAGGTATCGACATGTTCAACACAGCTTTGTGAGCTGAAGGGCCTGTATTGTGCTGTAGGTTTTCTATGTTTCTATGTGGGCTCACCAGAAATGTTGACAGTTTAAACTGTCTTCAGTAGACTTTTTTGATTGGTCAGTTCTCTACTTTGAAAAACTTGCCAACTTTGAACTTTACCCCTTTCACTTTAAATGGCCTTTATTATTGGCCATTTCAACCATCGGAAAAAAAGATACTGCTTGTCTTAAAAAAGATATGCCTCCAATAATTGTATAACTTCACCACTCTAGATGAAACATCATAGTTTGTCCAATCCTAGCTCATTCCATCCGCCCTCTAATCCAGGTAGTGTCTTGTTGAACCTTTTCTGCATTCTCTCCAGAGCCCTCAAATCTTTCCTAAATAGGAAGACCAGAACTGAATGAATATTCCAAATGCAACCTAAACAGAGTTTTCACCTGCCTGGTCCTTAGTCCTTTAAAGAGTTAAAGAGTCCTTTAAATGTGTATATTAACTTCTCAAGGAGTCATTAAGGCCTAATCTCCATATTACCCATCAACAGGGTTGAGAAGTATTCCAAAATAGTTGCCATCAAGTTGGAGGGTATCTGATGAAGGCTTCCTGCTGAAGGGTTTTGGCCCGAAACATCAACTGCACTTTTTTCCATCGATATTGCCTGGCCTGCTGAGTTACTGCAGCATTTTGTGTGTGTTGCCCAAAATAGTTTTCATTCCAGGACAAAGGAGATGTCTTCCTTTTTTAAACAAAGGGGCTTCCCTTCTTCCACCATCAACTTTGATCTCAAATGCATCTCTCCCTACACACATCTGCTCTCACCCCATCCGCCCGCCACCCCACTCGGGATAGGGTTCCCCTTGTCCTCACCTACCACCCCACCAGCCTCTGGGTCCAACATATAATTTTCTGTAACTTCCACCACCTCCAATGGGATCCCACTCCCAAGCACATCTTTCCCTCCCCCGCCTTCCTGCTTTCCGCAGGGATCGCTCCCTATGCAACTCCCTTGTCCATACATCCCCCCCATCCCTTCCCACCGATCTCCCTCCTGGCACTTATCCTTGTAAGCAGAACAAGTGCTACACCTGCCTGTATACTTCCTCCCTCAACACCATTAAGGGCCCCAGACAGTCCTTCCAGGTGAGGCATCATTTCACCTGTGAGTCGGCTGGTGTGGTATACTGCGTCCGGTGCTCCTAGTGCACCTTTTACATATTGGTGAGACCCGACGTAGACTGGGAGACCATTTCACTGAACACCTACGCTCTGTCCACCAAAGAAAGCAGGATCTCCCAGTGGCCACACATTTTAATCCCACGTCCTATTCCCATTCTGATATGTCTATCCATGGCCTCCTCTACTGTTAAGATGAAGCCACATTCAGGTTGGAGGAATAACACCTTATATTCCGTCTGGGTAGCCTCCAACCTGATGGCATGAACATTAATTTCTCTAGCTTCTATTAATGCCCCTCCTCCTCTTCTTATCCCATTCCTTATTTTCCCCCACCCCCTTTTTTTCCTCTCTCTGTTCTCCATGTCCCTCTGGTACTCCCCTCCCCCTTGCTTTCTCCCTAGGCCTCCCATCCCATGATCCTTTGCCTTCTCCAGCTCTGTGTCCCTTTTGCCAATCATCTTTCCAGCTCTTAGCTTCACTCCACCCCCTCCTGTCTTCTCCTATCATTTCGGATCTCTCCCTCCCCTTCCTACTTTCAAATCTCTTACTATCTTTTCTTTCAGTTAGTCCTGACGAAGGGTCTCGGCTCGAAACGTCAACTGTACTTCTTCCTATATGCTGCCTGGCCTGCTGCATTCCAACAGCATTTTGTGTGTGTTGCTTGAATTTCCAGCATCTGCAGATTTCCTCATGTTATAGTTTTGATTGTTGTTTTTTACTTTGTTACCAAAAGAATATTTGAAGAGTCAAAACCTATGAGCTAGGGACTAAAAGCTGGGAACTGGGATTATTAAGGTCCATTTTTGGCTGTCACAGGTGCAATTGGCCCAACGTCCACCCTTGCCTGCCATACGTTCCAGTGACTCCGCATCTGGGGAGGGTCCAGATGCAGCAATAGCACTCCCACAATGTGTTCTCTGATCCTGAATCTCCCACCACTCACTTCAATTATGGGTGACTCTTTCCTAAAGCCCCCCCTTCTACATCATACTGTACTTGGGTATAAAGGTTCCTCCTACCTGATACTGGGTCACTGCCCTTTATAAGCAGGAAAATAAATCCAGGCTCTATAATTGCCTAATATCAAGCAGCAGAGGTCAGGATGGTTTATGATCCATCTATGTTCCAACATAATTCCCCACTTGTGTGAAAAATGGGTTAGTTATCAAAGTGCTGCCAAGATGCATGTTGACCATGTTCATCCTGCTCTAATGCAGTAAAAAGACATATGGAGGTGCACACCTCTCAAAAAGATCTATGTGTTTCAGCACAATACAATTCCACATCTTAAAGTAACAGGAGTTTTGAATCCAACCATCCTACCTTGTACGGGAATGGCCAGAACACTTGATGTAAAGAAAGTGAGTTGCTTAGATTTCTAGGAACCAGGAAGACCACAATATAACGTGGATTAGACCAATTATTGGTAACAGTTTACTCAAGCAGAATTTTACACACATGGGAGCCTGTGAAGTTCAATAAGTTTAAGGATGCCAAATTATTTCATAGAAGCAAATTCCTACACTCTTTCAAATTAGATTAACACATTGAAATCTGTGGGAGCTTGCTGTGTGCAAATCAGCTGCTGTGTTTCCTACAGAGGATTATACTTTAAAAAGTACTTTGTTGTCTGTAAAGTGCTTTGATCTAATGTGAAAAGTGCCATATACAGTAAATGCAAGTTCTGTTTCATAATTGTTGTCTTGCTGTTGTTATTCATGCCTTCTGTTAACACGACCAGCCTCTCTCCTTTTACGGCTGCCACATTTTGCCATGATCATTTATAAAGTTCCGATGATTGACACTTTTCTAATTGGGCAATAAATTGTGTGATATCCTTGCCTGAGAGTGTTTCTTTTACTGAAACATAATTATTCAACCTTTGCTAGTTTATGTTATATTCCTTACAGCATAAGAGCAAACATAAATTAAGATTGGATGGAAGTGGAACTTGAATTTCTGCACGAATGCGATTCACTTTCTGTGGGTATGACTTTCCATTCCTAGTGTGAGAATTTTACTGTGTGTTCCAGTACATGTGTTTTCTATAAATCCTAAAGGGCTTAGCAGCAATTTAGCTTTATGCATTAATCGGAATCAATGGATGTGTCATAGCAAGGGTTTCTCCATGCATGGCCTGTAATATGGATGTATATATCGCTGATTGAAATAAAAAATAAAGCATACATTGACCGTACATCATGCTCCAAAACACGGAATGAATCCACGATTATCTATATATTATGGTAATACATGTAGGGACATGTTCGGCACAACTTTGTGAACCAAAAGGCCTGTATTATACTGACGTTTTCTATGTTTCAAGCAATAGGGGTAGACTGGAAGCCCAATTAACCAATTGCCTTTAACAGATTTCTGCTCTCCCCACTCTGTCTTTTCCTTATTTTCTCAAATCCTTGCAACTCAAAAAGCTCTTCTTATTGAAATTTCTCCAGAAATGACCTTTTCCTGGTAACATTGCATCAGTTTGGATAGCATCTTACAGCTAAAACCTTTGGCTTTGTGATTTGCCATGGTTGACAGCAAGTGATGTACAATAGAATGAACTCATTTTACCCAGCATTTAGCTATTATCTTTGTTAGTGTTAGTGATGGGCACAAGGTGAGTTACATTCCACAACCACAGAGAGACCTACTGTCTTCATCGATGTTAGTGATGGGCACAAGGTGAGTTACATTCCACAACCACAGAGAGACTTACTGTCTTCATCGATGTTAGTGATGGGCACAAGGTGAGTTACATTCCACAACCACAGAGAGACCTACTGTCTTCATCGGTTAGTGATGGACACAAGGTGAGTTACATTCCACAACCACAGAGAGACCTACTGTCTTCATCGATGTTAGTGATGGACACAGAGTGAATTACATCCCACAACCACAGAGAGAGTTATTGTCTTCATTGATGTTAGTGATTGACAAATGGTGAGTTACATCCCATAGTCACAGAGGGAGTTCTGTCTTCTGACGGACATGGACTGTGCCTTTAAAAGAGAGAGAGAGAAGCTGCCTACAGTACTGCTGCCTGCTTCTGGGTTGCTATGGTGAGAGAGGTGGAGTTATATGATGGGCAGTTGATGTTTACAGATGCTTCGCAGCATGTTTATTTAAGCAAGGTCAGATGACTCTCGCGAGCACACAGAGTGGAACATCGATTAAGACAAATGGTCAATGAAAACGAAGCCAGTAATAGAAAAGTCACTGGGTGAAACTTTCGAATGCCCACAAGGGTGGATTGCGGATCAATCAGGGAAATCGATCAGTTGTTATCACTGTGTGTAGAAGTACTGACCCTGTGGAGGCTACCGGTGTGTTTACCCTTGCCTGGGTGGTACTTTTCCCTCGAAGACAATACTCTTATGTGATAAGCTACTTTTGGTTAATTTGAGAGTGGATTCGGAGTCCGAAGATGGAAGACCAATGACACCTGAGTCCTGACGAAGGGTCTCGGCCCGAAAAGTCGACAGCGCTTCTCCCTATAGATGCTGCCTGGCCTGCTGTGTTCTACCAGCATTTTGTGTGTGTTGTTGACACCTGTTTATTTGTCCTTTTCCTATTGTGGATTTCACCTTGCTTACAAATACCTCTCTCTCTCCCCCCCACCAACTCCATGCATTGAACTGAACTTTCTTACAGAATCATCGTAAGACTTTAAATCTTACCACTTGAGCTTGAATGAGTTTGGGAACTATATTCACCCACATATATATGCATAACCCTACTAACTTTTAACTTACCTGGTTTAAGTCACTATATTAAGTAGTTACTAATAAACAGTGTTTTTTCTTTTCTTTTTCAATATTTTTATTAGTTTCTTACATAAAAGAATACAGGGTACAGTAAGATATATAATATATATCGATTACAATATTTTAAAATCACATATGAGGTGTAATTATTAAATTTAAACATAAAATTGAAAAGAAATAATTTTATTACACAAAAAATCTAAAGTTCTAAACCCACTACCAGAAACAAAAAACAGCCGTCTGGTTAAAAAAAAGAAAAGGAAAAGATCATTAACATATAGTAAAACATATTATTAGCCAACATCTGTGCCTAATAGCAAATCAAAGATTTTGAAAGTAATTCAAAAATGGTCCCCATAATGTTGGAAAATCTTGTCTAGGTTCAGAAATTGAACAGCGAGACTTCTCTAAATTTAAGCAAGACATAACATCATGTAACCAATGAGTATGAGTAGGTGAAGTGGCACCCAGCACCTTCTAGTAAATCTTCTCTGTACTCTCTCTATTTTGTTGACCTCTTTCCTATAATTTGGTGACCAGAACTGTACACAATACTCCAAATTCAGCCTTACCAATGCCTTGTACAATTTTAACATCACATCCCAACTCCTATACTCAATGCTCTGATTTATAAAGGCCAACATACCAAAAGCACCACCCTATCCACATGAGATTCCACCTTCAGGGAACTACGCACCATTATTCCTAGATCACTCTGTTCTACTGCATTCTTCAATGCCCTACCATTTACCATGTATATCCTATTTTGATTAGTCCTACCAAAATGTAGAACCTCACACTTATCAGCATTAAACGCCATCTGCCATCGTACAGCCCACTCTTCTAACTGGCCTAAATCTCTCTGCAAACTTTGAAAACCTACTTCATTGTCCACAACCTTAGTATCATCTGCATACTTACTAATCCAATTTACCACCCCATCATCCAGATCATTAACGTATATGACAAACAACATTGGACCCAGTACAGATCCCTGAGGCACACCACTAGTCACCAGCCTGCAACCTGGCAAACAGTTATCCACCACTAATCTCTGACATCTCCTATCAAGCCATTGTTGAATCCATTTTACTACTTCTACTTCAATATTAATACCTAATGATTGAACCTACCAAACTAACCTTCCATGTGGAAGCTTGTCAAAGGACATACTGAAGTCCATATAGACAACATCCACTGCTTTACCCTCGTCAACTTTCCTCTCAAACTCTTCAAAAAATTCAGTAAGATTTGTCAAACATGACCTTCCACGCACAAATCCATGTTGACTGTTCCTAATCAGACCCTGTCTATCCAGATAATTATATATACCATCTCTTAGAATACTTTCCATTAACTTACCCACCACTGATGTCAAGCTGACAGGCCTATAATTGTTGGGTTTACTCTTAGAACCCTTTTTAAACAATGGAACCACATGAGCAATACGCCAATCCTCCGGCACCATCCCCATTTCTAATGACATTTGAAATATTTCTGTCAGAGCCCCTGCTATTTCTACACCAATCTCCCTCAAGGTCCTAGGGAATATATTGTCAGGACCCGGAGATTTATCCACTTTTATATTCCTTAAAAGCACCAGTACTTCCTCCTCTTTAATCACCATA
Organism: Hemitrygon akajei; assembly: GCF_048418815.1. NCBI lineage: Eukaryota > Metazoa > Chordata > Chondrichthyes > Myliobatiformes > Dasyatidae > Hemitrygon > Hemitrygon akajei. The sequence continues at coordinate 46,397,341 of NC_133137.1, read as the reverse complement.
GTTTCCATAACTTCCCTACTTGTTTCCCTTACCTTACACAATTCAATATCCTTCTCCTTTGTGAATACTGAAGAAAAGAAATTGTTCAAAATCTCCCCCATCTCTTACGGCTCCACACATAGCTGTCCACTTTGATTCTCTAAGGGGCCAATTTTATCCCTCACTATCCTTTTGCTATTAATATAACTGTAGAAACCCTTTGGGTTTATTTTCACCTTACTTGCCAAAGCAACCTCATATCTTCTTTTAGCTTTTCTAATTTCTTTCTTAAGATTCTTTTTACATTCTTTATATTCCTCGAGAACCTCATTTACTCCATGCTGCCTATATTTATTATAGATATCTCTCTTTTTCCTAACCAAGTTTCCAATATCCCTTGAAAACCATGGCTCTCTCAAACTTTTAATCTTTCCTTTCAACCTAACAAGAACATAAAGATTCTGTACCCTCAAAATTTCACCTTTAAATAACTGCCATTTTCTATGACATCCTTCCCATAAAACAAATTGTCCCAATCCACTCTTTCTAAATCCTTTTGCACCTCCTCAAAGTTAGCCTTTCTCCAATCAAAAATCTCAACCCTGGGTCCAGTCCTATCCTTCTCCATAATTATATTGAAACTAATGGCATTGTGATCACTGGATCTGAAGTGCTCCCCAACACATACCTCCGTCACCTGATCTATTTCATTCCCTAACAGAAGATCCAACACTGCCCTTCTCTAGTTGGTACCTCTATGTATTGCTGCAAAAAACTATCCTGCACACTTTTTACAAACTCCAAACCATCCAGCCCTTTTACAGTATGGGCTTCCCAGTCTATGTGGAAAATTAATATCTCCTACAATCACAACCTGTGCTTACTACAACTATCTGCTATCTCCTTGCAAATTTGCCCCTCCAATTCTCGCTCCCCATTAGGTGGTCTATAATACACCCCTATAAGTGTTACTACACATTTCCCATTCCTCAATTCCACCCAAATAGCCTCCCTAGATGAGCTCTCTAATCTATCCTGCCAGAGCACCGCTGTAATATTTTCTCTGACAAGCAATGCAACAACTCCCCCTCTTGTCCCTCCGATTCTATCAAACCTGAAGCAACAAAATCCAGGAATATTTAGTTGCCAATCACACCCCTCCTGCAACCATGTTTCACTAATAGCTACAACATCATATTTCCAGGTATCAATCCATGCTCTAAGCTCATCCACCTTTCTTACAATGCTCCTAGCATTGCATTTAAGAATGCTAAGAATTAAGAATTTAAGTAAATGCATTTAAGAAATTCTTTACCTCTTCCTCTCTGTTTATCTCTAACAGTCTATAGAGCTTTACTGTCTTCTTTTTCTTCCTTCTCCCATATATCTGTCCCTACACTCTGGTTCCTCTCCCCCCTCATATCTAGTTTAAATCCACTGGAGCCTCTCTAGCAAATCTACCTGCAAGAATACTTGTCCCCCTCCAATTCAGATGTAAACCATCCTGCCGGAACAGGTCCCACCTTCTCTGGAAAACTGCCCAATTATCTATAAATCTGAAGCCCTCGTTCCTGCACCATGTCTTCAGCCATGAACAATTGAAAACAATTGAAAAGGTTACTTCTTGAGTATGAGGATTTATTTCCCGATGTGCCCAAACAAACCACCGCCACTGTGCATGATGTGAATGGAGGTCAAGCTGACCCAATTAAGCACACGCCTACAGGATAAATTTAGAAAAGAGTAAATTGGCTGAGCAAGAGATTGAATACATGCTGGAAAATGGTATTATTAGGCCATCAACATCTGATTGGGCCTCACCTTGTGTTATCATGCCCAAGTCTGATAGTAATGTGAGATTTTCTACCAATTATACGAAAGTAAATGCAGTGACAAATACAGATGGTTACCCTATCCCATGAGTGGATGATTATATTGATAAGGTTAGAGAGGCTAAATTCCTTACAAAAATTGACCAGTTAAAAGGGTATTGGTGTGTTCTATTGACTGAGAGAGCCCGAAGAATCTCTGCATTTGTAACACCTTCTGGACTGTATGAATCCCTCAACCACAGAGACAGTTATTGTCTTCATCGATGTTACTGATGGACACAGGGTGAGTTAAATCCCACAACCAGAGAGAGTGTTGCTGTCTTCATCGATGTTAGTGATGGACACAGGGTGAGTTACATCCCATGGTCACAGAGAGAGTTAGTGACTTCAGCAATATTAGTGATGGACACATGGTGAGTTATATTCCACAATCACAGAGAAAGTTACCGTCTTCTTCAATGTTAGTGATGGACAGAGAGTGAGTTATATCCCTCAACCACAAAGACAGTTATTGTCTTCATCAATATTAGTGATGGACACAGGATGAGTTATATCCCACAATCCCAGATGTTTACTGTCTTCATCGGTGTTAGTGATGGTTACAGGGTGAGTTACCTCCCATGGTCACAGAGAGAGCTACTGTTGACATTGACGTAAGTGATGGACACAAGGTGAGTTATATCTCAAATTCACAGAAAGAGTGACTGTCTTCATCGATGTTCATGATGGACACTGAGTGAGTTACACCACAGTACGACTGAGACAGCGACTGTCTTCATCAACGTTAGTGATGGCCATACGGTGAGTTACGTCCCAAAACCAGAGGGAGTTACTGTCTTTATCGATTTTGTGATAGATACAGTGTCTGGTACCTCCCATAGTCACAGAGAGAGCTACTGTCGACATCGATGTAAGTGATAGACACATGGTGAGTTACATCCCACAACTACAGATAGAGTTACTGTCTTATTCAACATTTGTGATGCACACAGGGTGAATTACACCCCACAACCACAAAAAGAGTTAGTCTTCATCAGTGTTAGTGATGGACAGAGAGTGAGCAATATCCTACAACCACAGTGAAAGTTATTGCTATCATCAAAGTTAGTTGTAGACACAGGGTAAGTTACATCTCACAACCACACAGAGAGTGACTTTCTACATCGATGTTCATGATGGACACTGGGTGAGTTACACCACAGTATGACTGAGAGAGCGACTGTCTTCATTGACGTTAGTGATGGCCATACGGTGAGTTACATCCCACAATCAGAAAGAGAGTTACTGTCTTTATCGATATTTGTGTGTGTTTCCTCCCATAGTCAAAGAGAGAGCTACTGTCCACTCCGATGTAAGTGATGGACACAAAGTGAGTTACATCTCAAAATCACAGAGAGAGTGACTGTCTTCATCAATGTACGTGATAGACACTGGGTGAGTTACATCCCATGGTTACAGAGAGAGTTACTGACTTCATCGATGTTCGTGATGGACACTGAGTGAGTTACACCACAGTACGACTGAGACAGCGACTGTCTTCATCGACGTTAGTGATGGCCATAGGGTGAGTTACGTCCCACAACCAGAGAGAGAGTTACTGTCTTTATCGATATTTGTGATAGATACAGTGTCTGGTACCTCCCATAGTCACAGAGGGAACTACTGTCGACATCAATGTATGTGATGGACACATGGTGAGTTACATCCCACAACCAGAGGCAGAGTTACTGTCTTCATCGACATTTGTGATGCACATAGGGTGGGTTACACCCCACAACAACAAAAAGAGTTACAGTCTTCATCAATGTTAGTGATGGACAGAGAGTGAGTTATATCCTACAACCACAGTGAAAGTTACTGTCTTCATCGAAGTTAGTTGTAGACACAGGGTGAGTTACATCACACAACCAAAGAGAGAGATAGTGTCTTCATCGATGTTAGTGATGGACACAGGGTGAGTTACATCCCACAAACCCAGAGGTTTAATGTCTTCATCGACGTTAGTGATGGACACAGGGTGAGTTAGCTCACATAGTCACAAGAGAGATCTACTGTTGACATCAATGTAAGTGATGGACACATGGTGAGTTACATCCCACAACCAGAGGGGAAGTTATTGTTTTCATTGATGTAAGTGATGGACACCCAGTGAGTTACATCCCACAACTACAGAGAGAGTTACTGTCTTAATCGACATTTGTGATGCACAGAGGATGAGTTACACCGGATATCCACAGAGAAGGTTACATTCTTCATCGATGTTAATAATGGACACAGGGCAAGTTACACCCTAAAAACACATAGAGTTACAATCTTCATCGTTGTTACAGATGGACAGAGACTGAATTATTTCCCACAACCACAGTGAGAGTTACTGTCTTCATCAATGTTAGTCATAGTCACAAGGTGAGTTACATCTAAAAGTCCCAGAGACAGTTATTGTCTTCATCGATGTTAGTGATGGGCACAGGGTGAGTTAACTCGCTAGTCACAGAGAGAATGTTACTGTCTTCATCGATGTTAGTGATGGACACAGTGTGAGTTACCTCGCTAGTCACAGAGAGAGCTACTGTCGTCATCGATGTAACTGATGGACACAGGGTCAGTTACATCTCACAACCATAGAGAGAGTGACTGTCTTCATCGATGTTCATGATGACACTGGGTGAGTTACACTACATTACAACTGAGAGAGCGACTGTCTTCATCTCCACAATGATCAGCTATCAAAATTCAGTATACATTTTATTGGAAATTCATTACAAATTTAATATAGGTGTTTGGTCAAAAGGGCCTAATTGAATGAACTTCCGCCTCTTTTCATCATTTCATGTTTTTGAATTCGTGACCTGGAGGTTTGGTGAGGAGTGTCTCTGGAGCCTTTACCAATGTTTTAGACAAGGTCTACTTGGTAGATGTTCTGAAAGTTGAGATCACACGGGATCCAGGGTGAGCTAGCCAGTTGGATATAGAATTGGTTTGGTGGTAAAAATCAAAGGGGAATAATTTTTCAAATAGGAGGCCTGTGACCGTGGTGTGCCATAGGGATCTGTGCTGGGTTTCCTACTGTCTGTCGCATATATTAACTATTTGGATAAGAAATTAGAGAGCATGATTAGTAATTTTGCAGATGACAACAAAAATGATGATGTGATAGAAGGTTGCCTAAGGCTACAAGAGTAAGTGTAGCTATGCTTGACTTAATTGAATGAGGCATCAGTACAAGAGCTGAGACATCACATTACAGCTGTATAGGATGCTGGCGAGACCGTGCTTGAAGATCATGTGCTGTTGTGAAGAAATGTGATTAACTTGAGAAAGGATTCACAAGGCTCAGGGTGTTTTCCCAGGGCAAAAGCTGAGGAGTACTCTTACATAGGTTTATAAAATCATGAGGGTCATAGAAATGGTAGACTGTCGGTATCATTTTCTCCAGCTAAGTGGAATCTAAAACTTGGGGGCATAGGTTTAAGGTGGGAGGGAACAGATTTAAACGGGACCTAAGAGGTAAGATTTTCCATGCAGATGGTGATGGGGATATGGAGTAGCTGACAGAGGTGGATACCTCAACAACATTTTAAAGACATAGGGCAGGTTCTTGAATAGGAAAGGTTTAGTACAGGGGTTCCCAGCCTTTTATGGACCAATATCATTAAGCAAGAGGTCCATGGATCCCAGGTTGGGAACCCCTGGTTTAGAGAGAATAGGCCAAATGCAGGCAAATGATTCAAGCTTAGGAATGCCCATTAATCAGCATGAATGAATTGGGCCGATGGTCTGTTTCCTTGCTGTAAAACTCTATGAACAGACACCTTTTTTTATAATAAGTTCTCTCTCCCTTGCTTCTGAATCTGCATTTTGTATGTTCCTGTTTCAGAAGCTTGAGCACTGACACACAAATTCTGAGGCTGTGCTACAAGTTCAATTGAAATGTTATGTGGGAGAGTGGGGCTGAGCATTTCCAGAATTTGCTGTTTCCTATTTCACACTTCCGGTGTCTGTGGTGTTGATTGGATTTACAGAAAAGAGCTATCTCCAGCTCTTAACCTGCTATCAGGTGCTTACTGCATCAAAGGCAGCTAAACTTCCTGATAGCAAGACATCCCCAGGACAGTGGGGGCAGATTTGGAGGACTTCTCTATCATTGTCAGCACTATCCTCACCATCACAAGTCAACTGTCAAGATAAGAATGAATAACATATAACAGGAAAATGATAAGCATGAACCACTTCTCTCCTTATGTCCCTCCACCATAGTTTTAGAGGTGATACAGTAAAGTTTGTACAGAACGGCTAGACGTGTCAAAAAGATGGTTTCTTCATAAAATCCAATTCTCCAAATGTTCACCCTTGGACTTTGGCACTGGGCCACAATGTTTTAAACTCATTATCAAGTCAGGAGGTTGTGGCATTCTTGACGTCAGAATTTATTGACCATCGCTAATTGCCTCTGAACTGTATAGGCAATTAAGCATGAACCACGTTGGGCGGTCTGAAGTCGCACAGGGTTGGGCAAGGACAACAGGATCTCTTTCTCAATTCTGGTGATATTCATGCGAGATGCAAAAACAAGCCTGCTTACTCGGCAAAACATGTTGTCAGCTGGCCAGTTTAAGTCCTCTTAGCACCAGTGAACATTGACAACTCTCTGCGGGCAGCAGGAAATTGTACCAGTTTTCCTCTTAAGTATACTCCTTTTGAACTATTTTCATTGCAATCTGCAGTATGTAAATTTCCTCTTAACAACGGACTGCAAAATTACATCCAAACTGCTGGAGGGTCTCAGCAAGCTGGGCAGCATCAATGGAATAAAGTAGAGTCGACATTTCAGGCTGAGTTGCTTCGGAAGGATTGGAGAAAAAAGGATGAGCAGATTTTAAAGGTGAGGGAGGGGAGAGAGTAACAAGATGATAGGTGAAACCAGGAAATGGAGGGGTGAAGTAAAGAGCTGAGAAATTGATTGGTGAAAGAGATACAGGGCTGGAGAAGGGGGGAGTCTGATAAGAGAGAACAGAAGGCCATGGAAGACGGGCAGGCAAGGAGATAAGGTGAAAGAGGGAAAAGGGGATGGAAAATGGTGAAGGAGGGCAGAGGGCATTACCAGAAGTTTGAGAAATCGATGTTCATGCCATCAGGATGAAGGCTATCCAGACGGAATGTAAGGTGTTGTTCCTCCAACCTGAGTGTTGCCTCATCATGACAGTAGAGGAGGCCATGGATTGACATATTGGAATGGGAATGGGAAGTGGAATTAAAATGGGTGGCCGCTGGGAGATCCCGCTTTTTCTGGTGCACGGAGTGTAGATGCTCGGCAGAGTGGTCTCCCAATCTATGTTGGGTCTCACAGACATACAACAGGATACACCATGAGCACTGGACACAGTATATGTCCCCAATAGACTGACAGGTGAAGTGTCACCTCACCTGGAAGGACTGTTTGGGGCCCTTAGTGGAAGTGAGGGAGGAGGTGTAGGGGCAGGTGTAAGGGTATTTGTTCTGCTTGCAAGGGTAAGTGCCAGCAGGGAGAGTAGGGAGGGATGAATGGTGCCACCAGCTTCCACATCCAGCAGATAATTCTCCAGAACTTCTGCTATCTGCAACAGGATCCCAACACCAAACACATCTTTCCCTCCCCCCACTTTCTGCTCCCTACGTGACACCCACGTCCATTCATCCCTCCCCACTGATCTTCCTCCTGGCACTTATCACTGAGGAGGAACAAGTACTACACTTGCCCTGACACCTCGGCAATCTTCTATTGACGTGTGGTGGGAAAGTGTGCTGACTGGCTGCATTACAGCCTAGTATGGGAACACCAATACCTTTGAACGGAAAATCCTACAAAAGGTAGTGGAATCAGCTCAGTACATCACAGGTAAAACCCTCTCAATCTTTGAGCATATCCATATGAAACCTTGCCATAGAAGCTTAGCATCCATCATCAAAGATCCTCACCACCTAGATCATGCACTTTTCTCACTGCTGCCATCAGTTAGGAGGTACAGGTTCCTCAGAACTCACACCACCAGGTTCAAGAACAGTTACTACCCCTCAACCATCAGGCTCTTGAAAAAAAGGGTCATTTAAGGTCTCTGCTATATTATTACTTCATTTTCATTATTTATTTATATCTGCATGTCCACAGTTTGTTCATAGTTCCTGATGTTTACAGTATACAGTTACTGTTCTATAAAATTTGTTAAGTATGCCAGCAGGAAAAGAATCTCTGTATGTACTCTGATAATATATTTTACTTTGAACTATCTTAACCAGTTGTCACTGTTGAAAACTATGAAGGTTCCCAATTGTCTGTGACATCTAGAAACATTCCAAACTACTAAAATTAAACTCTTAAGAACATGTTATTAGAAAAATTAGAAATGTTACTCAACCAAAATTTTCAACATTACCATAATGCTATGTTAACGCCGGAAGGCGAGCAACACTTGTGGGTTGCCCCAGCACAAACCTCAGACTGTATTGGTCATTGACGCAAATGATGCATTTCACTGTATGTCTTGATGTACATGTGACACATAAAGCTAATCTCACTGGTGGGAAAACCCCAATTAAAGATATTTAAAAGGGCAACACAAAAAATGGCAGTCACTTCAGACTTGCCTCTCATGCAGCATTTTCTTTCCAAGTTCCAATGAGCAAAAATGTTTTACCTGCAGCACAATTACTCTTGGCAGAGTTTGTGTTGAACACCCCAACTGTTGGGAGATTTTCCCAACTCCTGGCCAACACTTGAGCACAATCGGGAGATTATTGCAATTCATGGATAGCATCTTCAAGACCTCTGTGCTTACAGAGCAATCCCAAGTCGTCATTTCTGTGGAACTTTGCTGCTATTTCCCCACATAATGTGAGCAACAGTGGGGTTAGCTGAGAATAGGTAGGCTGTTAGGGCAGGTTTTCTACACTAAATTATTGAACACCCTTCCAGAGCATTAGAATCCAGTCATTGGTGTAATAAGACCACAGGACACTGGAGCAGAATTGAGCCATTCAGCCCATCAACTCTGTTCCACCATTCCATCATGGCTGATTCATTATCCCTCTGTAAGAAACAATATAGTCAATGGTTCACTACAAATTACTTTTGGATTCCTGATGTCACCCAAAGTTTAATAGCTAAGTCTTTTACAAAGAGAACAAAGTGAAATTCCAATATTTATGTTACATGTGAAACACAATTGACCAAGATTCAATTGAAGTTATTCTTAAACACATTCATGGACTCTGTTTGGAATCTCAACATATATCAATGGTTCAAGGGTTCAGTTTATCAGAAAGTGCTCACGTGATACTACTCAGTGTGTTATGAAGGCCAGGAGTCCAGAGAGGTATGAACGTTAATATCTGGTAAGATGGCTTCTTCCTCTAACCAGTTAAAAAAGATCAGTCTAGACCCTATGGGTGGAAGTTAGGAACAGGAAGGGGTTAATAACTCTACTGGGTGTCTTTTAATAGACCACCCAATAGTAACAGGGACATCAAGAAGCAGATAGGGAGACACATTCTGGAAAGGAGTAATAATAACAGGGTTGGGGTGGGAGATTTTAATTTCCCAAATGTTGATTTGGCATCTCCCTAGAGTGGGGTTTAGATGGGGTGGAGTTTGTTAGATGTGTTCAGGAAGGTTTCTTGACACAGTATGTTGATAAACCTACAAGAGGAGAGGCTGTACTTGATCTGGTATTGGGAAATGAACCTGGTCAGATGTCAAGTCTCAGTGGGAGAGCATTTTGGAGGTAGTGATCACAGTTCTATCTCCTTTACCATAGTATTGGAGAGGAATAGGAACAGACAAGTTAGGAAAACGTTTAATTGGAGTAAGGGGAAATATGAAGCTATCATGCAGGAACTTGGAAGCATAAATTGGGAACAGATGTTCTCAGGGAAATGTATGGCAGAAATGTGGCAAATGTTCAGGGAATATTTGTGTGGCGTACTGCATAGGTACGTTCCAATGAGATAGGGAAAGGATGGTAAGGTACAGGAACCATGCTGTACAAAGGCCTTTGAAAATCTAGTCAAGGAGAAAAGAAAAGCTTATGAAAGGTTCAAAAAACTAGGTAATGATAGAGATCTAGAAGATTATAAGGTTAGCAGGAAGGAGCTTAAAAATGAAATTAGGAGAGCCAGAAGGGGCCATGAGAAGGCCTTGGCGAACAAGATTAAGCCTCAAGGCATTCTACAAGTATGTGAAGAGCAAGAGGATAAGACATGACAGAATAGGACCAATCAAGTGTGACAGTGGAAAAGTGTGTATGAAACCAGAGGAGATAGCAGAGATACTTAATGAATACTTTGCTACAGAAAAGGACCTTGGCGATTGTAGGGATGATTTACAGCAGATTGAAAAGTTGAGCATTTTGACATAAAGAGGATGTGCTGGAACTTTTGGAAAATATCAAGTTGGATAAGTCACCAAAGCCAGACGAGATGTACCTTGGCTACCTTGGGAGAGGAGGGAGAAGATTGCTGAGCCTCTGACAGTGATCTTTGCATCATCAATGGGGATGGGAGAGGTTCCAGAGGATTAGAGGATTGCAGATGTTGTTCTGTTATTCAAGAAAGGAAGTAGAAATAGCCCAGGAAATTATAGACCAGTGAGTCTTACTTCAGTGGTTGGTAAGTTGATGGAAAAGTGTTGCACGGAACAGGCGAATACAAACGCAGGCACTGGCACGGAGATAGAGTTAGGATACACACGAGGGCATGAGCGTGGCTGGAGCTCACACGAAGCTTTGCTGGAGTTGAACGGCAAATGGAAAGGCAAACGGCAGGCAATAATTATCTTGACACGGAAAGACAGAGTTGCACAGGTAAACCTCGGTACAGAAGTAAAACTTAAAATACACAATCCTAAGCAGCAGGGAACGTGAATTACCATACTGGCTAAAACAATGATCTGGCGATGAGTGGATGCAAAGCTGGGAAATTTATGCTGCAGGTTTAGATGAGAAGCAGGTGCCGCAATCAAAGGGAATTAGGAGAATATGGGGAATTAACAATCGGGAATGTGATAGTAACCCCCCCCCCCCCCCAAACAGGAGCCTCCAGCCTTGCCCGGATTGTCGCGATGGAAATCTCCAATGATGGAAAAGTCCAAGATGGAGCCTCAGGACCGTATCCCTCAATCGACGAGGTACTGAAGACTCCTGCCTCGGCGGCGCACATCCAGTATTCACTGGACGGTGTAAGCTGAGTAATCGTCAATGACCCGGGCAGGTGGAGGAGGCTCAGCAGGAGGGCACAAAGCGCTGACAGATACAGGTTTCAGTTGAGAGACGTGGAACATGGGATGAACGTGCATGGATCTGAGTAGTTTGAGTTTGACCACCGAGGGGTTGATGATGCTCTCGAATTCAAATGGTCCAATGTAACAAGGGGCGAGTTTCTTGGTTTCAGTTAAAGAGACATCCCTCTATGTCTCTTTAAGAGAGCCAAACCTTCTGACCAGGCTGATAGTCAGGTGCTGGAATGCGGTGGCGATCGGCGGTACTCTGGTTGCGGTCAGCAGAGTGGAGCAGGGCCGAGCATGCAACCTTCCAGACCTTGCGCCACCAGCGGAGATGGGCCTGAAATGAAGGCACAGCGATGTTGTCTTCGTGGGCGGGAAACAGAGGGGGTTGATAGCCTAGGGAGCATTCGAATGGAGACATTCTGGTGGCGGCGCTGACCAGGGAATTGTAGGCATACTCCACCCAAGTGAGATGGGTGCTCCAGGATGACAGGTTACTGGTGGAAATGCAGCGCAGTGCTGCTTCCAAATCCTGATTTGCTCGCTTCGTTTGGCCATTAGTCTGCGGATGGAAACCGGAAGACGGACTTACTAAGCTCTGAGGGCTTGACAGAAAAAGTTCCAGACTTGGGAGATGAACTGGGGGCCCCGGTCAGAAACAATGTCAGAGGGAATTCCGTGAAGGCAGAAGACGTGATGGACAAGGAGATCGGCTGTTTCACAGGCTGTAGGGAGCTTGGGAAGGGCTATGAAGCGCACGGCTTTAGAGAAACGGTCCACCACGGTGAGTACAGCTGTTATCATGTGAAAGGGGTAGTCCAGTGACGAAATCCAGAGCAATGTGGGACCAAGCGCGGCCAGGGACATGTACGGGATGAAGCAGCCCAGCAGGTAGCCGATGGGAGGCTTTTCCGTGGGCACACACAGTACGGGCAGAGACGAAGGAGCAAGTGTCTGTATCCATGGTGGGCCACCAGAAATGTCACTTCAGAAGGGACAGAGTTCGACTGATTCCAGGTTGGCAGGCCAACCAAGAAGTAAGCCCCCACTGGAGAACCTGAGAACGGAAAGAGTCAGGCACGAAGAGGCGACTGGGGTGTCCATTGCCTGGGTCAGATTGAGTCCGTTGAGCCTCTAACTATGGATGCGATCTCCCCAGGTGAGGACAGCCACAACGCAGTATGGTAGAAGGATGGTATCAGGATTGGAAGGGTCCTCGTCAGAGACGTATTGACAAGAGAGAGCATCTGACTTCACGTTCTTGGAACCAGGACGGTAGGCAAGAGTGAAATTGAAATGGCCAAAAAAAAGTGCCCAATGGGCTTGGCAAGAGTTAAGGCGTTGAGCTGTCTGAATGTATGCCAGGTTCTTATGGTCTGTCCAGACAATGAATGGGTGTTCTGCTCCCTCCAGCCAGTGCCTCCACTCCTCCAAGGTGAGTTTGACAGCCAGCAACTCCCGGTTCCCAACGTCGTAGTTCCGTTCAGCATGGGATTGACGGCAAGAGAAGGCGGCGCAGAGACGGAGCTTTCGGTCTGGGACGGAACGTTGAAAGAGAACTGCTCCCACCCCAGAGTCGGAGGCATCTACCTCCACAATGAACTGGCGAGAGAGGTCAGGTTGGACCAGGATGGGAGCAGAGGTGAAACGCCTCTTCAGCTCCGAGAAGGCCGAGTCTGCTTCCGGGGTCCAGTGGAAGGGGGGTCGCAGGAGAGGGGAGCTGAGTGAGGGGCTGTAGTCCTTAATGAAGCGACAGTAGAAGCTGGCGAACCCCAGAAATCCCTGGAGTTGTTTAAGCATCGTGGGTTTGGGCCACTCAGCCACCGCCCAGATCTTTTCGGGATCCGCCCTCACCTGCCCGCTCTGAATGATGTACCACAGGAAACTGACGGAACAGGCATGGAACTCGCACTTTTCTGCCTTAACAAATAGCTTGTTCTCCAAAAGCCTCTGAAGAACCTGGCGGACATGGGTGTGCTCCTGGAGATTATGGGAGAAGATTAGGATGTCGTCCAAATAAACAAAATCAAAATGGTTAATAAAGTCCCTAAGGACGTCATTGACCAGAGCCTGGAACACTGCGGAGCATTGGTCAAGCCAAAAGGCATCACCAGGTATTCAAAATGACTGAGGGGAGTGTTAAAAGCTGTCTTCCATTCATCTCCCTCTCTTATCCTGACCAGGTGATAAGCATTCCACAAGTCCAATTTAGAAAAAACTGTGGCTCCATGAAGGGGCTCGAATACGGAGTTGATAAGGGGCAGCGGATACTTATTCTTTATGGTAATGTTGTTCAGGCCACGGTAGTCGATGCATGGGCACAGAGAGCCGTCTTTCTTCCCCATAAAGAAGAAACCAACACCTACAGGGGAAGATGAGGTGTCATCCGCGAGGGAGTCATTTATGTACTGTACGTCTCCATAGCTTCTATTTCGGGTAGCGACAGGTTGTACAGCCAACTGGTGGGTAATGAGGCTCCGGGAAGAAGGTCAATTGTGCAATCGTAAGGGCGATGTAGAGATAAAGGGCCCGTTGCTTGCTAAACACTTCTCCCAGAGCGTGATCCCCTACACGGGAACCGTGGACAAGTCAGGGGGCTCAGAGGCGGATGAGGTCACACTGGGGGAAGGGCTGATTGCAGGCAAGAGGAATGGTAGAACAAGCTCCAGCTGACCATCTTCCTGGTGGCCCAGTCGATGTGGGGGTTATGACGGCTTAACCAGAGGTGGCCGAGAACTATAGGGGCTTGAGGAGAGGAAATTAAATTGAATCATACTTGTTCCCGATGGTTTCCGGAGAGAAGGAGAAGCAGGGGTTCCGTGCGGTGCGTGACTCGGGCCAGGAGTCTACAGTCCAGTGCCCGGGTGTCCAGGGGGGTACACAATGGCTCTCGAGGAATTCCGGCTTGGAAGGCCAAGTTTTAATCCAAGAAGTTTCCCTCTTTTCCAGAGTCCACTAGTGCTAACAGAGGCAAGGACTGTTGGTTGTAACAGAGTGGCTTGAAGCTGCATCCGGGGTCGGGGGACGAAAGGGAATGTTGTTTGTCTGGCTCACCAGGGATCCCTGCTACTGGTGAGCCTTCCCTTTTTGGCCGAAGGGGGCAGGTAGCAAGGAAGTGGCCGGACTGGTTGCAATGTAGACACTCACCCGCTCTCAGTCTCCGGAGTTGTTCAGCGGGAGAAAGGCGGTCCCAGCTGCATGAGTTCCTCTCCCGGGGCGGTGGAAACGGCAGGGCTGGGAGCTACTCGGAGTGCAGGAGGAGGAGAGAGGCTTGTTCTGGCGGGAGGTGGTAATGAGTGCCGAGAAGTGGCCAAAGGTGGTGGGCGACTAGTTATTTCTCTATGGCGTTCTCGGAGGCGATTGTCCAACCTGGTGGCTAGGGAGATCAGGGAATCCAGGCTGTCGGTGTTGTCTCTTGCCGCCAACTCGTCCTTCACCAGGTCACTGAGCCAATTCCCAAAAAACCCCTGTAGTGCCTCATCGTTCCACACCGAGTCGGCCGCTAACGTCTGGAACTCTACAGAATATTCGGTAACACTGCGGGAACCCTGGTGGAGAATGAGTAGGCGTTTGGTGGCGTCTTTACCAGCGACTGGGTGGTCAAAAATCTTTCTCATTTCTGCGATAAAAGTGGCGAAAAAAGACCAGATACCCGGCTGGTTGTCTCAAACTGCTTTGGCCCACACTAATGCACTTCTCCGCTGCAACTCCATGATACAAGCAATCTTTGACTTATCTGTGGAGTAGGTTGACAACGGCTGTTCAAACACTAGGGAGTACTGAAGGAGGAAGACCTGGCACTTCCCCACATCTCCAACGTAGTGCTCCGGCTCAAGTACGTGAGGCTCTCTGGGCGGGGGTGCTGGTGACACCTGGGGAGTTGCCGCTACGTCTGGGCTGGCTAGGCTGGGTTCCAGGAGTGGTTTCAGTGAAATGAAACACGGTGAAACACGGTCCACCTGGTTACCGATCTGTGTGACGTGAGCAGACAGAGAACAGATGACCTCCCGGAGGAGTTTGTTATGCTGTCCCAGTAGAGTAACCTGGCTGACGAGGGTTTGTTGAAGGGTGTTTGCGTCCGCTGGGTCCATGGTGGCCAGATCGCTCTGTTGCACGGACCGGGCAAACCCAAACGCAGGACACTGGCACGGAGATAGAGTTAGGATGCAGACAAGGGCATGAGCGTGGCTGGAACTTGACACGAAGCATTGCTGGAGTTGAACAGCAACCAGAAAGGCAGGCAACACTTATCTTGACACAGAGCGTTGTTGAACTGAACGGCAAATAGAAAGGCAAACGGCAGGCAATACTTATCTTGACACGGAGACACTGAGTTACACAGGTAAACCTTGATACAGAATACACAATCCTAAGGGGCCGGGAACATGAATTACCACACTGGCTAAAACAATGATCTGGCAATGAGTGGATACAAAGCTGGGAAATTTATGCTGCAGGTTTAGATGAGAATCAGGTGTGCTGCAATCAAAGGGAATTAGGAGAATATGGGGAATTAATGGTCAGGACCATGACAGAAAAGATTCTGGGAGGCAGGATTTATGAACATTTGGAGAGGCATAATATGATTAGGAATAGTCAGCATGGTTTTGTCAAAGGCAGGTCGTGCCTTATGAGCCCGATAGAATTTTTTGAGGATGTGACTCAACACATTGATGAAGTTAGAGCAGTAGATGTAGTGTATATGGCTTTTAGCAAGGCATTTGATAAGGTACCCCATGCAGGGCTTATTGAGAAAGTAAGGAGGCATAGGATCCAAGGGGACATTGCTTTGTGGATTCAGAACTGGCTTGCCCACAGAAGGCAAAGGGTGGTTATAGTCAGGTCATATTCTGCATGGAGGTCGGTGACCAGTGGTGTGCCTCAAGGATCTGTTCTGGGACACCTTCTTTTCATGATTTTTTTTAATGACCTGGATGAGGAAGTGGAAGGATGTGTTAGTAAATTTGCTGATGACACAAAGGTTGGTGGTGTTGTGGATAGTGTTGAAGGCTGTCAGACGTTACAGTGGGACATTGATAGGATGCAAAAATGGGCTGAGAAGTGGCAGATGGAGTTCAACCCAGATAAGTGTGAGGTGGTTCATTTTGGTAGGTCAAATATGATGGCAGAATATATAGTATTAATGGTAAGACTCTTGGCAGTGTGGAGGATCAGAGGGATCTTGGGGTCTGAGTCTATAGGACACTCAAAGCTGCTATGCAGGTTGACTCTGTGGTTAAGAAGGCATATGGTGCATTGGCCTTCTTCAATTGTGGGATTGAATTTAGGAGCCAAGAGATAATGTTACAGCTATATAGGACCCTGGTCAGACCTCACTTGGAGTACTGTGCTCAGTTCTGGTCACCTCACTACAGGAAGAATGTGGAAACTGCAGAAAGGGTACAGAGGAGATTTACAAGGATGTTACCTGGATTGGAGAGCATGCTTTATGAGAATAGGTTGAGTGTACTTGGCCTTTTTCCTTACAGAAGTGGAGGATGCCAGGTGACTTGATAGAGGTGTATAAGATGATGAGACGCATTGATTGTGTGGATAGGCTTTTTCCCAGGGTGAAATGGCCAACACGAGAGGGTACAGTTTTAAGATGCTTGGAAGTAGGTACAGAGGAGACGTCAGGGGTAAGGTTTTCTGCAGAGAATGGTGAGTGCGTGGAATGGGCTGCCGGCGACTATGGTGGAAGCAGGTACGATAGGCTCTTTTAAGACACTCCTGAATGGGTACATGGAGCTTAGTAAAATAGAGGTCTATGGGTAACCTAAAGTAATTTCTAAGGTAAGTACATGTTTGACACAATATTGTGGGCCGAAGGACCTGTATTGTGCTGTAGGATTTCTATGTTTCCATGTTTTCTATGTTTCTTCTGCTAATGGACTAAGATGGGTTGTGCCAAGTGAGGAACCTCCTTAAATATTATATTAGTGTATCACCACAGATGGCCCCCTGAGTAGCAACAGTGATATTGGTTTTAATAATGTAAGTGTACACTGCTTAAAGCATTGCCTACAAATGAAAAGGCTTTGCATGATTTATTCTTGTATAACACACACAAAATGCTGAAAAAACTCAGCTGTTCAAGTATCTATGAAGGGAAACAGTCAAAATTCTAAGTTGAGACCCTTCATCAGGATTCTGTGGAGAAACAGTCAACATTTCAGGCCAAAGCTGTGTTCCTCCAGTATTTTGTGTCTGTTATACTGGATTTCCAGCTTTTGCAGAATCTCTTACATTTATCTTGCCTATACAGTATTTTTGCTCTTTGTATGACTGGCAATTAACCTAAATTGCTGAGTTATGGAAAGCAAAGCAATTGGCAGTCCTGTAGCTGGACGTTATTCAGGATCCACTGCCAGAAGTGGATGTGATGATGCTCTGGTGGAGAATTAATTTGCTGAGGTTGTGATATCTGACAGTCAGGGTAAAGGGCCATTCTCAAAATAGTATCCGAGTTAGACCACACTCGTTGCCCCTTTACAGGAAAAATATGGAAGCCTTAGGGAACAAGCAAAGGAGATTTACCAGAATGCTGCCTAGGTTAGAGAGCATGTCTTATGAGGAAGGGTTGAGCTAGGTATTTTCTCTTTGGAGTGAAGGAGGATGAGAGGTGACTCAATAGAGGTGTACAAGATAATGAGAAGCATAGACAGATGTGACAGCCAGCACCTTTCTCCCAGGGTGGAAATCGCTAATATGCAAGGACATAATTCTAAGGTGGCTGGAGGAAAGTATATGGTGTGATACTAGCAGTACTGAATGTTATGTTATACAGAGATTGCAAGTGCACAACCATGGATGGTGGAAGAGACAAATATATTAGGGACATTTATGCACATGGATGAATGAAAAATAGAGGACCAGACAGGTGGGAAATATTAGATTGATCCTGGAGTAGGTTTAGCGATCAGCACAACATGGTGGCTGAAGCATCTGTACTCTGCTGTACTGTTCTATGTTATCGGTGTGTTGTAGTTCTAGTCCACTGGAACCTAACTTACAGATCTGGTACCCCTCATGTGCATCAATCCTCCATTTGATTAAGGTGTCATCTCAAAGATATTGGCCATAGTATTTAGTCTGCAGTCAGCAAGATATCCATCCCTTTACCAATCTGCGTAATGATAAATGGGTTATACGTACTTACACTGAGGTTAATTTCATTTGACTCTCTGTTTCCCAAAAAAGGGCTTGACCAAGGTGCGTTGCTGACCTCTTAACCTACTTCTAAATCAGTCTAAAGCTATCCTCCCCACACAGCCCTCCATCTTTCTTTCACCAATACGCCTACCTAAGAGTCTCTTGAATGTCCCTAATATATCCACCTTCATCGCCACTCTTGGCAGCGTGCTCCACGCACCCACCACTCTCTGTGTAAAAGACAAACTTTTGACACCCCCTCTATACTCTCTTCCAATCACTTTACAAGAATGCCCTCGATTAAAGTCTCTGGCTGTCCACTCTATTTATGCCTCTTATTATCTTGGACACCTGTCATCCTCCTTTGCACCAAAGAGAAAAGTTCTAGATCACTCAACCTTTCCTGGTAGGACATGCTCTCTAATCCAAACAGTATCCTGGTAAATCTCCTCTGCACCCTCTCTAGAGCTTCCAAATCCTTCCTATAATGAGGCAACTGGAAGCTAACAGTCCTTCAGGTCTAATCAGAGTCTTATAGAGCTGCAACATTACCTCAAGGTCATTGAACTCAATTGCTGACTAATGCAAGCCAACTTTAATACCCTCCTTAACCACCCTATCAACTTGCACACATGACAGCTTTGAGTTATCTATAGACGTGGACCCCAAGATCTTTGTTATCCATGCACAAATCCAAGTGTCTGTTAAATGTTGTTAATAAGCCAGCCTCTGGCAACTCCTTCCACGTACAGACCACTGTCTACGTGAAGAGGTTGCCCCCTCAGGTTCCCAGTAAATCTCTCCACTCTACCTCTCCAGTTCTTGAATCCTCAACCCTGGGGAAAAGCTGGTATGTATGCCCTTCATGACTTTTTACACCTCTTCAACATTACCTCTTATTCTCCTACATGCCAAAGAATAAAGTACAGCAATTATCACAAATTATTATAATGATACCCCTGGTTTGGTAATAAATATAGGACCAGGTGAAAAAATTGAACTCTTCTTCAAAGTAATGTCAGGGATCTTTTACGCCCTCTCCGAGGCAGTCCTCCAGCAGTGAAATGGAAATTTAGTCTATATGAACCAGCACCAACAGGTAGCATTATCAAAGTCAAAGTAAATTTATTATCAGTGCCCAGATCGGTCAGGGCATCAATGGATATTTGAGAAGGCAGAGCCAAGATCAGCCATGGTGAAATGGTGGAGCTGACTTGATGGGCTGAATGGCCTAATTCTCCTCCTATGTCTCATGGTCTTATGGTCTTAAGCCCATATATGTCACTGCATACAACATTGAGGTTTACTTTCTCGCAGGCACTTACAGAAAAATAAAGAACCCCATAGAATTCACAAAAACTTTACACAAACAACCAATGTGCAAAAGAAGACAAACTGTGCAAATAAAATAAAAATAATACAGAGAACATGAGTTGTCGAGTCCTTGAAAGTGAGTCTGTAGGTTGCAGAATCAGTTCAGTGTTTGGATGAGTGAAGTTTCATACCTGATGGTTGTAGGATAACTGTTCCTGATCCTGGAGAAGAGAGCATTGTCTTCCCCTACAACACCATCAACCTTTGTGTCGTCTGCAAATTTCTTCTTTAGGGAGAACATGAGGGAGAACATCTTCACTTAGAGAGTGTTGAGAGTGATACACAAGCTGCCAGTGAAAGTGATGGATAAGGGTTTGATTGCAACATTTAAGATCAATTTAGGTCAGTACATGGATGGGAAGAGTATATTCCGAGTGCCAATCAGTGGGACTAGGCAGCATAATAATTCAACTTGGACTTGATGGGCCAAAAGGTCTGTTTGTAGTGCCCTGTCAGTGCAAACAGCTTCTGCCTACATAACTTATTTCAGTATTGCTTTTCAATTTTCCAGGGGAAAGTAACTGCAGGTTCTCCACTCTAACCTCATGTCTAAGATCCTTCATTTCTGTGCATCCTCTGTAAGATCTTCAAACTCTTCCAGATGTTAGAAACTAGAACTGGACTTTATACTCCAAGTGTGGCTTATACAGTATTGGATAATTGCCTGATGCAGTTCCTTTAATCTGATTGAAAATGGGATTAATAAGCATAGTGGTTAGTGTAACACCACTACAGTGTCAGCAACACAGGTTCAGTTCTGTTGCTCTCTGTAAGGACCAAGTGGCTTTCCTGTCACATTCCAAAGATGCACAAATTAGTGGGTTAATTGGTCACATGGGTGTAATTGTCCAGCACAGGCTCATTGGGCCAGGAGGGCCTCTTATCCTGTTTAATCTCTAACTAAATAAAAATAAAAAGTTATTATAAAGGTCCTCAGTCCCAACTAATGAGTGAGTCAACTTACTATCCCTGAATTCAATTTTAAATTGCATTGTGGCCTGTTTCTAAATTACTTGGAAAGATGTTCAAATAAAAACATTTGAGAATTGTCAGAGAATAGTGTAAACTCAGTAGTCTTCTGCAACCAGGAAAGAGGCAGAAGCTTACAGGTTGGTGTTGACCTGTCTGTTGTGTGAAACTTGACAGGGAAAGACTTGAATCTGAAAACAGTGCAAAAGATTATGAAAATATACAAACATAGCTAATTATAAACACGGGAGATTCTGCAGATGCTGGAAATCCAAAGTAACACACACTAAATGCTGGAGGAACTCAGCAGATCAGGCAGCATCTATGGGAATGAGTACAGTTGACATTTCAGGTAGAGACTCTTCATCAGGATTGAGAAGGAAGGGGAAAGACGCCAGAATAAAAAGGTGAGGGTTGGGAAAGGAGGACAAGCTAGAAGGTGAAAGGGGAGGCCAGGTAGGAGGGAAAGATCAAGGGCTGGAGAAGAAGGAATTTGATAGAGATGAGAGCAGACCAGAGGAGAAAGGGAAAGAGGATGGGACCCAAGGGGAAGTGAGAAGAGGTAAAAGGCCAGAGTGGGAAATAGAAGAAAAGAGGAGGGGGAGGGAAAAAAATTTACCGGAAGGAGAAAATGATATTCATGTCATCAGGTAAGAGGCTACCCAGACAGGATATAAAGTGTTGTTCTTCCATCCTGAAGGTAGCCTTATCCTGGCACGAGGGGAGGCCATGGACCAACAAGTTGGTACAGGAATGGGGATCAGAATTAAAATGTTTGGCCACCGGGAAGCTCCGCTTTTGGTGGATAGCATGGAGATACTCGAAAAATTGGTCGCCCAATTTATGGCAGGTCTCATCGGATGTCACATCAAGAGCACTGGACACAATATACAACCCCAGCAGATTCACAGGTGAAGTGCTGCCTCACCTGGAAGGACTGTTTGGATCCCTGAATGGAGGTGAGGGATCCCTGAAGGAGATGAATGGGCAGTGTAGCACTTGGGCTGCTCATGGGGATAAATGCCGGGAGGGAGATAAGAACATAAGAAATATGAGCAGGAGTAGGCCATCTGGCCCATTGCACCTGCTCTGCCATTCAATAAGATTATGGCTGATCTGGCCGTGGACTCATTTCCACCCACCTGCCTTTTCCCCATAACCCTTAATACTCCTACTATGCAAAAGTATATCCCCAATCTTGTCTGAAATATATTTACTGAGGTAGCCTCCACCACTTCATTGTGCAGAGAATTCCACAGATTCACCACTCTCTGGGAAAAGCAATTCCTCCTCATCTCCATCCAAAATCTACTCCCATGAATCTTAGGGCTATGTCCTTTAGTTCTAGCCTCACCTACCAGTGGAAACAACTTTCCTGCCTCAATCTTATCTATACCTTTTTGTAATTTTGTATGCTTCTATAAGATCTCCTCTCTCTGAGTACAGTCCCAGGCGACTCAATCTCTCGTCATAGTCTAACCCCTCATCTTTGGAATCAACCTGATGAACCTCCTCTGCACTGCATCTAAAGCCAGTATATCCTTCTTCAAGTAAGGAGACCAGAACTGCATGCAGTACTCCAGGTGTGGCCTCAGCAGTACCCTGTACAGTTGCAGCATAACCATTTAAATAATAATCTGATCTTCCATTTTTCCTTCCAAAGTAGATGATCTCGCATTTACCAACATTGTACTCCATTTGCCAGACTCTTGCCCACTCACTTAACCTATCTATATCTCTCTGCAGACTCTCCATATCTTCTGCTTGTCAATTTGCTTGTTCACTCAATTTAGTGTCATTAGCAAACTTAGATAAACTACACTCAGTTTCCTCTTCCAGATCATTAATGTATATCATGAACAGTTGTAGGCCCAGCACCAACCCCTGCGGCACACCACTCACCACTGATTGCCAACCAGAGTATACCCATGTATCCCAACTCGCTGCTTTCTATTAGTTAACCAATCCTCTATCTACGCTAATACATCATCCCCAACTCTATGTGTCCTTATCTTAAAGATAAGTCTTTTATGTACACCTCATCGAACGCCTTCTGGAAATCCAAGTAAATAACGTCCATCTGTTCCCCTCTATCTACTGCACTCGTTATATCCTCAAATAATTTCATCAAGTTTGTCAAACAGGACCTGCCTTTGCTGAACCCATGCTGTGTCTGCCTGACGGATCCATTTCTTTCCAGATGCCTCGCTATTTCTTCTTTAATGATAGTTTCAAGTATTTTCCCAACTACAGATGTTAAACTAACTGGCCTATAGTTACCTGCCTTTTGCCTACATCCTTTTTTGAACAGTGGCGTGATATTCACCATCTTTCAGTCTGCTGGGACCTGCCCAGAGTCCAAAGAATTTTTGTAAATTATCACCAAAGGCTCTACTATAACTTCTGCCATTTCTTTCATCCTGATGCATTCCATCAGGACCAGGGGACTTTCCTATCTTCAGACCCACAAGTTTGCTCAGCATTACCTCTTTAGTGTTAGATTAGTAGGGAGGAATGGATGTACAGCAGAATCATGGAGGGAGCAATCCCTGAGGAAAACAAATGGCAGAGGGGAAGAAGCTGTTCCTGAATCGCTGAGTGTGTGCCTTCAGGCTTCTGTATCTCCTACCTGATGGTAATAATCAGAAAAGGGCATGCCCTGGGTGCTGGAGGTCTTTAATAATGGATGCTGCCTATGTGAGACACCGCACCTTGAAGATGTCCTGGGTACTTTGTAGGCTAGCACCCAAGATAGAGCCAACTAAATTTACAACTCTCTGCAGCTTCTTTTGGTTCTGTGCAGTAGCCCCCCCCAACCACCCCCCCCCCCCATACCAGACAGTGATGCAGCCTGTCAGAATGCTCCACATTACATCTATAGAAATTTTTGAGTGAATTGTTGACATTCCAAATCTCTTCAAACTCCTAATGAAGTATAGCTGCTGTCTTGCCTTCTTTATGACTACATCAATATGTTGGGATCAGGTTAGGTCCTCAGAGATCTTGACACCCAGAAACTTGAAACTGTTCACTCTCTCCACTTCTGATCCCTCTATGAGGATTGGTATGTGCTCCTTCATCTTACCTTTCCTGAAGTCCACAAGCAGCTCTTTCATCTTACTGACACTGAGTGCAAGGTTGTTGCTGCAACACCACTCCACTAGTTGACATATCTTGCTCCTGTAAGCCACTCCACCAGTTGGCATATCTCACCTCCATCTGAGATTCTACCAACAATGGTTGTATCATCAGCAAATTTATAGATGGTATTTGAGCTATGCCTAGCCATACAGTCACGGGTATAGAGAGTATAGCTATACAGTCACGGGTATAGGCAGTGGGCTAATCACATATCCCTGAGGTGCGCCAGTGTTGATCATCAGTGAGGAGGAGATATTATCACTAATCCCACAGATTGTAGTCTTCCAGTTAGAAAGTCGAGGATCCTATTGCAGAGGGAGCTACAGAGACCCAGTTTCTGTAACATTAATCAAGATTGTGGGAATGATGACGTTAAATGTTGAGCTATAGTTGATGAACAGCATCCTGACATAGGTGTTTGTATTGTCCAGGTGGTCTAAAGCCACGTGGAGATCCATTGAGATTGCATCTGCTGTTGACCTATTGTGGTAATAGGTAAATTGCAATGGGTCCAGGTCCTTGCCGAGGCAGGAGTTCAGTCTAGTCATGACCAACCTCTCAAAGCATTTCATCACTGTAGATGTGAGTGCTACCGGGCAGTAGTCATTAAGGCAGCTCACATTATTCTTCTTAGGCACTGGTATAATTGTTCCATTTTGAAGCAAGTGGGAGCTTCTGCCCATAGCAGTGAGAGGTTGAAAATGTCCTTGAATACTCCCATCAGTTGGTTGGTACAAGTTTTCAGTGCCTTACCAGGTACTCCATCGGGATCTTCTGCTTTGCGAGGGTTCACTCTCTTTAAAGACAGTCTGACATCAGCCTCTGAGTCAGAGATCACAGGGTCATCAGATGATTCTTGATGGTGGTGTAGCAATGGTCCAGGGTGTTGTTTCCTCTGGTATTGTAAGTGATCTGTTGATGGTAATTGTTCAGTGATTTTTTTCAGACTGGCCTGGTTAAAATCCCCCAAAATAATGGTGAAGGTTGTTTCATGTATGTTGATCCCATTGCTCAGACAATCTAAAGCCTGATTGACATTGGCCTGCAGTGAAATGTATACTGCTACCAAAATGATCCCGGTAAACTCCCGTGGTAGGTAAAATTGAGGGCAAGATATTCCAGGTCTGGTGAGCAGAATTGGGACAGCACTGATATATTTGTGCATCAAGGGGAGCTGATTATGAGGCATACTCCTCCACCTCTGCTTTTGAGAGCTTCTATAGATCTATCCTGACGGTGTATAGTAAACCTGTCAATCTGGATTGCTGCATCTGGTACGGAAGGGATTTAATACAGAGAAAATTTACAAGGACAGTGCTCGGTCTGGAGACTTGAGTTATAAGGAAAGATTGAATAGATGAGGACTTTATTCCTTAGAATATAGAAGGTTCAGAGGAGATTTGATAGAGAAATACAAAATTATGAGAGATATAGATAGGGTAACTGCAAACAGACTTTTTCCAAGGAGGTTGGGTAGGATGACAACCAGAGGTCATGGATTAAGGATGAAAAGTAAAAACTTTAAGGGGAATAAGGAGAAACTGCTTCACTCAGAGAGTCATGAGAGTGTGAAATGAGTTGCCAGCACAAGTGGTAATGCGAGCTTGATTTCAATATTTAAGCAAAGTTTAGATAGGTACATGGATAGTAGGGATATGGAGAGCTATGGTCCCCATGCAGGTTGATTGGAGTAGGCAATTTAAATGGTTTTGGCATATACTAAATGGGCCAAAGGGCCTGTTTTGTGCTGTACTTTTCTATGACTCTATAGAGGGAGGTTGGGTGGGCTAACCAGAATAATAGATAACATTAACTGCCTGGTTGAAGAAATTTTTCCCCATCTCAGTTAAAGGGATGTCCCTTTATTCTGCGGCCATTTCCTCAGACCCTGGACTCTACTCTCATGGTCGCAGAACACATCCTACATAATCAGGAAAGCTCACCAACACCTCTACTTTCTGAGAAGGCTGAGGAGAGCCGGGCTACGCATATCCATACTCACATCATTCTACAGATGCACAGTAGAGAGCATCCTAACAAACTGCATAGTACGCAAATTGCTCTGCAGTGCACAGCAAAGCTCTACAACTGGTAGTCAAAACTGCCCAATGCATCACTGGCACCAGCCTACCTGCCATCAAGGACACATATAGAGAAAATTCCCAAATATGGGCCAATAGCATCATAAAGGTCCCACCCACACTGATCACAGACTGTTTGGCCCACTCCTACCAGGGAGGAGCCTATGTAGCATCTCTGCCAGGACCACTAATGTCTAGTGCCACTTTATGGGCATACAATCAGGTTCAAGTTTAATTGTCATTGAACCATACATGAATACCAATGAATACAGCCAAACTGAACAGTGTTACTCTGGGGCCAAGGGGCAAAATAGAGTATCAACAGTCAAACACAGCACGAGGCACACATAGCACATTTAAGATAGCAAGTAAACATACAGTAACACACAAAAACACATATATAGCCCAAGTCCCTGATTGACATGATGGAAGTTGATGGCGCATGTGTGTTATCAGCAAGAACCAGCAGTTCTCACTAGTCCATAGACGAATGTCTGTATGCACGCAATCCAGATTATTATTCCACCAATCAAACACAGGAGGGCAGCATCAACGGGAGGGGATTGCCCCCAACTCAGCATAAACACTGTGCTACATCTTCTCTGGCACCTCCTCTCCTGGACTGCTACAACAGGAAACCCCACGGCTTGAGGCCTAGTCCTAAGTACAACTGAGACCACACAGCTTCACCACTGTCTGTTTCACCAGTAAACAAGGGAAACGGGCTTACAGCATTTTACGTAATATAAAGGATCCGACAGGATCTTGCAGTCACACACTCTACAGTGCCTTCCTGTAGCAGGCAATAATATGGTCACACCAATACCAGCTCTTCTAGCTCCTCCGCCAATGAGCAGTTCACTGATGGAGTAGACCTGCAGTTCTTGAAGTGCTTAATGTCCAGCATTATATATATGTGTGTGTTCATATTTATTGTGTTTTTTATTATGGTGATCCATTCCCCTTTACATTTGTGAACTGGAAATGGCATTAAACGATTGTGAAACTTCCTCTCCACATTCACTCTATCCAGGTGCTTTAGCATTGAGTAGTTGCAATCCCTCATCCTTCTGAACTACATCAAGTACAATTCCAGAGACATCATTAGGTCACCAGCTGCCTTCTACTCTCACCTTACTTAATAGCTCTTCAAATCACATCTGTAATCCCAGAAGCACACTTAGTAAATGTTCATCTTTAGGCAAGGTGATGGAAGCTCTGGGGTAAAATCCCAAGTGTGGTCTTACCATGACACTATAGAATTTCATCCCTATTCTTGTCTGCTTGTAGTAAAGCCAGCATTCCATTTGGCTTCCTGTCCCTGGATAGAATCATAGAAAGCTACAGCACAGAAACAGCCCCCTTGGCCCATCTAGTCAGTGCTAGACCATTTAAACTGCCTATTCCCATTGACCTGCAATGGAACCATAGCCCTCCATTCCCCTACCACCTCTGAAACATTGAAATTAAAATGGCATCCACCACTCATTCCACATTTTCACCACCCTCTGAGTGAAGAAGTTTCCTCTCATGTTTCCCTTAAATATTTCACCTTTCACTCTTTCTTTTTTTTTATTAGCCAATCACCTTTCACTCTTAACCCATGACTTCTAGTTGTAGTCCCACCCAATCTCAGTGGAAAAAGCCTGCTTGCATTTACCTCATAATTTTGTATACCTCTTTCAAATCTCTTCTCACTCCTCTAATTCTAGGAAATTAAGTTCTAAACTATTCAATCTTTCCTTTTAACTCAGGTCCTCCAGACCTGGCAACATCCTTGAAAAATTTCTCTGTGCTCTTTCAACCATATTTACATCTTTCCTAAAATATACACAATACTCCAAATTAGCCCTCACCAATGTCTTATACAACTTCAACATAACATCCCAACTCTGTACTCAGTACTTTGATCTATGAAGGCCAATGTGCCTAAAGCTTTCTTTACAACCCTATCTACCTGTGACATCACTTTCAATAAATTATGAATGTGTATTCGCAGATCCCTTTGTTCTATCACACTCCTCAGTGCCCAACCACTCACAGTGTAAAACCTATTCTGGTAGGTCTTCCCAAAATGCAACACCTCTCACTTGTCTGCATTAAATTACATCCGACATTTTAAGTTCATTTTTTCAGCTGATCCAGATCCAGCTGCAAGCCCTGAGAGCCTTTCTTACTGTCCACTACACCCTCAATCTTGGTGTCATGTGCAGATTTGCTGATTCAGTTAACCACATTATCATCCACATCATTGATATAGATGTCAAACAACAAAGAGCCCAGCAACGATCCCTGCGGCACAGCACTTGTCAACAGCCCTCCAATCAGAGAGGCAACCATCTAATGAGAATCCTAAGGGCTTCTATGAGCAAAAGGATTGCAAGGGACAAAATTTGTCCTCTGGAAGATCAGAATGGTAATCCATGTGTGGAACTAAAAGCTCTTAAATACAGTTTTTTTTTTGCATCAGTATTGGACAGTGGACAAAGTATCTACAGAAGTAAGGCAAAACAGCATCAACTTCATGAATTCTGTACCGATTACAGCAGTGTTTGCTGTAAATTACAGTGGATAAATCCCCAGAGCTTGACAAGTGAAGAAGTTGCCAGGGACCCAGACATCCCACCTCTCCCAGAAGTTCCGGGAGTCTCCCTCATACTGATAGCGGGCTCCCTGATGCCCACAAATTATATACAATATCCCAGAAATTGATTTTTTGAGAGCAAGTGAGCAAGAAGGAGAGAGACAGAGACAGAGACAGATAGAGCGAGTGACAGACGTAGCGAGAGGGTGACAGGGAGAGCATCCTAATTGGTCTCTCTTTGTGCTGAGTAGACCTATCAGTTTTCTCTGTGGTGGGCTTTACAGTCAACCTCTCGCTCTCTCTCCTTCATTGTCCATCAGTTCAGTTTAGTGTCCTACAGCGCCATGGCAGACTGTTCCAAACAAAGAAATTATAAAATGTACTTCACCCCAGACTACACTAAGGTGTACCCCTGCCTAATAGGGGTCAAAAATAATGACAGTGTTTCTTGCTGCACTGTTTGTAACTGTGACTTTTCTATTGCCCATGGTGGGTTAAATGACTGTAAAAGACATGTTGAGGTGAGTTTAACAGGCAAGTGTCATTCGTTCATTTGAGTATTGAGGGAACAGAACGTTCAGGAGATAGATGTGAGCAACTCTGAAATTCACTGCCTAGATGAAGAGCTTTTTATTGGACACCTGGCAAAGAGGCAGTTGCTAAGCGAGGAAGCACAAGAGATCCCCCCACCCCCCTTACAAGACAAAGCAGTTCTTCAAAGATGCCAGAACATTCTACGTCAGGATCTTTCAAAAAATCTTGGAGAAGTTCCCAATGAGAGACCAGATCTTGAAAAATCTGTCAGTGATCAATACAGAGAGCCAAGATGAGGTGAATCCAGAGCAGACTTTGACTTTGGCAGAGAGATTTCCAAATATGATCAAGGCAGATGCAAGAGAACAGCTCCACTTGGAAGTCCTGGAAGTCCTTGCAAGCCACAGTACAAGGAAAGTTTGTAAAAGAAATAGAAAAGCAATTTGCATTAGCATTTAGCTATTAGCATTGAGACTGCTAGCAAAATACTCAACAAGGAATGTGTGTGTGTGTAAATAGTTTCAATATCTGATCAAATAAATTGTTGTGTTCTTTCATAATTAAATGTCTTCTACACATACACCCTTGGAGGTCGACCGGGCGGGGTTGCGGGGGGCAGGGGTGGTGGTGCTACTTCCCTGAAATGAAGTTTTGCAGGGTGGGATGTCTGGGGACCTAGCAGAGATATTAGCCACAGGTGAGGTGCCAGGCAATCAGACATCTGAAGTTGTTCTGCTGTTTAAAAAAGGCTTTAAAAATAAACCAGGAAATTATAGGCCAGTGAGCCTAATATCAGTAGTGGGAAGTTATTATAAGTTATTCTAAGGGAGTGGATAGACATGGACTGATTAGCACAGCTTGGTATCTAACCAAACTTGTAGAGGTTTTTGAGGGAAATCTGATAAATGGCTACGGGAGAGAGGGAGTCTGGCCGTGAATCTCCAGGGAGGACTTCATCACGTAGTCGAGGAAACCTGCCTGACGTCACCGCGTCAAGCGAAGCCGCTGGGTGGTGCGAACGACGCGTTTACATCACGGGGATCTGGTCGGATGGGCCGAGCGGCGCCATGACGTCACGGCTGGCTGGCTGGCTGGCTGGCGAGAGGAAGCTGCAGATTAATGAATCGGGTCGTTGGCATTGTTCAGGTGGGCATCGTGTCTCTGCATCGGGGAGGGAAGGTGGACCGGGACTTGTTGGAGACGTGTAGCGGCAGCCGAGCGATGACTGAGTTTGCTTTGATATTTGCTGTTCTGCTTGTGTCACGTTAATGCAGGGTCAGAGACTGCAAACTCGGGCCTGATCGGTCACCTCACCTGCAAAAGGGGGTTGAGCATGACGTTGCGCTTTATTATTTTAATTCCCCGTGTATTATGAGTGTGTCAGAGGGAACCAGGTGCGTGTTTTATTCCCCCTTGGCAGTGTTTGGCTAGACTTGCTACTGGGGCAGGTGCAATGCTGCCAACAGACCAGTGGGCCGTTAAAGCGTTGTGCAAATGAATAACAGTTTATTTGCAGAAAAGCGTGTGATATTAATTTTCAAATTATCAAGCCTCTTTTAGAATGGCTTATTATGCAGGAATGAATTCAATTTGCAGATCTACTGTAGAGAGTTTTATAGATGTCGATATTAAATGTTGATATGTCTCTAGTGTTTTTTGTTGGGATCGCCTGTATCAGTGCATTCCTTGACGGGTAGTTGACGCAAAGGGGATTTCTGCCTAGGATTCTTGTTCAGAACCCTCTTTAGTCATGCTTGAAAAGCATTAGGGTTGTGAATAACTCCTGCCCCACTTCCCTATCCCCACCACCTTGCTCTACCAAAATTAAAGGAAAATACTGCAGCTGGTGTATGTGTTGAAATCCTCAGCGGGGATAGGACAGTCAGTATCTAGAGAGAGATAATGTTTTTAGATCAATGACCTTTCATTCCTCAAAAGATGCTATTCTGATCAAAGGTCAAAACCAAAATACTGTGGATGTGTGAAATAAAACATTTTTTTATGACATCAGCGGGTCTACAAATCTGATATATATTTAAAAAGTCAGTGGCCGGAAAAGTGAACAGCCTTTCTGTCTGTTTATGATGCCTGGTTTGCGAACTAGTTCCAACTTGTGTTGCTGAACTCTGTCAATATTATTTGTCTGAAATTACAGTTGAGGATTAGCCACATAGCTGAGATTCTAAGGGCTGTCGGGGTAAAATCTGAATCCACTGGGGAGGAGAGAAAAAAAATTAAAGGAAAGACAACATGACAGCAAAATTACCACAGAAATGTGAATAGCAATGTATTATCCATTGAGTAATATTTAAACTTACACTGCTTAACTGGAATTTGATTTTTAAATTCGATCTTCATTGTTGAGTTGACTCTTGTCATGAACTATGATTGAAGTGGGTATCTGTCATGATGATCAGGTGCCCACGTGAACTGTGATTAAAGTGTGTATCTGTCATGGTCAAAGGCCCACGTGAACTGTGAATGAATTGTGTATCTGTCGTGGTCATATGCCCACGTGAACTGTGAATGGAATGTGTATCAGTCATCGTCAAGTGCCCACATACTTAGCCATTTGTTTATTATCAGAATCAGGTTTGATATCACTGTCATATGCCGTGAAATATGTTGTTTTGTGGCAGCAGCACACTGCAATACACAATAAAAAGCTATAAATTATAATAAGAAATATATATTAAAAATAATAGTGCAAAAAGAGAAAAGAAGAAAAAAAATAAGTGAGGTAGAAATCTGTTGGAGGGAAAGAAGTTGTTTTAAAATATTGAGAGTATGTCTGCAGGCTCCTGTACCACCTGCTTGATGGTATCAGTGAGAAACCCTTGGTGGTGGGGTCCTTAATGATGGATTCTGCTTTTTTGAGACATTGCTTTCAATAGTGCGGGGGGATGGCTGGTGCCTGTGATGGAGCTAATTTTGCAACACTCTGCTGCTTTTACCAATCCTTGCAGTGCCCCCTGCTCCCCATATAGATGATGCAACCTGTTAGAATGCTCTTCACGGTACATCTGTAGAAATTTGCAAGAGTCTATGGTGACATCCCAAGTGTCCAGTGTACAGTAAAGAACTTTGCTTTGCATGCTATCCATAGGGATTATTTCAAAGTGCCTGTAAATTGGACAATGCACGGGGTGATTGACATTTCAAAGGCAGAGTTTTGCGGCAGCCTTGCTGAGATGAGGAGCGACCAATCAGCAAGAAGCATTGCATAAAAAGCGATACCTTTCAGTCAGGTCAACGCTTAAAATTTTAAAAATAGTCATGCCCAAAGCATCAACTGTACACTTTTCCTAGATGCTGTCTGGCCTGCTGAGTTCCTCCAGCGTTTTGTGTGTGCTGTTCGGATTTCCAGCATCTGCCCCTTCTCTCGTTCGTGAGCAAAAGGGATGGATTGATTAGGAAGGGGAAATACAAGTAATACAGGTGCAAGTGGAGTGGACATTTTTGTGAGTGTGCCAGTCTTTAGAGCGGCCTTGGCTCATCAGGTTGGATGAGGTAGATTGTCTTCTAAGTAGCTCTCTCTGTTCTTATTTGTTTATTCCTCATTGATCAGTGCAGAGTATAGTCAGAATGGTTCCAGGGGCAGTGTCCTGTACTGTGTGTGGGATGTGAGAAGTCTGGGACACTTCCAGTCTCTCAGATAAACAAATCTGTTCCAAGTGCACTGAACTACAGCTTCTGAGAGAAAGTATTAAGGAACTGGAGCTGCAGCTCAATAACCTTCAACTCATATGGGAGAATGAGGAGGTGATAGACAGGTGCTACAGGGAGGTAGTCACCCCTGGGTTACAGGAGATTGTTAACTGGGTGATTGTCAGGAGAAGGAGGGGAAATGCACAGGCAGTCCAGAGTACATCTGTGGCTGTTCCCCTCAATAAGTATACATGTTTAAATACTATTGAGGGGGATAACCTACCAGGGAGGAGCCACAGTGACTGGGTCTGAGGTGAAGTGAAGGTGAAGTGAAGGTGAAGTGGACTGCAGTGTTGATAGGAGATTATTTAATCAGAGGGACAGAGATGAGGTTCTGTGGGCAGGATAGAGACACCCGGAGGGTATGTTGTCTCTCAAGCGCCAGGATCAGGGATGCCTCTGATCCATGGCATTCTCAAGGGTGAGGGTGAGCAGCCAGAAGTTTTGGTACATATTGGCACCAATGACATTGGTGGACAGAGAAGAGAGATGTTAGGGAGCTAGGTAGAAAGCTGAGAAACAGGACCTCCAGGGTACAAGACTTCCATCCAAGGTAGTAATCTCTAGATTTCTGCTGGTTCCACCTGCCACTGAGAGTAAGAATAGGATGGTTCAGCAGGTGAATATGTGGCTGAGGAACTGGTGCAGGGGCAGGAGCTCAGATTTATGGATCATTTGGATCTCTTTTGGGGAAGGTGCAACCTGTACAAAAGGGATGAGTTACAGCTGAACCCAAGGGGGTACAATATCCTTGTGGGCAGGTTGGCTGGACTTGTTTGGGTTGGTTTTAAACTAATTTGTCAGGGGGATGGGAACTGGAGTGATAGTGCTGAAGATCAGGTACTTGGCTCACAAACAGAGGCATTGTGGGGAGACTAGACCACAAAACATAGGAGCAGAATTAGGCCATTCAGCCCATCAAGTCTGCCCCACCATTCGATCATGGCTGATCCCGGATGCCACTCTACTCCATACACCTGCCTTCTCGCCATATCTTTTGATGCCCTAACTGATCAGGAAATAGTTAACTTCCACCTTAAATATACCCATGGACTTGGCCTCCACCGCAGTCTGTAGCAGAGCATTCCACAGATTCACTACCCTCTGGCTAAAAACATTCCTCCTTACTTCTGTTCTAAAAGGTGACCCCTCTTACTGCACCAACTGCCACCACTGGGCTATAAACATGCAACAGCAGTGTGTGGTTAAGTGCTTTGTTCAAGGACACACAAGCTGCCTTGGCTGAGGCTTGAACTAACGACCTTCAGATCGCTAGTCGAAAGCCTTAACCACTTGGCCACGCCAATTTTGAAGCTGTGACTTCTAGTTCTGGATATCCCCACCAGAGGAAGCATCCTCTCCACATCCACCCTATCTCATCCTTTTAACATTCAGTAGGTTTCAATGAATTCCAGTGAGTACAGGTCCAAAGCTGCTAAACGTTCCTCGTATGTTAATCTCTTCATTCCCGGAATCATCCTCGTGAACCTTCTCTGGACTCTCTCCATTGACAACACTTCCTTGACAGTACTCCAAGTGAGGCCTGACTAGTGTCTTATAAAGGCACAGCATTATCTCCTCAATTTTATATTCTATTGCCCTTGAAATAAATGCTAACATTGAATTTGCCTTTGTTACCACAGACTCAAAAAAGGCTGTTTTTATTCCTACCCGCTACCTCGTGCCTGTCAGCCATTCCACTGTCCTTGCCAGTATCTTTCCTGTAATGCCATAGGGTTTTGTCTTGTTAAGCAGCCTCACGTGTGGCACTTTATCAAATGACTTCTGAAAATCCAAGTGAATGACATCCACTGCCTCTGCTTTGTCCACCCCGCTTGTTACTTCCTCAAAGAACTCTTAACAGATTTATCAGGCAAGATTTCCCTTGACAGAAACCATGCTGACTTTGACATATTTTATCATTAGTCTCCAAGTACCCCAAAACCTCATCCTTTAAACAATAGACTCCAACAATTTCCCAACCACTGAGGTTAGGCTAACTGGCCTGTAATTTCCTTTCTTTTGCCTTCCTCCCCTAGAGTGGAGTGCCGTTTGCAATCTTCCAGTCCTCCATGACCATGTCAGAATCAAGTGATTCTTGAAAGATCATGACTAATACATCCATTATCTCTTCAGCAACCTCTCTCAGGACGCTAGGATGTAGTTTATCTGGTCAAGGTGACTTATCTACCTTAAGATCTTTGAATTTGTCTAGCACTTTTTGTTTGTAATAGCAAAGGTGCTCACTCCTGCTCCCTGACACTCACGGACCTTTGGCACACTGCTAGTGTCTTCCACAGTGAAAACTGATGTAAAGAACTTAATAAATTCACCTGCCGTTTCTTTGTCCCCTATTACTACCTCACCAGCATCATCTTTCAGTGGTCCAATATCAACTGTCCTCCCTTTTACTCTTTATAGAACTGAAAAAAACTTTTGTTATCCTACTTTATATTATTGGCTAGTCTACCTCATCTTTCATCTTTTCCCTTTTTAGAGCTTTTTTAGTTGCCTTTTGTTGGATTTTAAAAACTTTCAAATCATCCAACTTCCCACTCACCTTTGCTGCCTTATATGCCCTTTCCTTGTCTTTTATGCAGTCCTTAACTTTCCTTACGAGGACGTAGTCGAGATATTTCCTGTTGAGGGAAGCTCTATTTTCGTATGTCCACAGTTTACCAGCTCGCTTCTTGAATTGAGTGTTGGCGGCAATGAGACTGTGTTCCTGGATGAAATCAACTAGGTATTGTCCATTTCTGTTGGTAAAGTCGTGGTATGAGTATGGAACATTTTCCAGTCCGACCTGGGCCTTAAAATTGCCGTGCACAGCCAGCAAGTTATTGGTGAAGTAACAGCTTCGTGAAGTTTACTGTAGAAGGTCTCCACCTCCTTCTCTTTGCTGCAGTTGTGCAGGGAGTAACAGATGATGACAGAGGTCGCCAGGTTTCAGTCAAATTCCGCTGTTCAATTGAAATTATTAACCTGCTCAGTTGAGGAAAAACACCAGAGACACGAAATTACCTCTGAAGCGGTTTTTATTCAGAGAGGAGTTCGCAGCCACACGCACTTCAGGCGTAAGATAGCCAACTCCCAATTTGTCGGTTTATAAAGGTCAAAAGCGGGGTACTACATTCGCCAATATGGTTACCGATTCAAATTCATCGATTGATTGGCTATTGCATAGCTAAGCACGCGAAATACTCGGAATGAGCATAGACGCAAGCGAAATACTTGGAAAAAGTACAGACACAAGCAAAACACTCGAAATAGGTATATAGCTCAGATACTTTGCCAAACACATTGTCTTGTGGTGGCAAGGTTCCCCTTTCCTTGTGGTTTCCATGTCCTGTCTGGCATTCTATTTTAGTTACCTGTTCTCTGTCCTGCTACACTTCCCCAATGACGTATTCTCTCCCTGGTCCTGTCTATATATTTTGCTACATTTACCCCACATGTGGAGAGGGTAAGGGGTACGTGTAGAAGGGGGGGACGAGACTTTATTGAGTTACCTAAGGTGAATTGTTACAGGTACTGTTATAATTGACGTCTTCAGTAAATGGATTGAAGCCTTCCCTACAACGAACAAGGCTTCCACGGTAGTGTGAATACTGCTGAAAGAAGTTATTCCTCGTTTTGGTATCCCACAAAGACTCTCATCTGATAAAGGTCTGCACTTCATTGGGAAAGTAAACAAAGAACTTTGTGAAATACTAAAGATTGAACAACAATTCCACTGTGCCCATCACCTCCGAGCCGCAGGAATCTTGGAACGTACAAACGGCATCCTGAAGGATAAATTAACTAAATTGACCCTTGAAACAGGACTAAATTGGCTTAAAGTCCTTCCCCTGGCACTGTATCACATGCGCATTACACCTCAAACCGGTACCGGGTTAACTGCTGCTGAAATAGTTTACGGACACCCAAATGGAACCCCGTGGGGCAGTGACCAAAACCCCCCCGCCAGTGCAAGTAGATTTACAAATGATGGGCGAGAAATTGCAGTGTTACCTTCAGCTTTTAACTTTGTCTCTTAAGTCTCTACACACTCAGGTGAAGGAAGCCTCAAGACCTGTCCCTGACAGAGAAGGCGAGTGGCAGGGAGCAGAACCAGGAGACTGGGTGCTGATAAGGAACTGGGATCAACCCAAGCTGGGACCCCGGTGGAAAGGACCATACCAGGTCCTCCTGCAGACCCCCTCTGCTGTCAAAGTGAAAGGACAAGAACGTTGGATTCATCTGAGCGACTGCAAGCGCTGGACCCCGGACTCGCTAGAAACCACAGATAAATGAAGGGACTGATAAACGGACTTGATTGAACTGTTGTGTGTTTAAATTCCTTTTCTTCCTTGTGGTGCCACGTCCTTGAAATTGTACTCTGGTAATGGAAGGTAGGATGCTGTTGGTTATCTATATTCTTTTAGGGATAGTGGAGTATAGGGTAAAGGTCGAGGGACGGGTCTATTGATGCCATTCGGGGAAGAACAGTAGAGTATACCATCTTTGCAGCCAAGATGTCCTGGTCTGTGACGATGATGAAGGCCAATTGGAGAAATGGAATGTAACCAGGGTTAATTATTGTACTGGGAGACTTACACACCCGGACCGTCAACTGGTCCTAGGCAAAAGGAACTATTGGGCCCGTCCCTGTGGGGACCAGAATTGCAGGTTCAACTTTACTTGCAAGAGAAATCGGGCAGAGGGTCGATTAAGGGGCCTGTTACACAAGGGGAAGTGTTTGCGGGACACTCTAGACGAGGAACAACACCCCCTAAAGAGATCGAAGGAGGACATTTTAAGGCGGAAAAGGGATTGGATTTTCCCCAAAGGCCCCACCCTTGGAAGACCTCCCTCGGGATTTATAAGTGAGAACTATTTCCAAAACGTGCACAAACAACTGTATGGAACTACAGCCATTGTTTGCTATCCCCACCCTGCCAGTGTCTCCTCGCTGTTCACCATTTTCCCGCACTGGGATCGTGCCGATCAACCCTTCTGATGCGCCCCCGTCAGTGAAACATTGCTTGTGGGAAAGAGGGTGGAACTCAGCTATGACTCTTCCAAGGCCCCTGTCGTGGACTGCCTAGTTCCCCTGTCCATCATTAAGTGGTCAGATCATATAAGGGCCATTCGACTCCTCCCGTGGATGAAAGAAGATCTCTGGTGGGAGGGGAATCCCAAACCCCCGAAGGGTGACCGAGTATATGAGAACTGCTACTTTGGAACAGGGTGGGGATGTTCAGACGTGTATGTCTCGAATAATGTCACCTGCCTCTCCAAGCCCTGTAGGAAAAGGGAGTGTCGCCCCACCAAGGACCCCTTAAGGATATCTTGCTCTTGCCATGAGACAAAGTGCCAGCCCCTGACCCAGGGGGTGCAACTCCTTTGTGGGGAGGGGAACCGCACCCACCTCCTGATCAATGATCATGTATTCCCACTACCTGACTATTGCAGGGGTACCAAATGAGTGTACCCCTCTGCCGGTGTGGGGCAGTGGAGCGACGACAAAAACCTAAAGGGTAAAGGTTGCACTGAGACCATGTATACCCTCCCAGGGTATTTTTTTTCTTCTATAACGGCATTGCTACCAACTTCCTGGAGTACCCTTACCCTTCCTTGGTGGCCTATGGCACCTTCCTCCCCACCGTGGTCCCTTGTCCTGCCCGTCTGGGAGGTACAAGAGAGAGGTCTCCCAAGAATTTTGTGCAGATTACCAAGTCCTGACTACCCTCACCGCAGGTCAGGTGGCCGGATACGGGGCAGCTGGCTTTTTCTCTTTGGGAGCATCAGGAGCCACTATGGCAGCCCACAATCGGAACTATCTGGCCTGTAGTCTCATGAGCCTTGGGAACGCCACCAGGAGAGCATTAAGACTCATAACTGACAGCCTTAACCAACTGCGGCTCTTCTCCAAGCAAAACCGCTATGTACTTGATTACCTCCTCACCAGGGAGGGAGGGCTCTGTGCTATCGTAAAGGACAAATGCATAATGGGGCTAGACGATACTACTGCCAACATAACACGGTACATGAACAAAATAGATGAACAGTTAGGATCCATTAAGGAAGAAACAGGTTGGGCAAGATGGGGGGATTGGGTACTAAGCGCTTGGAAGGACTGGTTGATCAATGGGGCTATCTACGCGCTGACGGCCATTATAGCGATTTTTGTCTGTATTGCCATTGTCAAATATATTTTGAACCGCATGATGGCCTCGTTAGGGGATCTGCTGCCGGCTAAGCCACTGATGGTAGTACAGGCAACCGTCGAGGCCACCGAACTCCTCGAACCTGCACCAGAGGATTTTCACGATATTGATGAGTGATCATTAAACCGCAATAAGGATTCTGTCACTGACTGAAACTACGCCCCTTAGTGCCTTCTTCGCCTTGCGGTTCAACATCAGCTCTACTCTGCCTTGTGCTGACATCATCGTTGACTCTCTCCACGCGGACAAGGTGATGAGGTGCATCCCCTCTACCTCTGCGAACCTTATCTCTTTGTCTGGGTGTACATGACGGTGTTTTTGGATCCCCAGGACTACATCCTCATTAGAACAAAATGGCGTAATTGTGTGATCAACACAGAAGCCTACAGCACCTTCAACTCAGTCAGTTCTGACCACAGAGTAGTGTCAATGCAAGTGAGACTGAGCCTGCAGCAACCCAAAGCCACAGGTCCCAAGGAGAAGATAGACTGGAAGGCATTCTCCTCACAACCTATTCTTCAAGCCCAGTACACTGTGGAAGTGAGAATTCGCTTCGGCCCACTGGAGAGGGAGGAGGAAGAGACTGCCACCGACCGCTATCAACAGCTCATAGACGCACACATAGATGCAACAAAGAGTCTGCGTACTGTGAAGTGAATCAAAAAAAGCCGGATCTCGAAACATCCTGACGTCGCAGCAAGGAGTGTGGTCAATGCGTGTCATGCTGAACTTAGAAGGAGCAAAACAGAAGAGCTAAGAGACCAGTTCAAAACAGCAAAGAAGAATCTTTTTGCCACCTACGACGGACTGAAGGAAGAGGAACTAGCTGAGAGGATTAGAGGGGTAGAAGCTGCTAATGAAGACAAGCAGCACAGAGAAGTATGGCGCCTGGTCAACGAGATCAGCAGATGGAAGAAGTCCCCATCAGGTCAAATAAGTGGTAAAGCAGTAGAGGACTGTGTCCAGACATGTTTTACCCACTTCAAAAACCTTCTGGGAAGCCCTCCAACAATCACGGAAGAAGAAGAGGATATACCCACGACTAACGCAAGTCGACATCAATGATGGCCCATTCACCATTGACGAACTGAAGAAGGTCAAATATGCACTCAAACAGGGCAGAAGCACTGGACCAGATGGGGTACCACCAGATGTCCGTAAGAACTGCGACCTGGATGACATCTTGCTGGACATGTTTAATACGGCACTGATGAAAGGCGTCAAACCAGAACTCTCAAACATCGTCCCTGTCCCCAAATCCCTGTACCACCATTGACCCTAAGCTAAGATTCAATCAGAATGGTTTTCGGCAGAAGCTCACAACAATAATGCAAATACTTGCTCTCCGCAGAATCGTCAAGGAAGTCAAGAAGAACAACCTACCAGCTGTGCTTACTTTTATCGATTTTTGCAAAGCTTTTGACTCCATTCACCAAGTTAAAATGCTGAAGATCCTGAAAGCTTACAGAGTGCCAGACCGTCCACTGAGAGCAATAGAGTCTATCTATACCAAGACCATGGCGAAAGTTGTGTCACCAGAAGGAGAAACAACAGTGTTTGAGCTCCTAGCTGGTGTGCTGCAAGGAGACACTCTGGCACCCTACATCTTTATAATCATCCTTGATTACACTCTACGTCAAGCTACCAAAGATCATAACAAGCTTGGTTTTACCATGAAACCAGGACAAACCAAAAGGGTCAGACTAGTTATGCTCACAGATCTCAATTTTGCAGATGACATAGTCCTGCTCTCTGACTAGATGGAGGAAGCACAGCAGCTACTGACAAAAGTGGAAATTGAGTGCAATAAAGTTGGACTTCACCTAAACTCTAAGAAGACAGAGTACATGGCGTTCAACTACGACGAAGATATTCTCAAGACCGAAATGAATGATACCATTAAGAAAGTCTTAGACTTCAAGTACCTCAGATCAAGAATGATGAGTTCAGAGAAGGACATAAAGATACAGAAGGTGCTGGTGTGGAGGGCTGTAAATGACATGAAGGAAGTCTGGAGGTCAAACCTGACCAGAGGGCTCAAAGAGATGATCTTCATAGCAGTCATAGAGTCCATTCTCACATACGGATGCGAGACGTGAACACTCACCAAGACCATGTGAAAGTCACTAGATGGTTGTTATAAACGAATGCTCTGGGTGGCTCTTGACATGAGTTGGCAACAGCACATGATGAACGACAAGCTCCATGACGACCTACTGAGGCGAGAAGACTGCAATTAGCGGGACACTGTCTACATCACCCTGAGCTACCTGCCAACCTAGTCATCACATGGGAGGGTGAACCCTGGGTGCCCTCCCAAGACCATGGTCAACACGTTCCTAGAAGATAACAGCGCGGTTAATGTAGATGAACTGAACACACTGATGAGGGAGAGGGAGAGGAAGTCCATCATCATGCCCAACGCCGGCCCTCCAGGCCTGAGTCGACGTAGTTGTAACTTTCCTTGTTAACCATAGTTGCCTATCCCTGCCATTTCAGAACAACTTCTTCTGTGGGACATATCTATCCTGTGTCTTGTGAACTATTCCAAGAAACTTCAGCCATCTCTATTCTGCCTTCATCCCTGCCAGTATCCTCCTCTAATCCACCCAGGCAAGCTCCTCTCTCATACCTCTGTAATTCCCTTTATCCCATTGCAATACTGATACGTGTGAGTTTTGCTTCTCCCTCTCAAATTGCAGTATGAATTTTATCATATTGTTGTCACTGTCTTAAGGTTCCTTTACATTAAGCTCCCTAATAAGATATGGGTTACTACACAACACCCAATCTAAGATATCCTTTCCCTGCGTAGGCTCAAACAATAAACTGCTCTAAAAAGCCGTCTCATAGGCATTCAACACATTCCCTCGCTTGCGATCTGACACCAACTAGATTTTCCCAATCTGCTTCCATACTAAAGTCCCCCATTACAATTGTGTCATTACCCTTATTAAATGCCTTTTCCAGCTCGCTTTGCAATATCACCCCCACATAGTGGCTACTATTTGGCGGCCTATATATGAATCCCATAATGTTTTTTTCCCCCTTGCATTTTCTTAACTCCACCCACGAAGATTCAGCGTTCTCTGACACTATGTCACTTCTTTCTAAAGATGTAATTCCATCTCTTACCAACAGACCCACACCACCACCTAGGCCTTCCTGCCTGCCCTTTCAATACAAAGTATATTCTTTGATGTTAAATTCCCAACTATGGCCTTCTTTCAGTCACAACTCAGTGACGCCCAAACGTCATACTGACCAAT
This sequence comes from Hemitrygon akajei, assembly GCF_048418815.1. Classification (NCBI taxonomy): domain Eukaryota; kingdom Metazoa; phylum Chordata; class Chondrichthyes; order Myliobatiformes; family Dasyatidae; genus Hemitrygon; species Hemitrygon akajei. Next base: position 46,355,256 of record NC_133137.1, on the reverse strand, counting down.
CTGTAATTGTGCCACGAGTTTGTCCACCTTATTCCAAATGTGATGTGCATTTAAATACATCACTTGCAGTCCTGCATTCTTTGCCCTTTTGAATTTTGCCTCTGTGGTACAATTTAACTCTGCTCTGTCTGCATTTATACCCAGTCATTGGTTTGTCCTTCCTTTCATTCATGTTACACCCATCATGTATTTGTAAACCTGCTGGCTCATCCTCAGCCCTATCATACTGATTCCCATCCACACCATATTAGTTTAAATCACTCCCAACAGCTCTAGTAAACCTGCCCACAAGAATATTGGTAACCCTCGGATTCAAGTGCAAATGATCCCTTTTGTACAGGTCCCACCTGCCCCAGAAGAGATCCCAGTTATCTGGAATTCTGAATCACTGCCCCTGCTCCAATTCTTGAGCCACACATTTAACTGCCAGCTCATTCTATTCTTCCTCACTGTTGCATGGCACAGCAATCCCAAGGTTACTACCTATGAGGTCCTGCTTCTCAGTTTCTTTCCTAACTCCCTGGATTCCTTAATCAGGACCTCCTCCCCTTTTCTACCTGTGTCGTCGGTACCAATGCGTACCACGACTTCTGGCTGCTCACCCTCCCTTTTCAGGATATTGTGGACGTGTCCGGAAACATCGTGGACCCTGGCATCTAGGAGGCAAACTACCATCTGTGTTTCCTTTTTGCATCCACAGAATTGCCTGTCTGCCACCCTGACTATAGACTTTCTGCTGCCATCCTCTTCCGTTCCATCCCATTCTGAACCGCAGGGCCAGACACAGTGTGAGAGGCATGATTGCTGTTGCTTCCAGTACTCAAAATGGAGTACTTATTGTTCAGGGGGACGGCCATAAGGATGCTCTCCACTGTCTGATGTAGACATTCCCCCTATTCAAAGCCTTATTTCGCTGCCTCAGACTACACCGACGATGACTGCTCCACTAGGCAGTACCTCTCTTTTATAGAGACTGGGTTTTTAAATATCTTTGCTGGACCTGCCCAGGAATGCTTCTGTAATGCTCAATGATCAGCTCATGTTTGTCTATGGGAAACCCTGTCCGCCCACCAAACCGTGTCTCACATTTGCGTAGAGGCTGTGTAATGCACACTGGTACAAACTCACACATAAAATATCAGACAGCACATAATGTATGATTTACAGATTACACTTTATAAATCTTAACTGGAACTATGTAATTAATAGAGATACAATATAAAAGGAAAGAAAAAGGCGCCAAACTTATCAGAGTTCAACCAATTTGTGCACAACCATTGGAGCTCAATTAACGGAGTCTTCTTTCCACCCTTCGATCTCCTCTGACCTCCTTGACCCGCCACCTGGGACCAACCATGGTGGTCGACCAGGGTGCGTCCAGCACATCCTTCCTCTTCGGATCTCCTCCCGAAAAGCCCACACACTGACTCAGGTTCCCACACATACAGATAGAATAACATAGCTTCCATTGGTTAGTTCCTCCGTTATCTATAATTATGACCCAAACATTTCGGCTAAACAGAGCGTTACTTCATCAGTTAACATACAGAGAAGCTATTTCATTATTAACACTACAGAGAAGCAATTTTATATATGCAGTTGACAGTTAACATTACTGTTAATAATCTGAGAGCCCTATGCTCCTATTACATCTGCGCAATATTCGAATCAACATGTAGTGAGGCTCCTAGCAAGGAGAGGCTGATGATAGGGCAAAATTGCAGTCAATAAGATGATTTGCAATGTAAGATGCAGACAAAATTGAAAAGGGTAAGTACAAGACTGAAGGTGTTATATTTGAATGCATATAGAATAAGTTAGATGAACTTGTAGCACAGTTGCAGATTGACATGTGTGAAATAGGCATCACTGAATCATGGATGAAAGAAGACTATAGCTGGGACCTTTATGTCCAAGGGTACACATTGTATTGAAAGGATAGGCAGGAAGGCAGAGGGGTAGCGTGGCTTCAGTGGTTAAAAAAAATGAAATTAAATCATTAGAAAGAGGTGACTTATAGGTGTTAAATTGTTGTGGATAAAGCTAAAGAACTCCTGATGGGAGTTGTATACAGACCCCCAAGCAATAGTATATACAGTCGGCCCTCCTTATCCGCGGATTCCACATGCGCGAATTCAACCAACTGCGAATCGTGAAAACCCGGAAGTGCTCTTGCAGCACTTGTTGTTCAAGCATGTACAGTCTTTTTTTTCTTGTCATTATTTCCTAAACAATGCAGTATAACAACCATTTTACATAGCATTTACATTGTATTAGGTATTATAAGTAATCTAGAGATGATTTAAAGTATATGGGAGGATGTGTGTGGGTTATCGTGCATCTGAATCGAAAAAAATCGGAAGTTCTCTTACTAAGTAAGTCGGAACAGGTACATTTGGTATTATTTAGCATCAGTTAGTCAAACGTTTGTCTTAGTATATAGTATATATTTTATCTTTCTATGCATATAAAGCACTTAAGAACGTATGTTTCAGCGCCAGGCTTGGGAACGGAAATTCTCAGGACTCGGGACAGATCGCTCCCTAGTGCACTCTCCACCATGCTGGGTTGATGTGGATGATCTAAAACTCAAAACCCCAAAACCTAATAATTAAACCACTGCGTTGCTTAGTAATAATTGTAGCTTTCATCGGGGCAGAGCCTTTCTCACTTTATCCTTTAAAATTGTTCCGATCGTTGACCAACCTAGCCTAACGCTTTTCCAATGACCGATGGCGTTTCACCTCTTTCCGATCGCTTTATTATTTCCACTTTATTTTCAATCGTGATCGTGATTATTTTTGTGAACAGAAACACTGCACATTCAGAGCTCTGACGCCGGGTCCTAATGTCCACCGCTCTGAGACAGGTTAAATAAGGTCTGGGGTTCCGCTGGGTCCTAAGGTCCACCAGATTGAGACAGGTTGAATAAGGGACTTGAGGATCCGTGAATTTTGGTATCCACGAGGGGTCCCGGAACAAATCCCCTGCAGATAAGGAAGGCCGACTGTACTCTAAAGTTACAATGGGAAATAAATGCATGCCAAAAAGACAATATTGCAATGCTAATGGAGGATTTCAATATGCAGGTTGATTGGGAAAATCCAGTTGCTGGGAGATCACAAGAGGGATAATTTCTAGAATCCCTACGAGATTGCTTTTTAGAGCAGCTTGTGGTTGAGCCCACTAGGGGATCAGCTGTTTTGGATTGGATGTTTTGCAATTAACCAGAATTGATTAGAGAGAATATGGTAAAAGAACCCTTCGGGGCAAGTGATCACATGATTGAATTCACCCTGAAATTTGTCAGATGTATCAGTATTACAGTGGAGTAAAGGGAATTACAGAGGCATGAGAGAGGAGTTGGCCAGAATTGATTGGAAAAGAACATTGGCGGAGATGATGGCAAAGCAGCAGTGACTGGAATTTATGGAAGCAATTCGGAAGGGACTGAATATACATCCCAAAAAGGAAGAAGTATTCTGAAAGTAAGATGGCACAACCATGGCTAACAAAGGAAGTCAAAGCCAACATTAAAGCCTAAGAGAGGGCATAGAATAAAGGAAAAATTTGTGGGAAGTTAGAGGATTGGGAAGTTTTTAAATACCAACAGAAGATAACTAAAAAAATCATTAAGAAGGTAAAGATGGAATATGAATTGTAAGCTAACCAATAATATTAAAGATGATACCAATAGTTTCTTCAGATACATAAAGTGTAAAAGAGAGGCAAGAGTGGATATCAGACCGCTGGAAAATGATGCTGGACAGGTGGTAATGGGGGACAACGAAATGGCTGATGAACTGAATAAATATTTTGTATCAGTCTTCACTGTGGAAGACACTAGCAGTATGGTGGAAGTTCCAGGTGTCAGAGATCATGAAGGTTTGAAGTTACCATAACTAGAGACAAGATTCTTGTGAAGCTAAAAGGTCTGAAGGTACTTAAGTCACCTGGATCAGATGGTGAATGAGGTGGCTGATGACATTGTGGAGGCATTAGTAATGATCTTTCAAAAATCACTAGATTCTGGAATGGTTTAGGAAGACTGGAAAATTGCAAATGTCATTCCACTCTTCAAGAAGGGAGAGAGGCAGAAGAAAGGAAATTGTAGGCCAGTTAGTCTGACCTCCATAGTTGGGAGGATGTTGGAGTCGATTATTAAGGATGTGGTTTCAGGTTACTTGGAGGCACATGCTAAAATAGGCCATAGTGAGCATGGTTTCCTCAAAGGAAAATCTTGCCTGACAAATCTGTTGGAATTCTTTGAAAAAATAACAAACAGGATAGACAAAGGGGAATTTGTTGATGTTGTACACTTGGACAGTTCAGAAGGCCTTTGACAAGGTACCACACATTAAGCCTCTATGAGCCCATGGTATTACAGGGAAGATTCCAGCGTGGATAAAGCAGTGGTCAATTGGCTGGAGACAAAGAGTGGGAATAAAGGGAGCTGCCAGGTGGATGCCAGTGTCTAGTGGTGTTCCATAGGTGTCTGTGTTGGGATTGACTCTTTTTACATTATATGCCAATGATTTGGGTAATGGAATTGATGGCTTTGTTGCAAAGTTAGCAGACGATATGAAGATGGGTGGAGGGGCAGGTATCTTTGAGGAAATAGGGAGGCTACAGAAGGACTTAGACAGATTAGGAGAATGGGCAAAGAAGTGGCAGATGGAATACAGTGTCGGGATGTGTATGGTCATGCACTTTGGTAGAAGAAATGAACGGGTTGGTTTTTGTCTAAGTGGAAAGGAAATACAAAAATCTGAGGCAAAAAGGGATTTGGGAGTCCTTATGCAGGATTCCCTAAAGGTTAATTTGCAGTTTGAGTCAGTGGTGAGGAAGGCAAATGCGATGTTAGCATTCATTTCAAGAGGACTAGAATCTAAAAGCAAGGACAAAATATTGAGACTTTATAAAGCACTGTGAGATCTTACTTGGTATATTGTGAGCAATTTTGGTCCCATTACCTTAGAAATAATGTACTAAAACTGGAGGGGGTTCAAAGGAGGTTCACGAAAATGATTAGAAGATTAAACGGCTTGTCATATGTTTGGTGGCTCTGGGCCTGTATTCACTGGAATTTGGGAGAATGAGGTGTGTCCTAACTGAAACCTATCAGATGGTGAAAGGCCTTGATAGAGAGGATGTTTTCTATGGTGCGAGTGTCTATGAACAGAGGACACAGTCTCAGAACAGAGGGGTGTCCTTTTAGAATAGAACTGAGGAGGAATTTCTTTAGCCAGAGTGCAATATATCTGTGGTATTCATTGCCACAGGCAGCTGTGAAGGCTGAGTCTTAAGTATATTTAAGGGCGAGATGGATAGATCCTTGATTGGTCAGGGCATGAAGGGAATCATGGGGAACGCAGGAGATTGGGGCTGAGAGGAAAATTGGATCAGCCATGATGCCACGGTGGAGTAGACTTGATGAGCCAAAATAGCCTAATTCTGCTCCTATATCTTATGGTCTTATGGTGTTCATCAATGTTGTACAAAGGTAAAAGCAATAACAGATGCTACACGTACAGAGAAAGTGCAGTGCAGGTAGATATGAGATCCAAGGGCAATGAAAATGTAGACTGTGAGATCAAAGGGTTGTCTTTATAAAATTGATAGGAAATCAGAGAATTCAATAAGTTAGACAATTTAGATTTAAGTGCATGGAACAATTATAATAGATGTACTCTAAGAATGGCTAATAGTTATAATGCTGCAGTACCAAGATGCCAGAGAAAGTGGTAGATGCACTCAGACCAAGCTTAATGCTGAGGAGGTAAATGGACATAGGTGCCTGATTTTATAAAATCAAACCCAAGATGTATGATATTTTATGTATACACATTAATTTGTGGAGTAACCTGTACGTCAGTGGAGCAACACCCCATCATAGCATTAACACCGCAGCATCAGTGGAGGGAAGCAGATGGTGATTAAATCTTAGAGAGACCAACTATGAGAACTCTTTAGCCTTTGGCTTTTTCTTCAAGTGGACATCAAGATTTGTCTCCCTTTGCTCCTCTCTTGAAGCAGTTCTCGATAGCAGGAAATCATGTCAAGAACACCTCTCTTTGCTTCTAGTCAGGGCATTACTGATGATCTGATCTGTGATCTGTGTGATCGTGGTGATGCCATTGCATGGAGAGGAGAAGTCTGCTGCATGGGTAACAGCTTGCTCTCAATATTGTACTGTTCTGGCTTGCATACTGCCTTGTGACACTGCACCAACAATGTAGACAACCATGGTAACATCCATAGTTGACCACAACCAACAGAGGGCTTCTGTTCTTATTGACAATTTTTTTTCAGCCTATCGACAATCAGGACCGAGCATATGCCTGTGTCACATGAAACAGTTTGCTCAGGAGTCTTGAAAAACTGAAGGAAGTAGACTGAAAACCAAAATGACAGCAGCCTTCATTAGTAAGAATAGGCTGACTTCTGCAGAAAATGCAGTGAGTGAAGGATAATTACATGCTGTTTGATTTTCATAAAGCCATGCAGGTTACAGGTTGTCACTAGGCTCAAGTATAATGGTGGTAATTATATAAGTTGTTGTGCTCTGGCTAGGAATAACATTGACGCCAAATGTAGCTACATTAAAATAAGCAAGAAAGGGTATTCTGGATTGTCTTCTGATCAAAGTCAAGTTTATTGTCATCTGCACAAGTACATGAATGCACAGGTGCAATGAAAAACTAACTTGTCACGGCATCATAGCAACAAAACATCATGTAGGCAGTATTCACAAGAAAAGCGTAAACTATACACGTAAATAATATAAATTTTTACAAGAACATCACAATTAGAACAAAACTCGGAAGTCCATTTTAGTGCAATGTGATCAATGTTCATAACATTGCTAACCTGCTCAAAGTTTCAAAATAAAGGCTCAAGGCTGCTGTGCAGGTTGACCCTGTGGTTAAGAAAGCATATGGTGCATTGGCCTTCATCAAACATGGGATTGAGTTTAAGGGCCAAGAGGTAATGTTTCAGCTATGTAGGACCTTGGTCAGACCCCACTTGGAGTACTGTGCTCAGTTCTGGTCGCTTCACTATAGGAAGGATGTGGAAACCATAGAAAGGGTGCAGAGGAGATTTACAAGGATGTTGCTTGGATTGGGAAGCATGCCTTATGAGAATAGGTTAAGTGAACTCAGCCTTTTTTTCCTTGGAGCGACAGAGGATGAGAGGTGACCTGATAGAGGTGTATAAGATGATGAGAGGCATTGATCGTGTGGATAGTCAGAGGCTTTTTCCCAGGGCTGAAATGGCTAGCATGAGAGGACACAGGTTTAAGGGGCTTGGAAGTAGGTACTACTTCAGGAGTAAGTTTTTTACACAGAGTGGTGAGTGCTTGGAATGGGCTGCCAGCAACAGTGGTGGAGGCGGATAAGATAGAGTCTTTTAGGACTCCTGGACAGGGATATGGAGCTCAGAAAAATACAGGGCTATGGGTAACCCTAGGCAATTTCTCAGGTAAGGACACATTCAGCACAGCTTTGTGAGCCAAAGGGCCTGTATTGTGCTGTAGGTTTTCTATGTTTGTATCTTCAATTCCAGGCATACCCTTCGATTCGGAAATGGGGGTTCAGTTTTTCCCCGGCAATTTGTCATTTGGGGAACAATCAGTGCTGCACTAAGGGCAGCTTGTTTCACAGCTGAATCAGCTCTGTTGTTTCCATGATCAATCTCAGTAGTACCTTTAGTGTGTGCAGGGTATTTAATAATGGCCAATTGTGAAGGAAGACAGATGGCAGACAAGAGGTTGTCGATGTAAATTGTTCAAGTCATGGCCGTACCAGAGGAGGTGACATAAGCCCTAGCTTTTCAAAGTTGCCTGAAGTCATGAGTGACTCCAAAGGCATATCTAGAGTCTGTTAAAATGTTGGCTGATTTCCCAGTAGCTAGGATGCATGCTCTAGTGAGTGCAAAGAGTTCAGTTTGCTGCGCTGAGTGAGGAGAAAGAAAGGAAGCAGACTCCACAGTTTCTATGTCGGAAACAACAGCATAGCCTGTATAACACCGGCCTTGGTTGTCTATAAAGAAGCTCCCATCTACATAGAAGACTAAGTCTGGATTAGCAAGGGGGATGTCAGTCATGTCAGGTCAGACTTCTGTCAGTTGGTGATTTATTGTTGCACAATCATGGGGTGGTCACTCTGGACTCTCAGGAGGGCATTCTAAAAAGGTAGCTGGGTTCACAGTAGAACAGGGGAAAAAATGGAGAAGGGGGTTCTGAAGCAGGACCTCATGTAGTGTCCTTATATTTGTTCAGAATTGGACAAAATCAAAAATCAACCTTTCCTCACAAGTGAAAAAAACAAACATTTAAATATAGAAGATTGCTCTTGCCACCCACTGAAATGTTATGTACTAAAATTTAAGTGAACTTTTTCCCTTTAGATGACCTCTGTGGTTTGTTTTGAAAGACTGAATGAGACACTTCTTTCTGACAAGGCCACAAATTGTTCATACAGCTACAATGATAAATAACGTACTTCTTTATCTGATATAATGCTTTCTTAGAAATACTTTGTCTTTGCAAACTACTATCTAATTTAAAATGGCTTTCTGAAGCTTAAGTGGATTCTGACCAGTTCATATTGTTGGATTTAACCTTGTCGGCCACCTTGCTGGGTGAGGCATGGAGGAGGAGAGCACAGTACTGTGGGGGCTGGTTCCCTGCTGCATACAGTGGATCTCCCGATCGTGCAGAATAAATGTCATTAAAGTGTTCTAGGAAATCATCGAGGTCTCATCTTTCCCCGGTTTACACTCTAAGACCTTCGTTACATCTGTGGAGGGGGCCAGAATGTGGGACAAGACGTTCAATGTATTTTCAATCGTCCGCGGTTCGGTTTGCCTGGTCGCGATTAACTGGTCGTAGTTGCCATGTCCAGGTCAAATGGTGAATTGTGTCTGATTAGTAGGAGTAAGGATGGCTATAGCCAAAGGGAATAAATCTCAGGAGTTAGCGGAATAAATAGTCAGGACAGTTCTTAAATAACTACAGAACCCTTGGGGGTTGACCTTCTTGTCAGTGGCGGCATTCAGTGTACCACAGAGTTTGGAAGGGGTCCAGGGTTTATGGATTTGCATAGTAGGTTCTTGTTCCGCCATTCTGGCTTGTGGGTTAGGAACAGTCCTCATGGGCAATTGATACTGAGTCTGTATTGGTCCTGGTAAAACCAATGACCCTTGCTCAGGGGTCCACTGCAGGAGAGGTCCAGTCTGACTGTGCGTGTGGTCAGAAACAGGTATTGGGCTTCCCAACTGTTCTGCAGGAACTGCATTGGTCAGTGGTGATGCAATGGCTGTCGAGATGGTGATTGAGGCACCAGGGCGAGAACCATATGGGGTTGGGGAACTGGACCGTGGTTAAACAGGTGCCGACACAGTTGTGGGTAGTACGGCGGGATTATTAGGTTGCCTTACCCATTACTAATTATCAGTATCATTTAGGGAATCGGTTGTAATGTCTGGATAGAGGTGGGGTACCCCAGAATTATTTTTATTTTCAGTTTCCATTTTCCCTTTATTTATACTTCCAGGACCAGTATGTTTTGTCTCTGATACAGTTTCTTTCTCTGTCTCCTTTGTCTGTTTCTGTCCCTAATCCCATTCTTCACAAATCAGTCTCAACTCTTGCCAACCCCTAGGATTGCCTCTTTTATCATGTACGTCTAACCCTCTTTGCTTAGCGTTATCAGTCCAACAATTTAGTTTATGTCTATCTTTTATTTCTGCCTCTTGTTGCCGTAGGCCAATCAGCCGACCATACTCTTTCCCTGCCTTCCCTTTCCATATTCTCTCTTCCACCTGCTGTATTAAATTTTAATCAAATGTACCTCCTGCAGGCCAGTAGTCTTTTCCCAAATGTTTAGACAATAGTCTCAGTTTCTTTTCATTGTCTGGATATTCATCTATTATTTTCTGTAACGGTCTATTCCCCCCCACTTTGTCTAAGCACGCACCCATCATATTCTGGGGGATTCGAACCACCCATCTTCACTTACGAGAAGACTCAAACTTCCCAATTATTCCGGGAGACTCGAACCACCCATCTTGATTCACTGTTCTGGGGGACTCGAACTGCCCGTCTTGATTTACTATTCTGGGGGACAAGAACCACCCATCTTGATTCACTATTCCGGGGGACTTGAACCACCTGTCTTGATTCACCATTAACCATATAGCCATATAACAATTACAGCACGGAAACAGGCCATCTTAGCCTTTCTAGTCTGTACCGAATGCTTACTCTCACCTAGTCCCACCGACCTACACTCAGCCCATAACCCTCCATTCCATTCCTTTCCTGTCCATAGACCTATCCAATTTTACTTTAAATGACAATATCAAACCTACCTCTATCACTTCTATTGAAAGCTCGTTCCACATAGCTACCACTCTCCGAGTAAAGAAATTCCCCCTCGTGTTACCCCTAAACTTTTGCCCTCAACTCTCAACTCATGAACTCTTATTTGAATTTCCCCTACTCTCAATGGAAAAAGCCTATCCACGTCAACTCTATCTATCCCCTTCATAATTTTAAATACCTTTATCAAGTCCCCCCTCAACCTTCTACGCTTCAAAGAATAAAGACCTAACTTGTTCAACCTTTCCCTGTAACTTAGGTGCGGAAACCCAGGTAACATTCTAGTAAATCTTTTGTGTACTCTCTCTATTTTGTTGACATCTTTCCTATAATTCGGTGACCAGAACTGTACACAATACTCCAAATTTGGCCTTACCAATGTCTTATACAATTTCAACATTACATCCCAACTCTGATACTCAATGCTCTGATTTATAAAGGCCAGCATACCAAAAGCTTTCTTCACGACCCTATCCACATGAGATTCCACCTTCAGGGAACTATGCAACATTATTCCTAGATCATTCGGTTCTACTACATTCTTCAATGCTCTACCATTTACCATGTATATCCTATTTTGATTATTCCTACCAAAATGTAGCATCTCACACTTATCAGCATTAAACTCCATCTGCCATCTTTCAGCCAACTCTTCTAACTGGCCTAAATCTCACTGCAAGCTTTGAAAGCCTACTTCATTATCCACAACGCCACCTGTCTTAGTATCATCTGCATACTTACTAATCCAATTTACCACCCCATCATCCAGATCATTAATGTATATGACAATCAACATTGGACCCAGTACAGATCCCTGAGGCACACCACTAGTCACCGGCCTCCAACCTGACAAACAGTTATCCGCCACTACTCTCTGGCATCTCCCATCCAGCCACTGTTGAATCTATTTTACTACTTCAATATTAATACCTAACGATTGAGCCTTCCTAACTAATCTTCCATATGGAACCTTGTCAAAGGCCTTACTGAAGTCCATATAGACAACATCCACTGCTTTACCCTTGTCAACTTTCCTCATTACCTCTTCAAAAAATTCAATAAGATTTGTCAAACATGACCTTCCACGCACAAATCCATGTTGACTGTTCCTAATCAGACCCTGTCTATCCAGGTAATTATATATACCGTCTCTTAGAATACTTTCCATTAATTTACCCACCACTGACGTCAAACTTACAGGCCTATAATTGCTAGGTTTACTCTTAGAACCCTTTTTAAATAATGGAACCACATGAGCAATATGCCAATCCTCCGGCACCATCCCTGTTTCTAATTACATTTGAAATATTTCTGTCAGAGCCCCTGCTATTTCTACACTAACTTCACTCAAGGTCCTAGGGAATATCCTGTCAGGACCCGGTGATTTATTCACTTTTATATTCCTTAAAAGTGCTAGTACTTCCTCCTCTTTAATCATCATAGTTTCCATAACTTCTCTACTTGTTTCCCTTACCTTACACAATTCAGAATCCTTCTCCTTAGTGAATACTGAAGAAAAGAAATTGTTCAAAATCTTTTTAATCTCTTTTGGGGGACATGAACCGCCAGTCTTGATTCACTATTCTGGAGGACTCACACTGTCCGTCTTGATTCACTATTCCAGGGGACATGAACTGACTGTCTTGATTTGCTATTCCCTTTGGGTCCTGTTAGTGGTTGTTAACCGCCAAAATGAGAGATCGAACAGAGTCGTCAGAGAGCAGAAAGGAACCAACGTTAAACCTTACCTTGTGGGCCTGTTCGTCTCTGATTCACCCTAACTTATTCTGTTTTGGCGAGGGGTCTACCATATACTGGGACCCTGCTCACAGCACCAAGATGTTAATCTGCCTCTCTACCGGAAACTATTTAGGTTCAGACCCAGAGAATAACTGTCAAACACAGTTTACTTAAAAGTACATACTGTTTATTAGCAAGCTTGTGTTCTCAGTTGGCAACACAGAGCCTCTGCTCACCGAGTTTGAGAAAATATGCAGTCAAGTGAGCCCAGAAGATGTTTGGAGCTATTGATGTACATTGTTACCACATACAGATAAGGGTAGACTCAGGCTATGTTCACACTACACTGGATAAATCCATAACCGAAGCTTTTTCTCTTTGTTTTTACCCTCCATCCACACTAAAACGGCGTTTTTGTCCCCCGAAACTCGAGATTTTCAGAAATGCTCTCCAGAGTGTGTAATTTTAAAAACACCGCTTGGCTGGAGCAGTGTGGACAGGGTAAGCGGAGAAATCTAAAAACACTGTCATGACGTGCCAGAACAGATGGTGACAGCAGCGCACCATTTCATTGTTTTCTTGAACACAACCTAACAATTTCAGAACAGATGACAACAAGACTGAAGCCAGAAGAGTTAGAAATGTACTCACCAAATACTTTGACCCATAACTTACTGAATAAATAAGTATACTCACTTTGCCCTACTTTCTGTCCTTGCTCGTATGAGGGTGGTTTACCTATTTATGCAAGTACTTCTCTGACAATAGATGTGTAGCAGCCTAATGTAACATTGTGTGGAAATACAAGATAATACTGATGCAGACATGCTTTATACATTTAACAAGGGGCTTTATTAAATCAACAGAGTTCATCAGTTTTTCAGTGTTCGTTGTCAACCAGGTCATACTGTCCGTGACCTCCCTGTCGGTTGCCTCCATACGCTCCAGTATTTGTTTTTTTTTACTTTTAAGTCCTCCTGCGCGAGAGCCAACAGCTGTCCGTTGTTTAAGTTTTTCTAGTCTGTAACTGCACAAACGCGCACTTTCACAGCAAGATTCGACACCAAACATCTCTTGTTTTCGGTAGATGTGTCCTGCGCATGCACAGTCGGAGGAGATTAGCAGAAATATCCATTTTAATGTTGACAGAGATATTTTTTTAAACGCATAGTGTGGACGCCTATTTTTTTATGCAAAACTGACTTTTTCAAAATTATCCGGTCTAGTATGGACATAGCCTAAGAAGCTTCTCATGGAACAAACACTTCTTTGTTTATACATTATTCTCACAGAACGACTTGTCAAGCTGCCAAGAAGTCAGTTAGGTTCTAGCCCTTTTAAGTCTGCATATAATTCCTCAGGTGGAGCTGAGGTGCATACAGGCAGTCCCCGGGTTACGAACGAGTTCCGTTCCTGAGTCCGTCTTTAAGTCGGATTTGTACGTAAGTCGGAACAGGTAATCCGGTATTATTTAGTGTCAGTTAGTCAAACGTTTGTCTTAGTATATAGTATATATTTTACCTTTCTATGCATATAAGAAATGTATGTATTTCAATAATTAAACCACTGCATTGCCTAGTAATAATTGTAGCTTTCAACAGGGCAGGGCCTTTCACATGCTCCATTATTCCCACTTTAACCTTTACCTATATCCTTTAAAATTGTTCCAATCGTTGACGGACTGTAGCCTAACGCTTTTCCAATGACTGATGGCGTTTCACCTCTTTCCGATCGCTTTATTATTTCCACTTTATTTTCAATCGCAATCGTTTTCCGTCAACGGAACAGAAAACTGCGGATTCAGCAGCAGCAGCAGTGGGCGGCAGGTCCTCTGCTACCCTGGGTCCTAAAGTTCACGCACACTGAGACAGATTAAATGGGACAAGTAGGGGCTGTGCTGACTGGAAAGTGGGGGGGGGGGGGGAATCAGAGTGAATCTTGCTAAGAAATATTTAAGCCAAATGCAAAGTTACACACTCAACAGTGTTAACGGCAACGACTTAAAATGGTGGAAGGCGTCGTGATTGGACTTAAAATGGCGGATGATGTTCTCCTCCCTCCATTCGTAAGTACGAGTTGTTCGTAAGTCGGACGTTCATAACTCAGGGACTGCCTGTATAGATATATGGTCCATTATTTGTCTTAACAAAATAGAATGTTCGCCATTCAAGATGATCCTGTATTCACAGGACTTGCTAAGTATTCTTATGAACCAGTGATGCCCAGAGACTCCAGACAGTCTTTCTTTGTTCTCATAAGAGGTTATTAACTAGTCAGCAATCTGTATCTTTAAAGATGAGGTATCTTTTGTTTTTTTACCTTCGCAGATTACATACTGCCACTATAAGTACTGGGTATTGCAGTACCGCAAGACAAATTAGAACAGCCCGTCTTCATTCACAATAATTGATGTTTTAATTTGCACAAGCAGTCAGTGTTACGATCTTCAAAGTGTCATCCTGTTGTTAAATAGTATGTTTTTTTACAGTGCTGTTCAAGCCCTTCGGCCCATGATGTTGTGCCGACCTTTAAACCTCCCCGTGACTGTGGGTTTCCTCTGAATGCTTTGGTTTCCTCCCACATTTCAAGAGAAGTACAAGTTAGGATTAGTAAATTGAGGGCGTGTACTGTTGGTGCCAAAAGTGTGGTGAAGCTTGTGGGCTGCCCTGACACCTCATCAAACTGTTTTGGTCATTGAAGTAAACGATGCATTTCATTGTATATTCTGATGTTTTGATGTACATGTGACAAATAAAGCCAATCTTTCTTCCTTTCTATTTCAAATTCAATTAAATGCTTTCCTTCCACATAGCTGTCCATTTTTCTGTGATCCATGTGACTATCTAAGAGTCTGTTAAACCTCCCTATTGTCTGTACCTCTACCCCGGCAGAGCTTTCCGTGCACTCACCACTGTGCAGAACAAAAAAACCTCTAATGTCCACCCTGTACTTTACTCCAAACACTCAAAATTATGTCATCTCGTATTTGCCAGTGCACCCTGGGAAAAAGGCACAGGCTCTACATTCCGTCAATGCCTCTTGTCTTCTGCACCTCTATCAAGTCATCTCTCCTTCCTTTGTCCTAGCTCGCTCAACTTTTTCTCATAAGACATGTTCTCTAACCCAGGCAGCATCCTGGTAAATCTCCTCTACACCCTCTCTAAAGCTTCCACTTCCTTCCTATAATAAGGAGACCTGTGAAGAAAATAAGCTTCAGTATGATCCATTTAGGTCCAATCACCTTAAGTTTTCAACTTTATTCTTTCAATGAATTTGAAGCTTATTAGCATATATCCTGTGAGGGCTGAAAAGAGATGTGCCTCATTTCATGACAGTGAGTGGTGCCAAGTCAGAGTTTTTGGAAAGGCATCCTGTCATATTTTGTCAGGACATACCCTCTGCTGTTCTGTGAACAAATAATGTGCTTGTAAGGTGGAAAATGCTCATCACATCAGTAACATCTGAGAACCAATAAAATGAGTGAATTGGAAGAGAAGAAATAGAAACAGGTTTAAGACATCAAACTCCTTGAGCCTGTTCCAGTGTTAAGTGAGAACAGTGCTTATCCTGTGAAGTTCATAACCTAACTCATTGCCAGAAGCAGTAGAAATTGCATATAATCAGAAGCATTTTATAGAAAGGAGCATAGGGTTGGGAGAGTGGAAAAGAGGCTTGTTGTTGCTGAATGTGTTGTTCTGCTGAACATTGTGGACATGTTATGTTGGCGCTGGAATGTGTGGAGACACTTGCAGCTGCTCCCAGCAGATCCTTAACACACACAATGCGTTTCACTATGTCTTTCAATGTACGTGTGGTAAATAAATGGGAATCTGAATCGGTATCTGAAGGAGAAGCAAAGGAAAGAATTGGGGATGATACAGGTATTAAAAATATGAAATGCAAAGCTATATAAAATGTTCAGATGGGAGACAAAGTACTTCATTGGCTCAGTAAATATTTACATATTATAGTGGTAGAAATTAAAATATGAAACAAGGCAGTTCTTGAATCCAGTTTCCAACAGTTACTTGGGTTTCCAAACTGGGTGGAGATTTTGGAGTTTTCAGTCCTCTGTAACCAAAACATGATCAGCTGGTTCATCAAAGTTCAAAAACTGGATGAATAGTAGCTAGGTTTACATGGAACCCACTCTGCTGAACTAGACTGTTGAGCCCAAATAAATCATAGTGAATGTTAGTCTCTTTGCTGGTCTCCTCCCATACTAGTTATCTGGTGCTACAGTTTCCCCAGATCTCTTTAATCCCCTCTTTCTCAAGTGTGATTATCTTGTAAGCCTCCCTAAACAGATACATTTTGAGAATTCTGTTCTATAACGAATTTTTGAAGTCAGCGAGTGTACGGTTTTCAGATTCAGAATGTAAAGAATTAGGTATCTTTATTGATGTAACCTTAGGTATTTCCAACTGATTTTCCTGGAAAAGGTGTATCTTCTGACTCCTCAAATCCTGCCTGTTGTTTGAGGTATAAATCAGGTTATGAGTTCAGATTAAACAAATTCAAAGAAGCTTAAGGCTACCTGTGATAAAGCAGCTGTCATGATTGGAAGCCTAGCAAGGCTTGAAAAAAATACATCCCTTCCTTCAGCAGTACATCAAATTAGCAAGCTCTTACTGCAATTGTTTATCTTGCACCAAGCCCTAATCTAACAATCTGCATTTCCCAGAAGACAGCAAATGTCTGGGAATGTCACTATATATGGGAACTTCTCCAAGTTGCACACTGTCCAAACTAGTGATGGCCATAGCCCAGTGGGTAATATTCTCAGAAGTTTGAGGGATCAATATTTTAAACTGGCAGCAAAAAAAAACAAACTGCTAGAGCAGGAATTCCCAACCTTTTTTATGCCATGGACCAATAACATTAAGTAAGGGGACATGAAGGATTCCATGATAGCTATTTTGAAGTTCTTCCCACCATCCTAGCCAATAATAGTCCTTGCCACACACACAAAATGCTGGAGGATCTTAGAAGGCCAGGCAGAATCTGTGGAAAAAGAATAGAGTTGATATTTCAGGCCAGAATCCTTCAGGGCTTGGCTCGAAACATCAACTATACTCCTTTCCATAAACGCTGCCTGGCCTGCTGAGTTGCTCCAGTATTTTGTGTGTGTTGCTTGAATTTCCAGCATCTGTAGATTTTCTCTTGTCAAGAATAGTCCATATTCAACATTACCAAGACAGGGTTATGTGGATATCAACACATTTTCAAAACAGGCCAAATTTGTTCTCAAGTGCCAATTGTAACTGGGCCAAGAATTATTCTTTCTGATTTTTGAATGCTTATGTTGGATTATTGTCTGCATAGTTTCATACTACACTTGCTGTCTATAAATAAGGAAAATTTTCTGGACTGTAAGATTTTTCTGCTTTTAATAAAGGAAAGGGTCAAGTTCACAGCGTTCATTCTACTTAGCATAGTGTGATCTATGGCCTCTGATGAATTAACCCATTTCATCAGGGTGTGAGGAGGATGGGATAGCATGTTGAAAAATAACATGCAGAAAGAGAAACAGATGTAGTGTTTCAGGTGACCTTTCAGAACTGAAAGTGACACTTCAAGTGATGCTCGTGTAAATTAAACCAGGAAAATACTGATCATTGGTTTTGGAAGTGGAATCATTGCCTGTAATAGTGCTGACTTTCTAAGCATTCCAGCACTTTCTGTTTTGATATTGTGTGTCCAACAGTTGATTTACACCTCAGGAACAGAAATTTTAAAATGGCTGTTATAAATCAATAAGTATAAACTCTGTTTATGCATCCAAGTATTTTCCTTTTGGGCTTCTTCAAAGATCTGATCCATTCTTTATACATCTGAAATGCTGCTTATCTATATCTAAAGAACAATTAGTTAAGGGCTTCAGGATTTTTATCCCAGCAATTAAGGAAAAGCAATGTTATGAGGTTGTGACTTGGAATCTGTAGGTAATAGTGCTCCCTTCTAGATCACAGGTTTGAAAGACAGTGCGAAAGAAGCCATGGCAAGTTCTGTTGTATTTTGCAGATTGTGTTTGCTCGAGCTATACTGCAAAAAGTGGTGGGAGGAGTGAATGTTTAGATTGGAGATGAAGTGATCTGTTTTGAGCTGGATGGGGCTTCCCTGAGCATTGGGTGAGCTGTTAGTGACAAATTGGTATATAATCTCTTGAAAAGAGGGAGTGAGAAAAACAGGAAACTTCAGGTTATTTAGCTTAATATTTGTCAAAGGGAAAATGTTAAAAGCTATTATTAAAAAACATTATAACAGAGTAGCTAAAAAAAAATTCAACCTACTCCAGCAGAGTTGACTTAATATGTGAAAAGGAAAACTTCTGACTCATTTCAAGAGTTTTGTGAAGAGATAACATGCTGTGCATAATGAGGTAAACACAAGAGATTCTGCAGATGCTGGAAATCTAGAGCAGCACACAAAATGCTGGAGGAACTCAGCAGGTCAGGAAAAGAATAAAGAGTTGGCATTTCGGGCCAAGACCCTTCATCAAGGCTGTGGATAAAGAGGGAACTAGTGGATGTACCATACCTAAATTTCAAGAAGCAATTTGATAAGATGCTCCAGCAGAAAATAACCTTTACTCAGTGGTATCTGAAATGAGCTTGTTGTTTCACAGGGAAGGTTTGGATTTGTATCTATAGACTTTGGAAGAGTGAGAGCAGACTTAATCCTCAGGGTTTTTGATAGAGTGGATGTGGAGAGGATGTTTCCTCTAGTGGGAGAATATAGAACTTGGGGGTCAGTGTTTAAAATTAAGAGGGCATCCATTTAAGATAGACAAGGCATTGTGGGAGATTTTAATTTTAATTTTCCACACATAGACTGGGAAGCCCATACTGTAAAAGGGATAGATGGTTTGGAGTTTGTAAAATGTGTGCAGGATAGTATTTTGCAGCAATACATAGAGGTACCAACTAGAGAAGGGGTAGTATTGGATCTTCTGTTAGGGAATGAAATAGGTCAGGTGACGGAAGTATGTGTTGGGGAGCACTTCGGGTCCAGTGATCACAATGCCATTAGTTTAAATATAATCATGGAGAAGGATAGGACTGGACCCAGGGTTGAGATTTTTTGATTGGAGAAAGGCTAACTTTGAGGAGTTACGAAAGGATTTAGAAGGAGTGGATTGGGACAATTTGTTTTATGGGGAAGGATGTAATAAAGAAATGGCAGTCATTTAAAGGTGAAATTTTGAGGGTACAGAATCTTTATGTTCCTGTTAGGTTGAAAGGAAAGGTTAAAAGTTTGAGAAAGCCATGGTTTTCAAGGGATATTGGAAACTTGGTTAGGAAAAAGAGAGATATCTGCAATAAATATAGGCAGCATAGAGTAAATGAGGTGCTTGAGGAATATAAAGAATGTAAGAAGAATCTTAAGAAAGAATTAGACAAGCTAAAAGAAGATACGAGGTTGCTTTGGCAAGTAAGGTGAAAATAAATCCGAAGGGTTGTATTAATAGCAAAAGGATAGTGAGGGATAAAATTGGTCCCTTAGAGAATCAGAGTGGACAGCTATGTGTGGAGCCAAAAGAGATGGGGGAGATTTTGAACAATTTCTTTTCTTCGGTATTCACAAAGGAGAAGGATATTGAATTGTGTAAGGTAAGGGAAATGAGTAGGGAAGTTATGGAAACTATGATGATTAAAGAGGAGGAAGTACTAGCACTTTTAAGGAATATAAAAGTGTATATAGCACTTTTAAGGAATATAAAGATTGTATAAATCACCCGGGTCCTAACAGGATATTCCCTAGGACCTTTGAGGGAGGTTAGTGTAGAAATAGCAGGGGCTCTGACAGAAATATTTCAAATGTCATTAGAAACGGGGATGGTGCCGGAGGGATTGGCATATTGTTCATGTGGTTCCATTGTTAAAAAAGGGTTCTAAGAGTAAACCTAGCAATTATAGCCTGTAAGTTTGACGTCAGTGGTGGATAAATTAATGGAAAGTATTCTTAGAGATGGTATATATATTTGGATAGACAGGGTCTGATTAGGAAACAGTCAACATGGATTTGTGCGTGGAAGGTCATGCTTGACAGATCTTATTGAATTTTTGAAGAGGTTACGAGGAAGTTGACGAGAGTAAAGCAGTGGATGTTGTCTATATGTACTTCAGTAAGGCCTTTGACAAGGTTCCGCACGGAAGGTTAGTTTAGGAAGGTTCAATCGTTAGGTCAAACACGAGGAAATCTGCAGCTGCTGGAAATTCAAACAACAAACACACACAAAATGCTGGTGGAACACAGCAGGCCAGGCAGCATCTATAGGGAGAAGCGCTGTCGACGTTTCGGGCCAAGACTCTTTGTCAGGACTAACCACAAGGAAAGATAGTAAGTAGATTTGAAAGTAGGAGGGGGAGGGGAAAATGTGAACTGATAGGAGAAGACCGGAGGTGGTAGGGGTGAAGCTGAGAGCTGGAAAGGTGATTGGCAAAAGGGATACCAGAGCTGGAGAAGGGAAAGGACATGGGACGGGAGGCCTTGGGAGAAAGAAAGGGGGAGGGGACACCAGAGGGAGATGGGAGAACAGGCAGATAGTGATGGGCAGAGAGAGAGAAAAAAAGGAGGGGGAAAAATCTAAATATATCAGGGATGGGGGTAAGAAGGGAGGAGGGGCATTAACGGAAGTTAGAGAAGTCAATGTTTCATGCCATCAGGTTGGAGCCGGTATATAAGGTGTTGTTCCTCCAACCTGAGTGTGGCTTCAACCTGACAGTAGAGGAGGCTCAATGCTCTGATTTGTAAAGGCCAGCATACCAAAAGCTTTCTTCACCCACCCTATCCACATGAGATTCCACCTTCAGGGAACTATGCACCATTATTCCTAGATCACTCTGTTCTACTGCATTCTTCAATGCCCTACCATTTACCATGTATGTCCTATTTTAATTAGTCCTACCAAAATGTAGGAACTCACACTTATCAGCATTAAACTCCATCTGTCATCTTTCAGCCCACTCTTCTAACTGGCCTAAATCTCTCTGCAAGCTTTGAAACCCTACTTCATTATCCACAACGCCACCTATCTTAGTATCATCTGTACCACTTACTAATCCAATTTACCACCCCATCATCCAGATCATTAATGTATATGACAAACAACATTGGACCCAGTACAGATCCCTGAGGCACACCACTAGTCACCCGGCCTCCACCTGACAAACAGTTATCCACCACTACTCTCTGGCATCTCCCATCCAGCCACTGTTGAATCCATTTTACTACTTCAATATTAATACCTAACAATTGAACCTTCCTAGCTAAAACTTCTGTGTGGAACCTTGTCAAAGGCCTTACTGAAAGTCCATATAGACAACATCCACTGCTTTACCCTCGTTAACTTTCCTAGTTACCCTCTTCAAAGAATTCAATAAGATTTTGTCAAACATGACTTTCCACACACAAATCCATGTTGACTGTTCCTAATCAGACAACATGGATTTTTTGGATTCCAGACCTAACCAATTCCCCTCTACCACCACTCTCCTCCGTCTAGCGGAATTAGTTCTTACTCTCAATAATTTCTCCTTTGGCTCCTCCCCACTTCCTCCAAACCAAGGGTGTAGTCATGGGCACCTGTATGGGTCCCAGTTATGCCTGCCTTTTTGTTGGCTTTGTGGAAGCAGGCCATGTTCCAAGTCTATACGGGTATCCATCCCCCTCTTTTCCTTCGCTACATCGATGACTACATTGGCGCTGCCCTCCTGCATGCATGCTGAGCTCGTCGACTTTCATTAACTTTGCCGCCAACTTTCACCCTGCCCTCAAATTTACCTGGTCCATTTCCAACACCTCCCTCCCCTTTCTTGATCTTTCTGTCTCCATCTCTAGAGACGGCCTATCTACTGATATCTACTATAAGCCTACAGACTCTCACAGCTACCTGGACTATTCCTCTTCCCACCCTGTCTCTTGCAAAAATGCTATCCCCTTCTCACAATTCCTCCGTCTCCGCCGCATCTGCTCTCAGGATGAGGCCTTTTCATTCCAGGACGAAGGAGGATGTCTTCCTTTTTTAACAAAGGGGCTTCCCTTCGTCCACCATCAACTCTGCTCTCAAACGCATCTCTCCCATTTCCCGCACATCTGCCCTCCACCCCCATCCACCCGCCACCCCACTCGGGATAGGGTTCCCCTTGTCCTTACCTACCACACCCCACCAGCCTCCAGGTCCAACATATAATTCTCCGTAACTTCCGCCACCTCCAACGGGATCCCACTACCAAGCACATTTTTCCCTCCCCCCCCCCCCCTTCTGGTTCTCGCAGGGATTTGCTCCCTACACATCTCCCTTGTCCACTCGTTCCCCCCCCCCCCCATCCCTTCCCACCGACCTCCCCTCCTGGCACTTATCCTTGTAAACGGAACAAGTGCTACACCTGCCCCTTACACTTCCATCCCTCACCACCATTCAGGGCCCCAGACAGTCCTTCCAGGTGAGGCGACACTTCGCCAGTGAGTCGGCTGGTGTGGTATACTGCGTCCGGTGCTCCCGGTGTGGCCTTTTATATATTGGTGAGGACTCGATGCAGACTGGGAGACCGTTTCCACTGAACACCTACCGCTTGGTCCGCCAGAAAAAGCAGGGATCTCCCAGTGGCCACACATTTTAATTCCACCATCCCGTTCCCATTCTGATATGTCTATCCATGGCATTCTCTACTGTCAAAATGAATCCAAACTCAGGTTGGAGGAACAGCACCTTATATACCGACTTGGGTAGCCTCCAACCTGATGGCATGAACATTTGACTTCTCTAGCTTCCGTTAATGCCCCCCCTCCCCTTCTTACCCCATCCCTTACATATTTACCGGTAGTTGTTTGCCTGTTCTACCATCTCCCTCTGGTGTTTCCTCCCCCCCTCCTTTATTTCTCCGAGGCCATCCCGTCCCATGATCCTTTCCCTTCTCCAGCTCTGTATCACTTTCGCCAATCACCTTTCCAGCTCTAGCTTCATCCCACCCCTTCCGGTCTTCTCCTATCATTTCGCATTTCCCCCTCCCCCCACTTCTTTCAAATCTCTTACTATCTTTCCTTTCGGTTAGTCCTGACAGAGGGTCTCAGCCCAAAACATCAACAGCGCTTCTCCCTACAGATGCTGCCTAGCCTGCTGTGTTCCACCAGCATTTTGTGTGTGTCAATCGTTAGGTATTAATATTGAAGTAGTAAAATGGATTCAACAGTGGCTGGATGGAAGATGCCAGAGAGTAGTGGTGGATAACTGTTTGTCAGGTTGGAGGCCGGTGACTAATGGTGTGCCTCCAGGATCTGTACTGGGTCCAATGTTGTTTGTCATATACATTAATGATCTGGATGATGGGGTGGTAAATTGGATTAGTAAGTATGCAGATGATACTAAGGTAGGTGGTGGTGTGGATAATGAAGTAGGTTTTCAAAGCTTGCGGAGAGATTTAGGCCAGTTAGAAGAGTGGGCTGAATGATGGCAGATGGAGTTTAATGCTGATAAGTGTGAGGTGCTACATTTTGGTAGGAATAATCCAAATAGGACATACATGGTAAATGGTAGGGCATTGAAGAATGCAGTAGAACAAAGTGATCTAGGAATAATGGTGCGTAGTTCCCTGAAGGTGGAATCTCATGTGGATAGGGTGGTGCTTTTGGTATGTTGGCCTTTATAAATCAGAGCATTGAGTATAGGAGTTGGGATGTAATGTTAAAATTGTACAAGGCATTGGTAAGGCCGAATTTGGAGTATTGTGTACAGTTGTGGTCACCAAATTACAGGAAAGATGTCAACAAAATAGAGAGAGTACAGAGAAGATTTACTAGAAGGTGCTGGGTTTCAGCACCTAAGTTACAGGGAAAGATTGAACAAGTTAGGTCTTTATTCTTTGGAGCGTAGAAGGCTGAGGGGGACTTGATAGAGGTAATTAAAATTATGAAGGGGATAGATAGAGTTGACGTGGATCGGCTTTTTCCATTGAGAGTAGGGGAGATCAAACAAGAGGACATGAGTTGAGAGTTAGGGGGCAAAAGTTTAAGGATAACATGAGGGGGAATTTCTTTACTCAGAGAGTGGTAGCTGTGTAGAATGAGCTTCCAGTAGAAGTGGTAGAGGCAGGTTCGGTATTGTCATTTAAAGCAAAATTAGATAGGTATATGGACAGGAAAAGAATGGAGGGTTATGGGCTGAGTGCGGGTCAGTGGGATTAGGTGAGAGTAAGTGTTTGGCACAGACTAGAAGGGCCAAGATGGCCTGTTTCCATGCTATAATAGTTATATGGTTATAAGGGGGTGAAGGAGAGAATCTGGAGTTCGAGTTACAATCCTTCTAACTGCACATACAGTTACACACAAAACTGCAGATGCTGCAGTCTGGAGTGAAAAACAGTCTGTAGCATAAAAGAGAGTGAAATAATTGTTACTTACTCCAGATCTGATGCTGCACAAAATAACACACTGCTATAGGAACTCAGTGGGTTGAGCACATATGTTTGTACATTCACTTCATTTGGGTTCACTCCTCCTTCCTAATTTTAAAGTTCTTGATATAAGGCATCTTTGTCATTCTTTAGAGAGGCTTTCTCTTGATGGTTATTTCACTGGTATATTTTTTTCTCATCAAAGTGTAACCCACCCCTCCACCACCACCCCTCCATTACCACCATATTAGTAAGGCTAATCAACACCTCCACCCACTAACCCGCCTCAGCATATCCCACCCCACCACCACTCCTCTTAGTCACTTTATGTACAGATACTCCTGTACCTAGCATCACTTTGTGTATGTAAGCTATTTTGTGTGTAACCCCCAGGTTTGGTGCACTGCCTTAGTCTAGGGAAAGACACTCTCCGGCCCTCCAAACTTGTGAAATCTCTTTGTGTGGATGCTGTGTGATGTTTTCCCCTGTTACAAATCAGTAGCACAAAATAACAAACAGTACACCTTATGCAATTAAACAGTTTAGCTTTATAGTTCTTAATTTGACAAGAGGGTTAGTAAAGAAAACAAAAGAAAAGGGCCCATTTTAATTAAATAGTCTATTGCGCATGTTGAAGCTCACAATTTCCTGTCCATTTGTTCTCCATCAATTTCCCCCCGGGCATAGTCAAGTCTCAACCCCATTCCACATCCACTCAGTCCTGCAGTCTACGACCTCTCCATTCTGGCATCTTCTCTCCATCTTCCGCTGACCAAAAGCCCCCGAAAACCTTCTCTCAGACGCACAAGAAAGAAGCAACATGTTTCTCATTTTGATGGTGCGCATTCCAAAGCCCTGTTATCTCTAGTCATAACCTATACACTGCTGCTACAGAGAAACCATTCCATTGGCAGGGAAACTTTACAGAGCGTTACATGTGCATTTATATTTATCATGTTTTTTAATTAGTTTGTTCTTTATTTTTTTTATGCTGCGTCCAATCCAGAGTAACAATTATTTTGTTCTCCTTTACATTTAAATGACACTTAACAAACTTGCGTCTTTAAGTTTAACATTAAGTTGTTAGAATGCAAATTATACAAGAATCTTCCTGAAAAAGTAATCTGATGCCTTTTGAAAAAACTGAATAGTATTGGAGTCTACTTGTGATTCATTGTCTTAACCTGTATACTAATGGTCTTTCAAATTGCCCTCTTGTGTTTGAAGCTTTCAGTTTTTAGTTAATTTCAAACAAGACAAAATGAATTTGTTAATTCTTTACCTACATACTATTTTAGCCAACTTTACATCCTTTCTTATACTTCGTTTTCAAGATACTGCTTCACAAAGATGATTTTGTTTTACTGGGTTGTTCTGTTATTTATTTTCTCTTGCTCGGCATTCCATTTTTGCAAAATCATTCCAGACATGCACTGGCAAAAGGTTGACATAAAACAATGTTTAAATGCCAGAATTGTTTGTAATATTCTCTGAATCCAGTATATTACAGAACTAATGAGTACATGTCTTGTCTCTGTGCTCTTGTTTGTAGGACCTGAGGCTTTAGCAATGCTGATTTATATCCAGATGCTCCAATACAGCAATCTAAATCGAGGCTAGCTGGTTCCTCTCCTATGCAGCAAGAGGATTGTGGTTATGTGTTTGTTCTGTGAGACGAGCAGACAGACTAAATGTGTCCAGGCTGCCAGTACAGTGCTTGGGAGCCAAAATGCCATCTTTGCCTGTCGATTAGACCACAGCTGCTTTTCTTCCACTTCCTAACACTGCATGGTGTGGGTGCCTGTGCACAAGTCGAAGGCTGACAACATTGCCTTGCTACACCGATCTAATACGAATCTTATGAACATGTTCGTTGAGTGGTTGACAGACTGGGACCTGACACTGGACCGCATTAAAGATTTGGTGCTGGCAAGCTTGTACGCAGTGCGGGAGTGTGACGTAACGGCTGTGACCACCTTTGCCTGTGTTTTGGGGCTCTTTGTGTGGTATTGCTACCATGTAGGCAGTGAGCAGCCCCGCAGTCACACACCAGTGAATGCCATCATGCAGAATGCTGACATAAATGGGTTGCAGAATGGTTACACATGCTGTCAATCCGCCGATTGCATAAGGTGCACCCATAACGAGGGACGCAATCAGAAACTGTATCACAATCTACAGGAGTATGCCAAGCACTACTCGTGGTCAGGAATGGGACGGATCCACAAGGGAATTCGGGAGCAGAGCCGATACTTGAACACTAGACCTTCCATCCAGAAACCAGAAGTTTTCTTCCTGCCTGACCTACCCACGACTCCATATTTTTCACGAGACGCCCAGAAGCATGACGTAGAGCTACTGGAGCGGAACTACCAAACCATCCTGGCTGAATTTGAATTGATTTTCAAGGCATTCTCAAACTGCAGCCTTCCACAGGGCTGGAAGGTTAATACCACCCCAAGAGGCGATTGGTTCACCTTCTATCTGGTTAACCAGGGCATCTGCCTTCCCAGTAATTGCAGAAGGTGCCCTCGGACGTATCGATTACTAGGCAGTCTTCGCACTTTCATCAGTAATAATGTCTTTGGGAATGCCTGTTTCTCTGTTTTGAGTCCAGAAACACTCATCACCGAACACTACGGACCCACAAACGTCCGGATCCGCTGCCATTTAGGTGTGTGAGTACTCGATTTTTGACGTAATTGTTGCTTTGTGTGGCGGGCAGTACTGGTATGGCTTCTCTTTTCTCTTTAACGCCTTCTTCAATATCAAAGGGGGTGTCATGGAAGACAAGAGACTGCAGATGCTGAAATTTGGAACGAACGAAAACATGTTGTTGGAGGAGTTTAGCAGGTCAGGCAGAATCCATGGAGGGACATTTTGGGTCAAGATCCTTCATCTGGACCAAAAGGTAGAGGGGAGATCATATGCTTCCACTCCAGGTCTTGCATCTGGATCAAAAGGTAGAAGGAGATCATATGCTTTCACTCCAGGTGAAGGGTCCCACATTGAAGTATCAGTCATCTATTTCCATCTGCTTGACTTGCCTGTTTTCCTGACCCCCTTGTTATAAATTCTGGGCTGACGCATTGGGACTCATTCAGGATCAGTATTTATCTCGTCTGCTCATTACCAATTTCTGGTTGTGAGAACTTACCATGTACAAGCCAGCTACTATATAGTGTAGCAACTTCCTCTCGTTAGTAAAGGTTAATTGAATTCAGGAGGCTAGTGGTCATGTAATTGTAATAATGCAGCTCTGGTCTTCCGTGAATAAAGTGTTGGAGCGATTTACCAGGGTCACCATCTAGTCTGGGTATTCTGAAGTGCCTTATGCTACCTATTACAAAGATATAGAACTACTTGCATTCATTTTAAGAGAATTAGAATATGAAAACAAGGATATAATACTGAGGCTTTATAAGGCATTGGTTCAACCACACGGAGCATTGTTAACAGTTTTGGGCCCCTTATCTGAAAAATAGATGTGCTGGCATTGGAGAGGGTTCAGAGAAGGTGCACAAGAATGATCCTGGGAATGAAAGGGTTAATCTGTAGAGAGCTTAAGGCCCTGCGCCTTTACTCACTGGAGTTTAGAAAAATGCAGGCGGGATCTCATTGAAACCTATTGAGTATTGAAAGGCCCAGATAGGGGGGACATGAAGAGGATGTTTCCTATAGTGGAGGAGTCTGGGACCTGAGGTCATAATCTCAGAGGAACATCCATTTAGAACAGAGATGAGGAGGAATTTCTTTAGCCAGATGGTGGGGATTCTATGGAATTCATTGTCACGGACAGCAGTGGAAACCAAGTCATTGGGTATATTTAAAGCAGAGAAGGTTGATAGGTTCTTGATTAGTAAAAGTGTCAAAGGTTACGGAGTGTTAGTAGGAGAATGGGGTTGAGAGGGATAATAAATCAGTCATGATGGAATGGATCAGACTCAATAGGTCGAATGGCCTAATTCGGCTCCCATGTCTTATGATCTCATGGGCTTTGTTTCTTGTTTGTTGATATATGTTTATACCTTTGCTTAAAGAATAATGTTCGTAATGTAATTGTCACAATTTATAAAATAATAGTCTTGAAAATGAGTACCAAATAGTTATATCATTGGTAGACACGTTCAGAACAAAATATCAGGTGAAAGTCATTCAATAATTTGCGTGACAGCAAATTTGAAGGGATTTATGCTAGAAACAAGAAGCTGGTGTGTTCAGTAGCTCACTGAGTTAATGTTTTATACAGTGATCTACTAAATAATAGCGATCAGGAGCTTAATTGACACTCCATCTTAACGTTAACCTGTTCCACCATCCAGTACTTGGTGATGAACAACCTCGACCTGCTGCAGTTCATGCCATCGCCTCAGGGACGACTCGGGATAGCAGCTGGAACAACACTGCACCCTATAATCTTGTTTTTAAGAAGTACAAAGAACAAATGGATGACAGATGAAATCAAAAATCTAATGGAAGAAAGCAAATCCTATAGCATATGAGTCCTTAGATAAAAAAAAGTTAAAAGCTTATGTCAAAAAGCCAAAGAAGAATGGTTAAACCAGGAATATGAGCAACTAGAAAGAATCCCTATTACTGATCCAAAAAAGTTACATCAACAAATCAAGAATATCACTGGTAAAAAGCTCCTCTGTTCTTCAGGTGGATGTTTGAAAGCAAAGGACAGTACCATTATCATGGAAAAAGATGAGATTATGAACAGATGTACTGAGTATATTCAGGAATTTTTTTAAAGATGATCAAGGCGAAAAACCAGAAATTAAGAAAAGCATTAAAGGTCCAAGTATTTTAAAATCTGAAGTTCGTAATGCAATAAATAAGATGAAGAAAGGAAAGGTCCTGATGAATTAGTAATAGAACAAATTATCACCCTTGAAGATTATGGAATTGAAAAACTTACTGATTTAATCAATGACATTTATGAGACTGGAATAATACCAGAAGAGATGAAAAAAATCTATATTTATCACTCTTCCTAAGAAACCTGGAGCAATAGAATATGAATTACATAGGACCATAAGTTTAATGAGTCATATCACCAAGATACTTCTAAGAATTTTGATGACAAGAGCTAAAAGTAAGATACAAGCTGAAATAGGTGATGAACAATGTGGTTTTGTGAAAGACAAAGGTACAAGAAATGGGATACAGTTGGCCCTCCTTATCCATGGGGGACTGGTTCCAGGACCCCCCCCCCCCCCCCGTGGATACCAAAAAATGCGGATCCACAAGTCCCTTATATAAAATGGCATAGTATTTGCATATAACCTACGCACATCCTCCTGTATACTTTAAATCATCTCTAGATTACTTGTAATACCTAATACAATGTAAATGCTATGTAAATAGTTGTTATGCTGTATTGTTTAGGGAATAATGACAATTAAAAAAAGCCTACACACGTTCAGTACAGACACAACCATTGTAGCTCTTCTGGGATTCTCCCGTGATCTTTAAGTTCTTGAGGCTGTAGCGCTTTACATAGCTAGCTAGCCATCTCTTACTAGCCTTAAACTCCTTCCTCCTGCTCACAACACAAGACTCAAGGTGAACAATGCTCAAACAACGAGTGCTGGAGAGAGAACTTCCGGGTTTTCCCGATTCGCAGTTGGTTGAATGTGTATAGTGAAACAATATTACAAAACATAAGAGTAATTGGGAATCAAAATTGGCTGTGAAAACATCAGTAATTTCAGATATGCTGGTGACACTGTGTTAATTGCAAGTACGGAGGAAGAAGTACAAAACTTAATTGATATAGTTGTTGAAGAAAGTGCAAAAATGGGTCTGTCTATCAATTGCAAAAAGACAGATCCAAAAAGGAGAATCCTATCTGCAGGCTGAGAATAAATGGGGAAGACATAAAACAAGTACAGAACTTTTGCTACTTAGGAAGCTGGATGACATCAGATGGCAGATGCGACATGGGCATCAAAAAAGAATAGGGATGACAAAAGAGAATGAAGAGTATACTGAGCAATGCTAAACTAGGCACAACAACCCGCTCAGAGTACCGAAATGTTACATTTATCCAGTTATGTTATATGGCTCAGAATGTTGGGCAATATCTAGTAACATGAGGAAACTAATTGAAGCAGCAGAGATGTGGTTTTTGAGGAGGATGCAAAGAATATCATGGACAAAATGAATATTGAGCGATGATGTCATGAACGGAGCAAGCACAAAAAGAGAAATAATGTATGAGATTATGAAAAGGCAACGTAACTTCATTGGACATGTGATTAGGAAAGAGGAGTTAGAATGCACGGTAATTATGGGAAAGATTGAATGGAAGAAAGCAAGTGGAAGGCAAAGACAAATGATGATGGAGACAGCAGCCACAGAACTGGAAATGAATACCAATGAATTGATCCACTTGACCTGAAACAGGAGTGTGTGGGCCATGGTAGTCAAAGCTCATCTGATGATGATGATGACTCATGTTAGGGTGAAGAGGGCAACCTTGGCCAATATGGATTCTTGAAAGGAAATTAGTGATGTCAGATGAGTATAAGTTTGAAGTTAGTTGAAAGGACTGCTAAAATCTCTGATGTGGGTGAAGTAGCAAAAGGCAGTTCCTATGAGACCTGCTGTTCAGCACTCGAGTTGGAGGATATTGGCTAAAACGTGCTACTTGTTTACAGTTATTCACTTTCTGTGCCAGCAGTCCTATCACTGTTTAAGTGAAATACAAAGGAAGACATTGCAGCCAGACCTTGTGAAAATGTTGCTCATATCACAAACCTGCAGCAGTCTGAATCTGTCCCTTCCTACTCTGAGAACTGCCATCAGGAAATGCATTCTGTAGTATTGGCTGTCCTGTTTAATTACACCAATGGGAAATGATCTGAGAGGTGAGTGGCAGTCCAATAATCTTAACCTGCCTAACCTCAGTTGAGCTTTCCCAGGAGATCATTACCAATATATTATTTAATTTTAGATACTGCCTGATAACAGGCCCTTCCAGTCCAACAAGCCCATGCTGCCCAATTACACACGTGATCAATGACTAACCCGTACGTCTTTGGACTGTGGGAGGAAACCGGACTCCCCCATGCTGCCCAATTACACACGTGATCAATGAATAACCCATACGTCTTTGGACTATGGAAGGAAACCGGAGTACCTGGAGCCACGGAGAGAAAGTACGAACTCCTTACAGTGGTGGATTGCTGGCACTGTAATAGTTTTACATTAACCACTGCACTACCTGGGTTGTGACACTCTGCCTCTCTCTTTATCTTCCGTATCCCACTTTATTTTACATATCTGCTACTTTGTAACCCATTTTTAACCTTTTCTATCTCTTTTATCAAATCTTCTTTGACTTGATCTTCCTAAACCTTTCTTATCCATCCTCGTGCATAGTCCTTTGTGCAGGTGCTGTGTCTGTCAGTAGGCTGTTACTATATGTTTATTTTCTTTCTGGACATTTTCTTTCCTCTCCATCTTCAGTCTATATCATTCTATATCTTTCTTTTCTCATGATGTTTGAACTGGATGCAGTTGCTTCTTCATCTATGTGCACATTCCTGTGTCCCCCTCCCTCATTTTCTCATAACCTGTGCCACCTCAACTCTTTTATCCTCTGGTGTCACCATCTTGCCTTCCTCTCTTTGTAGAAGAATATGTCCATTTGTGTGCTCCTCTGTTTTTTCTTTTTTGCTCTCATCTTCTTGTATTCCTTCAGGGTTTTATTTTCTTTAAAGATGCAGCACAGTAACCAGCCCTTCCAGCTCGACATGCCCCTGTTGCTCAATTACAGCCAAGTGACCAATTAACCCACCCTCCCGTATGGTGAAGGGGAGAATGTAGAAACTCCTTTCAGACAGCAGTAGGAATTGAACCTGGATCATTGGGCCTGTAATAGTGTTATGTTAAGCACTATGCATGAGGTTCTTTCTTTTGTTTTCCTCTTTATATTCACAGTGTATGTATCCTTCCATCCCCATTCATTCACCTACATTCCTTTTATCCTCTGTCTTTTACCCTCTTTCTACTCACATTCCATGTATCCTTCCATCCCATTCATTCACTTACATTCCTTTTACCCTCTGTGTCACTGGGTTTGGGGTTCTCATGTTTCTGTCATTCATTCTATGGGGTTTCTTGTTTTGTGGATGTCCATGAACAGTAAGAATTTCGGGTTGTATAGTGGATACATTCTCTGATATTAAACTGAACCATTGATTTCTCTCATTCTCCTTTGCTCTTTGCTTTCTTCTCTGTTCAACCTCTAATTTATTTACTTCTCTTGTTGTCAGTAATAGTTAAAATTAACCTGGCCATTCTGCATCAACTGTGCAGTGGCAATAATTTATTGCCATTAGTTCAGCAAAAATGCTTGCATTTTATTCCGCATATTTTCAAATGACAGAAGGAATCTGTTTGCCACATCGAGTAATGCCTGGTTACATAATCCCTCTTCTGCTGTTTGTTTTGCCTGTAACTGATTCCCTTTCTCGTGCCAGTCTGTGATTCTCTTGCCACCCACCTACACTAGATGCAATTTGCAGACACAGTTTTGGGATGTGGGAGGAAACGAAGCATGGATTCACAGAGAGAATGTGTAACCTCAAACTGAGTTGAATTTATTATCTTATACATAAGTCAAGTGAGGCCAAGGTGCAATGAAAAGCTTCACCCAGATAGTACAAGTATTTCTGGGGTTGTGTGATGACAGCACTAACTATGCTACCTCATGAGGTTTTCGGCCCCTTATCCTAAAGAAGAATATGCTGGCAGTGGAACGGGTCCAAAGGAGGTTCACGAGAATGATCCTGGGAGTGAAAGGATTAATGAATGAGGAACTTTTGATGGTTCTGGGCCTGTACTCACTATAGTTTAATAAAATGAGGGGGGAACCTCGTTGAAACCTATCAAATATTGAAAAGTCTAGATAGAGTGGATGTGGAGATGATGTTTCCTACAGTGGGGGAGTCTAGCACCAGGAGCCACAGTCTCAGAATACATGGGCATTCCTTTAGAACAGAGATGAGGAGGAATTCTTAAGCCAGAGAGTAGTGTATCTGTGGAATTCATTGTCATGAACGGCTGTGGGGGCCAAATCATTGGGTATGTTTAAAGTGGAGGTTGATAGATTCTTGATTCATAAAGTCGTCAAAGGTTACAGGGAGAAGGAAGGAGAATGGGGTTGAGAGGGGTAATAAAGCAGCCATGATGGAATGGCCAAGTGGCTTATTTCTGCTCTTGTGATCTTATGGTTGCAAAGATAGATCTGCAGTACAAGTTACCATAGAAAACAAAAGTGGACCCAATGATCTCAAAAGACCA